>NC_136266.1:164284815-164868815 GCF_964187855.1 Myxine glutinosa | reverse complement strand
GCGAATGAACCAAACCATTTAATGTAAATAGAGGGGGGGGGATATAATTTTAGATATATATATAGTACGGGCATGCCCTAGTATTAATAAAAGACGAGTAAAAGAGACCATTTCATATATTTGCATACTGAAGGAGCTGTGCTCCAACTCGAATCGAAAGAATGGACGCGACAAAAAGCTGGAATTCGTCCGAGTTTCTTTATTGCATCAAATCAACTCGGGTACTCTGAAAAGCCCGTTTATCGGGCAGCATTATATACAAGCACTCGAATATCTCATGCCGGAGCGTTTGCCCTTAAAAGGCGTGACTGGGCGTGTCCGGGAGACCTGGGCGAGTCTGGACATGCCCTGGAATGGCGAGACTGGGTGTCGCCGGACGGGCCGGGCGTGCCTGGACATGCCCGGGAACGGCGAGACTGGGTGTCACCGGACGGGCCGGGCGAGCCCGGGAAAGGCGAGTCCGGGCATGCCCGGGAAAGGCGAGACTGAGCGTCTCCGGGCGGTCTGGGCGAGCCCGGCACAGCGATCGCTCCGTGGTTGTGTCCTCGGCAGGTGTAAGGCGATTGTGTATGTTCAGCGGCAACCGCTACACACGCCCCCCCAGAATCGACTTGCACCGGCAGGGTCAATTTAAGGGGGGGTCCTGATGACCTGGCCGAAGCGACCCCTGGATGGTCGTGGGGGGGGGGGGGGTCCGGTGTGGGGGTGGGTGGTCGAGCGGGAGGCACCGTGGACGGGGGGCGGCCTTGCCGCGGAGGAAGGGCCAACCGAGGTGGTTGGTCGATGTCCACGTGCGCCGGCTTGAGGCGGTCCACCGAAATCCGGTCCGACCTGCCGCCGACGTCGATGATGAAGGACTTGTCGTCCCGTCGCAGGACCCGAAAGGGTCCGTCGTACGGCGACCTGAGTGGCCCCCCAGTGGACGCACAAAAACGTACTCCGCTGTGTGAAGCGCTGGGGGGACGTAGGCCTGGGGGTCACCATGGTGGGACGTTGGCACGGGGGCAAACCGTCGGGCGGTCTCCTGGAGGTCCGAGCGCTGTCGAGCTGCGGACCAGGGACTGGTAGCGTCGGGCACGAATTCGCCCAGGACGCGTAGCGGCTAGCCGTAGACCAGCTCGGCGGTGGACGCCCGGAGGTCCTCCTTGGGGGCCGTGTGGAGGCCCAAAAGGACCCACGGTAGCCGGTCGATCCAACCGCAGTCCTGAAGGCCGGCCATGAGCGCGGCCTTCATGGAATGGTGGAACCGCTCGCACAACCCGTTGGCATGGGGGTGGTAGGCCGTGGTACGGTGGAGCCTGACCCCCAGGTTGCGGGCGACCGCGCCCCACAGCTCGGAGGTGAACTGCGGCCCGCGGTCCGTCCGCCGGTGCGCCGAAACAGGCGACCCAGGTGGCGAAGAAAGCCTGCGCCACGTCGGCGGTGGTGGTGGAGACGAGGGGAACGGCCTCCGGCCACCGGGTGGTCCTGTCCACCATGGTGAGCAGGTGTGTGAAACCCCTGATGGGGGGAGGGGGCCCACCAGGTCCACGTTGACGTGGTCGAAACGCCGTTCGGGCATGGTGAAAGGTGCCAGCGGGGCCTGGTTGTGTCTATGGATCTCGGCCTGTTGGCAGGCCGTGCAGGTGCTGGTCCAATCGCGGACATCCCGTCGAAGGCCGTGCCAGACAAATCGCGCCGACACCAGCTTCTGGGAACCTTTCCGGCCCGGGTGGGAAAGGCCGTGGAGGGAGGCGAAGATGCGGCGTTGCCAAGTAACGGGCACGATGGGGCGAGGCTGGCCTTGGGAGACGTCGCAGAGCAGGACAGTGTCCGCGAAGGGGACGTTGGCCAGGCGGAGGCCCGTGTCCGCCGCCCAGAGGGCTTGCACCGTGGTGTCGGTGGTCTGGTCAGCCGCCATAAGCGCGAAGTCCACGCCGAGGTGGACCGCGTTCGCGCTGGCCCGAGAAAGACAGTCGGCCACGGCGTTGTCTTTGCCGGCGACGTGCTGGATGTCCGTGGTAAACTCCGACATAGCGGAGAGGTGGCGCTGCTGGCGGGCCGACCACGGCTCCGTGACTTTGGCCATTGCGTAAACCAACGGCTTGTGGTCGACGAAAGCCGTGAAGGGTCGGCCCTCCAGGAGGTGGCGGAAATGGCGAACGGCCAAGTGTAGACCGAGGAGCTTGCGGTCAAACGTGCTATATTTGAGCTCGTTCGGCGGAGTTGCCGGCTGAAAAAAGCGAGTGGCTGCCAAACCCCGTTCACCCATTGCTCATGTACGTCACCCACCGCGTAGTCGGAGGCATCCGTGGTGAGGGCGATGGGAGCGTTGAGCACCTGGTGAGCGAGCAGTGTTGTGTCGGCGAGGGCCAGCTTTGAGCTTGTAAATGCCGCGTCCATGGCTGCGGACCAGACGACGTCGTGTTTGGCCGGCTTGCCCCGGAGGGCTTCGTAGAGGGGCCGCATGAGCTGAGCAGCGCGGGGCACGAAGCGGTGATAGAAATTCACCATTCCGAGGAACTCCTGCAGGGCCTTGATGGAGCGGGGACGCGGAAACGCGGTGATGGCCTCGACCTTGGTAGGCAGCGGCATGGCCCAGTTCTTGGTGATGTGGTGGCCCAAAAAATCAACGGCCGTCGTGCCGAAGTGGCATTTGGCCGGGTTGACAATTTGGCCGTGCTCGCTGAGGCGCCCGAACAGTGTTCGGAGGTGGAGGAGGTGCTCGGCCCGGGACGCGCTGGCGACGAGGATGTCGTCCAGGTAGACGAAGAGGAACGGCAGGTCGCGCAGCATGCCGTCCATCAAGCGCTGGAACGCCTGAGCCGCGTTCTTGAGGCCAAATGGCATTCAAAGGAATTCGAATAAGCCGAACGGCGTGATGACGGCCGTTTTTGGGACGTCGGCCGGCCTGACAGGTACCTGGTGGTATCCCCGTATCAAATCGATCTTCGAAAAAATGACCCATCCTGCCAAACGAGCGGAGAAGTCTTGAATGTGTGGGATCGGATACCTGTCGGGGGTGGTAACGTCGTTAAGGCGGTGGTAGTCACCACATGGGTACCAGCCGCCCCCCGGCTTCGGTACGATGTGTAGTGGCGAAGCCCACGCACTATCGGAGCGCCGCATGATGCCGAGGTGTTCCAAAGCATCGAACTCGGCTTTGGCCATGGCGAGCTTGGCTGGGTCGAGGCGGCGGGCTCTGGCGTAGACCGGCAGGCCCGTAGTTGGTATGTGGTGCTCGATACCATGTCGTACCGCGACAGCCGAAAACGTCGGCCGCGTGAGGGCCGGGAACTCCGCGAGCAGGCAAGCAAACTCGTTCGCCGCCGGGAGGGCGCATGCTAGCTCGGTCGGCGTGGAGCTGCTCAACGTGCATGCGAGGGAGCTGAAGGTCTCGGCGTTGACGAGGCCACGCCGTTTGACGTCAACCAGCAGCCCGTGTGCGCAGAGGAATTCGGCGCCCAACAGAGCCATGGGCACGCTTGCGGTCACAAAAGTCCAATGAAAGCGCTGGCTGCCGAAGCAGAGGGTGACGTTGCGTGGGCCGAAGGTGCAGATGGCCGATCCATTGGCCGCCACCAAGGAGGGGCCACAAACCGCGGACTGCCTGTCCTGATCGGAGGTGGGTATGATGCTCAGTTGGGCGCCGGTGTCACACAGGAAGCACCGTCCGGACGCTTTGTCCCTGATAAAAAGTAAGTTGCCCGTGTGACTGGCACTCATGGCTGGTAATGAACGCCGGCCCGGCCGTTTCCCGACTTGCCGAAAGTGCACGGGGGTCGGCATGTCCGGGCCTTTTGTCCGAACCTGGCATGGTAGTAACACCACGCCTGGTCAGGTGTAGGCCCCGGTCGTCGTGTTGGAGGCGGTCGGCGCGGCGTAGCGGCCGCCAATTGCGCCGGCAGTTCGGCCGCCGACCGTGCTGGGTGCTCGGGCGCCATGGGCGTTGCTTCAGACGGCGGCGGGCTCCAGGTCGCTGCCCCGATGCGTTGGCCTGCCGAGGAGATCTTGTCGGCTTCCCTGGTGAGGGCGCGGGGATCCGTGATCTGCGTGCTTGCCAGGGCGAGGCGTACCTGGCTAGGCAGCTGACGGAGGAACAGCTCTTGAAAAAGAAAATCCGGGGCGTGCTCCCCGAGCAACGAGAGCATGTAATCCATTCGCTCGGACAGGCGCGTGTCGCCGAGCTCGGGCAGGTCGAGCAGGCGTCGTGCGCGTTCCACCAATGAGAGGGCGAAAGCATTATATACAAGCACTCGAATATCTCATGCCGGAGCATTTGCCCTTAAAAGGCGCGACTGGGCGTGTCCGGGAGACCTGGGCGAGTCTGGACATGCCCGGGAACGGTGAGACTGGGTGTCGCCGGATGGGCCAGGCGTGCCTGGACATGCCCGGGAACGGCGAGACTGGGTGTCGCCGGACAGGCCGGGCGGGCCCGGGAAAGGCGAGTCCGGGCATGCCCGGGAAAGGCGAGACTGAGCGTCTCCGGGTGGTCTGGGCGAGCCCGGCACAGCGATCGCTCCATGGTTGCGTCCTCGGCAGGTGTAAGGCGATTGTGTATGTTCAGCGGCAACCGCTACACAACTGTACTTTGTTTTCTTTTGTGTCTTTATACAGGTATACAGAAAAATTCAAGATGAGATTTGCAAACAATATCTTACCTATTTTATTATTACAATACAATAATGTATCTAAATGCATTTTACATTATATTTCATTATTTCTCAACCATATCTTCTTCCTAACATGGTAAAGCTACGTGTACTCTACTTTGCAAATAAACTACAGCACGCCAGCGCTAGCGAACATTCTATAGCACGCTCACACGTTTTGCTAGTCTACAACAACCAGCCGCATATTACTGCTGGACCTGTATGTACATGTATCACAGACGGGATTATTTTGTGTGAGCGGCCATGAAACAATTATGATGGAGACTATCAAATCGAGAGAGTGAGAAAATTGATTGCTCGCGATCAGTCGAACGATGTTTAAAAAAAAAAAAGAAAAAGAAAAGAAAAAAGGAAGCGGGCGGGGACGCTAAACATGAATATTTTTTTGTTTGGCCTTAATTCACCCCAGACCCACTTTTTTGAAATACTGACTTCTTTCCTGGAAGCCCTAGCAGTGTCCATGTGTTTTTTTTACGTCTCCCACCCCCTCCCCAAACCCCTTCCCATGCCTCCTCCCCCCAAGCCCTCACCCTCCCACAGATCTCCCGATATCCCTGCTCTCCATGTTGTCTCCTGCTCCCTTTATCATACGTTTTATGTGTCAGTTTGTCTTTTTGTGATCAATGTTAGCTCTTACACGAACCTCGAACTTGTATACAAAAAAAATAACAATAAATAAACAGTCAGGTGGAGGTATGTGTGCTCCTCCTTGTGACGGTCTCGTTTATTATTGTGATTTCATGACTGTTCGGATAAATATTCATCAGAAATGAATATTTGCTACATCCTTGAACAGACAATGGATTTAACCTTTCAAATGATATGCAACAATCAACGAAAGGTTTATTCAAATTGAGGCAGGAGGTTGCTGAGCAACCACATTCCCGAAATTTCAGAGTATGAAGTTCACTTCACGTGACTATGGGCACCTATCAACAAGGTACCTGAAGTACAAATTTCCAACCCAAGATATTTTATGTTAACATCGTATTACTCACGCAGGACATCCAAAGGAATCAAAAGATGCCACCCAGGTATGGTACTAGGGGTGGGGGTGCACGACCAGCCGGCGGACCATGTGGGCCTCAATTCCCAGGGTGTTCCGTGAGCAAGCAGCTCGCTTATCGCTAGCCAAGCGGCTCGCTTGATTCAAAGCGCTTAAGTAAGCACTCCAAGGTAACAGAGCGGAGTGTTCGACACCTGTTATTATCGATATTACAAGCGGCTTGCTGATGGAACACACCCCTGCTGCTCACCTCCTTCTTTCAGCCTTCACTCTTCTCCCTCATTCCTTCGAAGATCTGTCTCAAAACCCGTTGCTCGGCAACGGAAGAGGCGGAAGTGGAGGGCAAACGATCAGGGGTGAAAGTGCAACTTGGTCAAAGAAGAAATGTGAATATTTCCGCAGACAGAGTGCAGAATGGCTGAATTATAAATAAAACATTGTTAAAACCAGGACGACTTTACTTCTCTACAACACAATAATTCACCTTTTGGGCGTGGTCAGCACTCCAAGCACCTGTGGATCGCATGAAATGCTCGTCCTGGCTTCTTCCTCAGCTGAGGTAAATGTTATTTTAAAATCAGTGGAAGATAATAACAAGAGATCGTTTGAGGATTACTCACCGGAGCTTTCAGATTAAATCATTTCAATTAATTTAACTCCTGCTTGGTCAAAAGACACGACCAGCGGCGGGAGAGGTTCAAGAGAAAACACACAACGGGCGGGAAATCTAAACGGTGTTTCCTACGACGTCCGCGTTTAGTTGTTAAATGTTGTACATTTCGCTTTTCACATCAGAATAGAAGAATCTAGTTCAAGTGAACGGTCGCAGGCAGAGATGTCGCGTTTGTGACAAGGACGAAATGATTAGATTTTGATGAAGATCTGGATTCGGCGACTAGAATTTTTCAGTGATTCTTCACCATTGGGAGATGGGGCCAAAAACGATACATAGCAGGATATCTCAAAAAGTTGTGGACGGATTTGGACGAAACTTCGGGGACCGGTTGGGTGTCCGGCAAGGTCAAATAGATTCGAAGTTAAGCCTTGACTGGTTATTCAGTTGAGGATTCTGTGTTTGGGGTTCACAGATCTGCGAACGTCCCCCATTACATGGATTGTTTATTTATTATTTTTAATACCTCAGCAGATGCCCCCTACTATACGCCCTGAACTTGGCCCTCGAGTGTCCATAGCGGTGTATAGTAGAGGATTGTGAAGCGCCAACCCATTGCTTTCAAGGGCATTATCTGCTTATTTGGGGCTTTTGTAATTCTTGTCAATAAAATGAACCCAAGATTTCTTCCCCATTCAAATCATGTAATTTATAGGTCCAAGGGACGGTATTCATTACATCAACGATTTTAAAAGTTAATTAGTCCATTCATTCATTCATTTCGGTTTATTGAAATATTTAAACACTGGACAAGGCAGTTTGAAGACTGAAATTTGTCAAGTTTACAATAATAAAACTGTTTCATAAAACTTACAAATGTACATAAAAATAATATGAATCATATAAAATTACATTAATAAATTTAATAAATATAAAATTACATCAATCAAAATAAGTATATGGAATAAATAAACATGTGTTATGTTGGTTGGGTCGGGCAATATAGATCCAGGTAGATCTGCATAGGTCGGTGCTTCATCTGTCGGGAAAGGGAATCTCGCTGTAATAAGTTCTGTAGCCCGAATGTCGGATTAAGTGTGCAGCTGTGATCATGCGAGGATGATCGGGTGATAGGTAGAAGAGGGATTAGGCTAACTCCCCGGTATGTCAAACCTCTGTGATCATTCGGTGTCCCTTATGGCAACACATCACATGTGTTGTTCGATCCATGAGTGCACACACTAATTAAATTCCCCTCCGGCACAAGACGATAAAACTGACCGGAAGAGCAGACAGCAATACATCACATGCATTAGTTAGATCCATTAGTGCACACACTAATTAAATTCCCCTCTGGCACAAGACGATAAAACTGACCGGAAGAGCAGACAGCAACACATCACATACATTAGTTAGATCCATTCGTGCACACACTAATTAAATTCCCCTCCGACACAAGATGATAAAATTGACCGGAAGAGCAGACAGCAACACATCACATACATTAGTTAGTGTTACGGGGTCCCACCCCCCCCCCCTTACCCCTGGTCTCAGTGGACCTCCGAACCCCGAGAGGGTCCCCGGCAGAAAGATGTTATCCTTGGTTGAAACCCAGCAAATAATGTCCCTCAATGGAACCAGCAAATGAAACAGTCGAATCAATAATGCAACCACACCAGGTAATAAACAAACCATAATATATTATAGATCACACCCAAAGAGCCATACAACAATGGGGGCAATCACCCCTACTTTCAAATCTTACGATAATATCCTTGTCAAGCCCCTTAACCCCACACTCACGGCACCTCCCCCAATGTCTCTGCGCCCCTCCAAGGCGAATTCCCAATGTCTCTGTGCGCTCCCTCGATTGGGGAGTCAAGGCCCGATGGTCAATTGAGGCGTAGACGAGTGAGACGACCCCGAGGTCACGGGCTCAGCCCCCAGCAACACAGCGGTGGAGAGGAACCTCACAAAGACGCCCTCTGACGTACACGTTGCGGTTCAATCCGTGAGCCTCCGTATAATTCTCACGTGCCCCTTTCTTGCACAGCCGTCCCCAGCAAACCACCAGGGAATAATGCCCAGCCGACACGACAAAAGCCTGTCCACTGCAGGTTGCTCATGTGGCGAAGATGGCGGACGGCTTTCGCTCCAACCCGGACTTTGAGGCCCGGATCCTCCGGAACCTCAATGAGAATACCCGACGACACAGGCTCCACGCACTCCGGCGATATTTCTCATCGCCCGAACTTCCCTTCAAGGACGCAAAGTTCACTCGCACTGTACGTCGAACGCTCGGGCCGGAGCTTCAACAAACACGTCTCTTTTCGATGTACTCCCGCCTCTTTTTTCCTCGCTCCACCTCTTCCGGACACGATCCGGATTTCCGGCCACATTTTACCAGGAGCGCTTTTAAATCTTTTAACCACAACAACCCTTTCCCTTAAGTCACAATAAGCATAATATCTAGAACCAACAATGATAACAACAACCATAATGAGGGCCTAATCCATAACAGTTAGATCCATTAGTGCACGCACTAATTAAATTCCCCTCCGGCACAAGACGATAAAACTGACTGGAAGAGCAGACAGCAACACATCACATGCATTAGTTAGATCCATGAGTGCACACACTAATTAAATTCCCCTCCGAAACAAGACGATAAAACTGACCGGAAGAGCAGACAGCAACACATCACATACATTAGTTAGATCCATTAGTGCACACACTAATTAAATTTCCCTCCGCCACAAGACGATAAAACTGACCGGAAGAGCAGACAGCAAGCGACCGCACACTACGGCGCCATGGCAAGCAGACATCGCACAGGCTTGCCGAGAGTCACGCCTCGGAGAACTCGTGATTGACAGGAGGGGGGGGGGGGGCGAGCAACAACCTGAGCACCGGTTGGAGCGTAGGAAGGATGAAGGACGCGCAACACTGATTGGACACCACAAGGACGTGCGACCGTTGCACGGTCGGACGAGCTTCCAACAAACGACGCGCTGATTGGAGGAAAAAGACCAGGACGTGAGGAAGGTGCAAAAAGCCGCAAGGAAACGACGCACTGATTGGCAGAGATAGAGAGCTGACATCAGAAGACGTCTGATAGAGGTAAAGGGAGACGGACATTTTTTCCTCTTCTCGCTTCCCTCTTCGCCTCTGCCTCTTCCTGCCTTCCACTCGATGGAGACCGTTCCTTTCTTATTTTGTTGCCCTTTGCGCATTCCTGTGCTGGCGGACCTCTCATTTTGGTTCCGGACAAGGGGGCGACTCCGCGAGACGGGTCCGGGCACAGCCGGAGGAGTGAGCTGCGCTCAACTCGTTCTAGTCTTTGGGAGGGCCGGTGGAACACCAGCAGACGAGCCGAGCGATTCGTGCCAACCGGAGCCACGTCGGATGGAGTATGATCGACCCGAGACACAGACTGAGATAAGCCCAACATAAACACGGACACAACGTTTTATTTTATTCTTCATTCCCCTGTGCTGTATATGAAGTCTGTGAGTGGGATCCCAATCAAGGTTTTAGATCTTCCGTCGCGTAATAAATATTTATATTTGTACATTTTACATCCGCGTCGGGTTGAGTTGATTTTCAGGGTGAAGACACCGTCAGACCGACAGGTAAGCCGCGGCATTCTCCCCCAAACCCCCCTCCCCCCCCCCCCACATAACCCTCCCTACCCCCGCTCGTGTTTGATCTGCCATTGCATTGGAAACGCCTCATCTTACTATCATTCACCAAATGTCCGTCTGTCTGTTCGAAGGTACCGCAAAAACTGCTGAAGCGATCGCAAATATATTTTGGGTGGGTAATCCTGGGACCCCTGGGAGTAAAATAGACCATTTAGTTTTCCCAATTTCAGCTTTTAGACTGGTTCAATTTCCAGCAAATGTGATTGCATGAGGCATTTTTGAGGAAAAGCAAACAAATAGGTTTTTCTTAAAGGGAATTTTGTGCTGAATATGAATATCTTGTTTGTGTTTCCCAAAATTGCCTAATTAGGTCATTAATTAAGGTCAAAGGTCAATAAGTGCAAAATTCAAATTTTCACAAATTGTTTTATTTTTTATATTCAATACAGTGGTAAAAAAGATTTTCCAATATCTATCATATTAAGCCATACATTGCATGTCAAAGATTTGAATTTAATGGAAAATGTGAAAGAAATTTTCACTTCTATGGAGAATATCTCCGTAACGGTTGACCTTTCTACGGAGTGCCATGTCAGTCGATTTCCCTTTGATGTTTCATGTCAAAATGCACCAGTGAAAAGAGTATATGGCATAGCATCATTGTCTAGGTTCAGGGGAATGAGACTTTGTTGTTTGTTTTGCGAAATTTGCATAATTAGCCACCAATTAGGGTCAGGGGTTAATTAGTACAAAATGCGAATTTTTATGAAATTTTCGTAAGGTCCTATTTGACGTCCCCTAGATGAATTTACAAGAATTTTCTACATATCATTCAAATTAAACGTCATATTATGTGCCGAATATTCAAATTAAATGAAAAATGTGATCGGAATTCTTGATTCTATCGCCAATATCTCAATAACGGTTCAATTGCCAATATCTCAATAACAGTTCAATTTTGGTCGCATGGATTTGTCTTTTTTCCAACGTAGGCCACCAAAACTGATTTTGGTTTCCTCTCTATATATGACAACAATATATCTAACAATATATTAGAAAGGAATATGTCACCTTTTTTATATTTCTATATTTTATATTTATATTTCACCCCCTTAAACCAACACTGATGAAGTGTCAAATAACCGTATTGTGGCAATATCCTAGCATTGGCGTTATTTAGTCTTGTTTTTGCATGTTACGGTCTCCGAGACACTGCATTTGCATGCGTCCGTACACTTCAAATCCCATTTCTTGCACGAACACCTATCACTGGTGCAACCCTTGGTACAGCCACACTGTACAATGCCCTTGCATGCTTTTGGGATAGGGGGTAAAGATGTGAGCACCGGTGAGAGAAGACCATCAGCCAGCTTCCATCCAGCAGAGTCCATTGGGGAAGGAATTACTGGGTTTAGATTGCACGCTTCTCTCCATATGAAGCTCTGGTAATTTGCACGCTGTATATGGTGATGTGCAGCATCACTGGATGGTGGCATTGATTCTGGTGCCTGACATTTACTGAACAGCTTTACTGAACAGCGAACATATCACATGTTCTTGTGATATCACATCTCACGAGATGATACATCATCTCACGTTCTTGTGATATCACATCTCACGAACATATCACATGTGAACATATCACATGTCCCTATCACATGTACCACAATTCTTACCATGAACAGCGAACAGCGAACTTCTCACATTTTCCATTAAATTCAAATCTTTGACATACGATATATGGCTTAATATGATAGATACTCGATAAACTTTTTCGCCACTGTATTGGATATTAAAAATAAAATAATTTCTGTGAAAACCTGAATTTTGCACTTATTGAACTTTGACCTTAATTAATGACTTAATTAGGCAATTTTGGGAAACACAAACAAGATATTCATATTCAGCACGAAAATCCCTTTTAGAAAAACCTATTTGTTTGCTTTTCCTCAAAAATGCCTCATGCAGCTTAAATAAGCACATTTTTGAATTTCTTGCCTAGACGACTTCATCTCCCCCAACCTTCTGCCTCGCTCTTCCCCCTCCTCAAATAACACCTCACTGTGCCTCACCCAATCTCCATCAAACCTTTTGTCCGCCCCATTCTTCCCTTTCTCCAAGCTATTCTGAAATCTCTGAAATCTCTGACACACCTTCAACAGCTCTCCCTACCTCTTCCTCCTCTTCCACATCTTACCCTACCCCTCCCCCCCCCCCCCTGTTCTGGACCCGATGCTCCCCCTTCCTCTTCATTAACGGTATGGACCTCAAACATCTAGGGCCTTCGCTCAAACTTGACTGATCTCTCCATACAGGTTGCTTCTGACAAACCAGATGTGATCTGCTTAACAGAAACTTTCCTCCTTCATGATGTCTCTGATGTCTTGGTATCTCTCCCAGGTTACTCCCTCCTCCGGTATGATAGACCTGAGCCTCGTCCTGGAGGTGGGGTTGCTATCTTTATAAAAAACTCTCTTCCTCACTCGCCCTCCACTGCCCTCTCTCCACCTCACCCCCAGGAATACATTTGGCTACGGCTTCCCCTTCGCTCCCACCTTTTGTTCATATGTGTGTTGTACTGTCCACCAAACAGCGATGACTCCATCTACATCTCGCTGTCTGATAATATGGACCAACTTCTATCTACCCATCCCAACTCTCTCTTCCTCATATGTGGTGATTTCAATTGTCACCATGCCAGTTGGCTGGGTGTGGGTACCTCTCTCACCAGACATTGCTCTTCAGCAAAGGACTTCTGCGACTCACTGGGACTGACACAATCTGTCAATTTCCCGACCCGGATCTCAGTCAACGGAGCATCTTCTCTTCTGGATTTGGTTATGACAAACTTCCCTGAAAATGTCTGCTGCTCTTCTTCTGCTCCAATCGGCTCATCTGATCATGTGCTTGTCAAAGTGGACATCTCTCTGACCATTCTCAGAGAGCCTCCTCAGCGTCGACGAGTCTGACATTTCACTCAGGCCAACTGGCCCCTTCTTCAAGCAGCCATCAATCATCTGGACTGGTCTCCCATCTCTACCGCCTCTGACATCAACTCATCCTGGGAATTCTTTCAAAGTAAATTGCTCTCTCTCATGCACAGATTTATCCCATCTCGTCTTCAGTTGTCATACCCTTCCTCCCGTCCATGGTACACGGAATCTTGTGGTGAGGCTGTTGCCCTGAAACAACTTGCTTTCGTCTCCTGGAAAGCAAATCCAACGGAAGGAAATCTCATTTCCTTTCACAAAGCCCGAAACAAGTGTGTGTCCACCCTCAGGAGAGCCAGGAAACAATATCTCACCATTCTCAAGACCGAACTCTCTTATCTGTCTCCCTCTTCCAAATCCTGGTGGCGTCTGGTCAAATCTGTTTCTGGTGTTTGTTCCCCCTCCATCCCCTCCCTCACCTCAAACGGCTTAATGGCCGACTCTGCACATGAAAAAGCTGAATGCCTCAACTCTGTGTTTGCCTCTAAATCTTGTGTCCCAAACCCATCCCTCTCTGTACCCACCGTACCCAGTCATACCCAGCTGCTCCTGGACTCTGTGTCCTTTCCTCCTGACAAGGTGGAAAAGTTTCTGTCAACCCTCGACTCTAATTCTGCAACTGGTCCTGACGGCATCAGCCCACGGGTCCTAAAATCATGTTCTTCCACTCTTTCACTCCCTCTTTCTGTTCTCTTCACCCTCTCTTTTGCTCAAGGTCATCTGCCATCTGCTTGGAAATCAGCCAACATCACCGCTTTGCACAAAAAAGGTGCAAAAACAGATCCCAGCAACTACAGACCAATCAGCCTTCTCCCAATTATCAGCAAAGTCATGGAATCCATCATTGCTTCAGATATGAAATCTTTCCTCTTCTCCAATGGCTTGATCTCTGATCATCAATTTGGTTTCAGACCTGGTCACTCTACTCTGGACATGCTGCTTCTGCTTTCTCAACAATGGATGGAGGTCCTCAACGCCAAACAGGAAATTAGAGCTGTCTCCCTTGACATTTCACGTGCCTTCGATACGGTCTGGCACCCTGCTCTGCTCACCAAACTCTCCTCCTTTGGTATCCATGGAAATCTCCACGCATGGCTGGCGGACTTCCTCTCTGGTCGTAGTCAACGTGTGGCCCTGAATGGGTTTCTCTCATCTCCTCTTCCCGTTCAGGCTGGAGTTCCCCAAGGTAGTGTTCTGGGCCCTGTGCTTTTTCTGGTCTTCATCAATGATCTCTCTGACTCTCTTGAAAATCCTCTCTATCTCTTTGCTGACGACTCTACTCTCTGTCGCTCCATTCCTCATCCCTCAGATCGGCAGTCTGCAGCCTCCTCACTCTCTGCAGACCTGGACAAAATCACAGACTGGGCAAACAAATGGAACATGTCTTTCAATCCTGATAAATCTCACACTCTTACGATGTCTCTCCGAAAGGACCGACTGGAAAACCCTCCCATCCACTTTCTGAATAATCCTCTCCAAGAAGTTCTGTCACTCAAGTTTTTGGGTCTCACTATTTGCCATGATCTTTCCTGGGAAAACCACATTTCAAATCTGGCCTCCAAAGCCAGTCGCCGACTGGGCATCCTCCGTCGTGCTAAGGCCTTCCTTGGCACACCTGAGCTCCTCACCACATACAAGGCTTTCATCCGCAGCTCTATGGAATACTGCCCTCCCCTCTGGTCTGGTGCTCCTGCCTCACACCTAGCCCGTCTTCACGCTGTTGAAACCAAAGCGTTCAGAATCATTGGAATCTCCCGCGATGAAGCTAACTCCAAGGGCCTTTCACTCACTCACCGCAGGCAGGTTGGTGGTCTTTCCGTCTTCTACCGACTCCTCTCTGGCCTTGCCCCCCCAGCCCTCTCTGGGCTCTGTCCCCAAAATATTCCTACAGGTCGCACAAGATCTGCCTGCAACCCTCTTATGGTTAAACTGCCAAAATCAAGACTTTCTGCTCACCTTCACTCCTTCATTCCTCTTTTCTCCCGCCTCTGAAACAAACTCCCTCACTCTCTTCAATCCCACTCCACCCTCCAGGTCTTTAAAACAGCTGTTCACCACCATCTTTTATCCTCCCCCATCCAAAACCTTGATCTTTTCTACCCCCGCTAATTTCGGTCCCCTTGTGTTTTATACCTCTCCCCCCCCCCCCCTCCCCTTCCCACGCCTCCTGCCCCCAAGCCCTCTACCTCCCACACTTCTCCCTGCTCTCAAATGTTGTGGTTGTGTGCTTCCCCTTCTCTCCCCATCTTGTCTTCCGCTCCCTCTTTTTGTATATTTTGTTTGTCTGGTTGATTTGTTTGTGAAATAAATGTTAGCTCTTTCACGAGCCTCGATTCAGTATACAAAAAAAAAAATCAAAAAAATCATCGTTTGCTGGCACCTCTGGTGGTCTCCATTTTCTCATGAGTATTTCCCCTTTCATGAAGTAACCAACAGGTAACTTCATAGCCTCTTCCTCTGTAACGGCTTTAAAATTTTAACTCCGGATCTCCGAATCTCCGTGTTGTTCTTCAACAAGTCTCTTTCGGACCAGCACTGTTTGTTCAACCTCGTTCCCAGATGTCTCCGACGCACACTCCATTTCCTCTTTTGTTCCAGATGCTACCTTTTCCTTCGGTTCCTTGAGGTCACTCCCTTTCCTATTACCCATTTCAGAATTTTCAACCTATCCCTCTAACGAACCCAAATCCACATCGCCTTCCTTTTCCTTCTCTTCAGAGCGCTTCCCACCCATAGCACGAGTCACTGCACAGGATGGAAAGACACCCGGAATCTCCTGCTCTAACTGTGCGGTGTTATTTTCCATACTGGGCTTTTCAACCAACATCGGATTACCAGAAACTCGACCACCGGCCAAATCATTCCCGATAATAAAAGAGCTTCCCTCTACAGGAAGAGTGGCTCGTAACCCCACAGTGACCGGTACTGACACCAAATCAGACTTCAAATGGATGACATGAAGACGAGCTTTAACATAGCCCCCAACCCCCTGTAAAAGAACACGAACACCAGTTGCCGTCTTCTCTGACAATAGCAAAATGCCTTCATGCATCAAAGATTGATGTGTTCTTGTGTCCCTCAATACCCTAACAGGTCTCTGGTTCGTTAAGTCTCCATCCAGTGACACAAACCCCTCTGAAATAAAAGGTTTGTAACCCTCTTGAACAAGGTCGTTCTGTGATGCCGTAACTTTGGCATGGGAACCTTCACAAGGCACTGTCCTCCAAAGACGATTTCTCGCATTGGCCAATGCATTCGGCGTTGCACTAGTTTGACTCCGCTCCTGATTTTTCCTTTTCCGGGCGTAACATTGGGTCATCAAATGCCCAGGTTTCTTGCAAAAAGCGCAAGTCGGCCGGGAGGAAAAACTCGTGGTCTGCCTCGGGCCCCCCGGAAGATAAGTCTGTCTTGGAACTGTAGTCTTCTGACCCCTAAAAGTCGTGGTATCTGATTTGTCCCCATAGTCCTCTCGAGGCCGCCTCCATGAAAATCTGTTCTCTGAACCTGATTTACTATAACTCCCCTGTAAAACTCTAGGCGGGAAGTTAGGTTTGTGGAACCCCATCCTGTGTGTCAAGGCATAGTTATCTGCCACGGTTGCTGCCTCATACAACTCTGGTACTTTAATGTCCACGTGGACACACTGTTTGAATTCCTCCACCAAGATCAATTGTCGTAACAGGTTGAAGTCTTTCCCAATCTCCTTCGAGTCACACCTCCTATCAAACATGGTTTCCTTCATTCTGGCAAACTCCACATGGGTCTCACTCTCCCGATTCCTAGCATTCCTGAATTTCTGCCGGTAAGCTTCAGGGATCAATTCATAGGCTTTGAGAATGGCTTTCTTCACTATCTCATAATCTGCACATTGGTCAATCGGTAGAGCCGAATAGATATCTTGAGCTTTACCCACCAGAACACTTTGCACTAACATAGTCCAGGACCCCACAGGCCATTTTAGCATTTGAGCCACTTTCTCAAAATGTAAAAATAACTTGGCCACCTCCTTTTCATTGAAGGGTGTAACCAGCCTCACATGCTTACCAACATACCAAGAGTTCTCACTAGTTGTCGCATGGATACTACTTCTCTCCGCTCTCCCAGTAATTCCAGCTCCTTGAGTTTAAGTTCCTTCTGATACTCCATGTCACGTTTCTTTAACTCCCTTTCGGCTCTCCTTTCCTCTGCTCTTTCCTCTGCTCTTCTTTCCTCGAGTTCTCGTTCCACTTCTGCTCTTTCCTTTGCTCTTCTTTCCTCGGCTTTCCATTCCAATTTCCAAATTCGATTTCACCAAACTCTCCTCCTTTGGTATCCATGGAAATCTCCACACACGGCTGGCAGACTTCCTCTCTAGTCGTAGTCAACGTGTGGCCCTGAATGGGTTTCTCTCATCTCCTCTTCCTGTTCAGGCTGGATTCCCCAGGGCAGTGCTCTGGGCCCTGTGCTTTTTCTGGTCTTCATCAATGATCTCTCCGACTCTCTTGAAAATCCTCTCTCTCTCTTTGCTGATGACTCCACTCTCTGCCGCTCCATTCCTCATCCCTCAGATCGGCAGTCTGCAGCCTCCTCACTCCCTGCAGACCTGGACAAAATCACTGACTGGGCAAACAAGTGGAACATGTCTTTCAATCCTGACAAATGTCACTCTCTTACGATGTCTCTCCGAAAAAGACCGACTGGACAACCCTCCCATCCACTTTCTGAATAATCCCCTCCAAGAAGTTCTGTCACTCAAGCTTTTGGGTCTCACTATCTGCCATGATCTTTCCTGGGAAAACCACATTTCAAATCTGGCCTCCAAAGCCAGTCACCGACTGGGCATCCTCCGTCGTGTGAAGTCCTTCCTTGGCACACCTGAGCTCCTCACCACATACAAGGCTTTCATCCGCAGCTCAATGGAATACTGCTCTCCCCTCTGGGCTGGTGCTCCTGCCTCACACCTAGCTCGTCTTCACGCTGTTGAAACCACAGCATTCAGAATCATTGGAATCTCCCGTGATGAAGCTACCTCCGAGGGCCTTTCACTCACTCACCGCAGGCAGGTTGGTGGTCTTTCTGTCTTCTACCGACTCCTCTCCAGCCTTGCTCCTCCAGCTCTCTCTGGGCTCTGTCCCCCAAATATTCCTAAAGGTCACACAAGATCTGCCTGCAACCCTCTTATGGTTAAACTGCCAAAATCAAGACTCTCTGCTCACCTTCACTCTTTCATTCCACTTTTCTCCCACCTCTGGAACAAACTCCCCCCCTCCCTTCAGTCCCACTCCTCCCTCCAGGTCTTTAAAACAGCTGTTCACCACCATCTCTTATCTTCCCCCATCCAAGACCTTGATCTGTTCTACCCCCGCTAATTTCACCCCAAATCCTCTTTTTTGAAATGCCAACTTCTTTCCTGGAAGTCCTTGGTGTCCTTGTGTTTCTACTTCTCCCACCCCCCCCCTTCCCACGCCGCCTCCCCCCAAGGCCTCTCTCTCCCACACATTCCCAATGTTCCTCACAAATGTTGTGTTTATGTGCATCCCCTTCTCTCCCCATCTTGTCTGTCGCTCCCCTTTTTATACACTTTGTTTGTTTGTCTGTTTGATTTGTTTGTGTGATAAATGTTAGCTCTTTCACGAGCCTCGATTCTGTATACAACAAAAAAAAACAAAAAAAAAAACTCTTTTAACCTTTCCTGGCTCTGCAGTTGCATCTCCATTATCCGGGGCTCCACATTTCCTTTTTCCTCGGGTATCCAATCCAAGGCTACCTCTTCCCATGTTCCTTGTCCCACGAGAGACTCCACCACCAATGTCTGCATCTCTGCTTTCTTCATACTAACTCGGACCTCCAAGTTAAAATATTTGGCCAATGTCATGAGTTCCGATCTTTTTAACGCCTGGAACTGTGCCTCATTAGGGGACGCCGCAAACTTTTCTGCGTCAAACACCATGGTGACTATCAGTTAGCACCTGTTAACCTTCACACAAAAATTTTCAAATTTTTAGAAAAATTTGGGAATGTTAGAAAATTCCAAATTTGGGAATTTGGGGAATGTTAGGGAATTCTATCCCGGACGAGCCCCCAATTTCTGTTACGTGCTCCTCCCCAAACCCCGGTCACGTTGTACCTCCGAGCCCCGAGAGGAGCAACGGCAGAAAGATGTGTTATTCTGTTTGTCAAAGATCAATGGTGAAACCACACCAATTGTAACCAACAAACAAGTATTGTATTGAGGTCACACAAGAATAACAGTACAATAACAATATTAATCAATTGAACAACCAATATATCATTCCTATGATGGTACCATCAGTTTCGCACAATATAACTCACTGTGCTCCAAGTGAGTGAAAATAACATTCCCAATGTCTCTATCCTGGCATCAAGCCAAAGTCGATCCACGCTCCAGTGATCGTCAGAACGATGTTGTATCGAGACCAGAATCCCGCTCGGTGCCAAACACTGCCAAAGATAGGCAAAAGTGTCCTCAAGAGGCGGCTGGGAAATCACACCTTCGGGTATGGACGTTCAACGGCTCCCAATCGGCGAACTGCAAATTCCCACTCGAAATCCACGTTATACACACACAGCAGGTTACGTCTGGATGTGGTGAAATGGTTGAAGCGAGGTGAAAAACCTCGAGCGATGCGAAATCCGGCGCGAGGCAAAATGGCCAACGGTCCGTTCTTGAGACGTAACGGCACTCCAATGATTCTCTTCGGAATCAACCGCAAAACCGGTGACGCAGGTTTAACTGTCACAGCGATAACAACTCTGCCGCAGGAAACCCTTTCCCAGGAACCTCAAAGTTCACTTGTGACCCCCGTTCGCCAGCGTCTGCTCAAAACCTCAACGCAGCTCGGCTCCTTCACTGACCTCACTCCGCCTCCTTTTTCTCCTCTTCCTCCTCCTCTTCTTCCTCTTCATCTTTGTCCGGTTCCCGATCCGGTTTCCGGTTTCTTTTTAAAACATTAATTTTTTTTACCTTTTGAAAACAGTTATTTCCAATTCACTTAAATGATAACAATAATAGTACATGCAACCAAAAATGTTTACAGTGGATGAGAACCACAACAACGGAAGTGACTAATCCGTAACACATCCACCAAACAGTGATGACTCCATCTACATCTCGCTGTCTGATAACATGGACCAACTTCCATCCACTCATCCCAACTCTCTTTTCCTCATATGTGGTGATTTAATTGTCATCATGCCAGCTGGCTGGGTGTGGGTATCTCTCTCACCAGCCACGGCTCCTCAGCAAAGGACTTCTGCAACTCATTGGGACTGACACAATCTGTCAATTTTCCGACCTGGATCTCAGTCAACGGAAAATCTTCTCTGATGTACTTGGTTATGACAAACTTCCCTGCAAATGTCTGCTGCTCTTCTTCTGCTCCAATCGGTTCATCTGACCATATGCTTGTTAAAGTGGACATCTCTCTGGACATTCCCAGAGAGCCTCCTCAGCGTCGACGAGTCTGGCATTTCACTCGGGCCGACCAGCACAGTCTTAAAGCAACCATCAATCATCTGGATTGGTCTCCTATCTCTACTGCCTCTGACATCAACTCATCCTGGGAATTCTTCCAAAGTAAATTGCTCTCTCTCATGCACAGATTTATCCCATCTCGCCTTCAGTTGTCATACCCTTCCTCCCGTCCATGGTACACGGAATCTTGTGGTGAGGCAGTCGCCCTGAAACAACTTATCTTCGCCTCCTGAAAGACAAATCCAACGGAAGGAAATCTCATTTCCTTTCACAAATCCCGGAACAAGTGTGTGGCCAACCTCAGGAGAGCAAGGAAACAACATCTCTCCATTCTCAAGACTGAACTCTCAAACCTGTCTCCCTCTTCCAAATGCTGGTGGCGTCTGGTCAAATCTGTTTCTGGTGTTTGTTCCCCTTCCATCCCCTCCCTTACCTCAAACGGATACACAGCTGACTCCGCACGTGAAAAAGCTGAATGCCTCAACTCTGTGTTTGCCTCAAAATATTGTGTCCCAAACCCATCTCTCTCTGTACCTACCTTTCCCAGTCAAACCCAGCTGCTGCTGGACTCTGTGTCCTTCTCTCCTGACAAGGTGGATAAGTTTCTGTCAATCCTCGACGATGATTCTGCAACTGGACCAGACGGCATCAGCCCAAGGTTCCGAAAATCCTGCTCTGCCGCTCTTTCACAGCCTCTGTCTGTTCTCTTCACCCTCTCTTTTGCTCAAGGTAATCTGCCATCAGCTTGGAAATCAGCCAACATTACCTCTTCACACAAAAAAGGTGCAAAAACAGATCCTTGCAACTACAGACCAATCAGCCGGCTCCCAATAATCAGCAAGGTCATGGAATCAATTATCGCTTCTGACATCAAATCCTTCCTCTTCTCCAATGGCTTGATTTCGGATCATTAACTTGGTTTCAGACCAGGTCACTCCACTCTGGACATGCTGCTTCTGCTGTCTCAACAATGGATGGAGGTCCTCAATGTCAAACAGGAAATTAGAGCTGTCTCCTTTGACATATCTCGTGCCTTCCATACGGGCTGGCACCCCGCTCTGCTCACCAAACTCTCCTCCAATGGAATCCATGGAAATCTCCAAAAATGGCTTGCGGACTTCCTTTCTGGTCATAGTCAACGTGTGGCCCTGAAAGGGTTTCTCTCATCTCCCCTTCCTGTTCAGGCTGGAGTTCCCCAAGGCAGTGTTCTGGGCCCTGTGCTTTTTCTGGTCTTCATCAATGACCTCTCCGACTCTCTGGAAAATCCTCTCTGTCTCTTTGCTGATGACTCCACTCTCTGCCGCTCCATTCCTCATCCCTCAGATCGGCAGTCTGCAGCCTCCTCACTCTCTGCAGACCTAGACAAAATCACAGACAGTTCAAACAAGTGGAACATGTCTTGCAAACCTGACATATCTCACACTCTCACTATGTCTCTCCGAAAAGACCGACTGGACAACCCTCCCATCTACTTTCTGAACAATCCTCTCCAAGAAGTTCTGTCACTCAAGCGTTTGGGTCTCACTATATGCCTTGATCTTTCCTGAGAAAACCACATTTCCAAGCTGGCCTCCAAAGTCAGTCGCCGACTTGGCATCCTCCGTCGTGTGAAGTCCTTCCTTGGCACACCTGAGCTCCTCACCACATACAAGGCTTTCATCCGCAGCTCAATGGAATACTGTTCTCCCTACTGGGCTGGTGCTCCTGCCTCACACCCAGCTCGTCTTTACACTGTTGAAACCAAAGCTTTCAGAATTATTGGAATCTCCCATGATGAAGCTAACTCTGAGGGCCTTTCACTCACCCACCGCATGCAGGTAGGTGGTCTTTCTGTGTTCTACCAACTCCTATCCGGCCTAGCTCCCCCAGCTCTGTCTGTGCTCTGTCCCCAAAATATTCCGACATGTCGCACAAGATCTGCCAGCAACCCTCTTCTCGTGAAACTGCCATAATCAAGACTCTCTGCTCTCCTTCACTCCTTCATTCCTCTTTCCTCCCACTTCTGGAATAAACCCCCTCACTCTCTTCAATCCCACTCCTCCCTCCAGGTCTTTAAAACAGCTGTTCACCACCATCTCTTATCTTCCCCCATCCAAAACCTTGATATTTTCTACCCCCGTTAATTCACCCCAGACCCACTTTTTTGAAATACCGACTTCTTTCCTGGAAGACCCAGCAGTGTCCATGGGTTTTTTAATCCTCTCCCACCCCCCTCCCCCACCCCTTCCCATGCCTCCTCCCCCCAAGCCCTCACCCTCCGACAGATCTCCTGATATCCCTGCTCTCTATGTTGTCTCTTGCTCCCTTTATCATACGTTTTATGTGTCAGTTTGTCTTTTTGTGATCAATGTTAGCTCTCACACGAGCCTCGATCTTGTATACAAAAATAATAACAATAAATAAACAGTCAGGTGGAGGTATGTGTGCTCTTCCTTGTGATGATCTCGTTTATTATTGTGATTTCATGACTGTTCGGATGAATATTCATCAGAAATGAATATTTGCTACATCATTGAACACCTTCAATGCAGATGGAGGAAATGTTGAGTTGGATCTTGGAGACGGCGTGAAGCTGGAAGGTGTGAAAACATTTTGCTACCTCGGAGACATGCTGAATGGAGAAGGTGGATCAGACTCGGCAACGGTAGCTCGAGTGAGATGTGCATGGAAGAAGTTTCGGGAATTGAGTGGCGTGCTGATGATGAGGGGAGTGTCGTTGAAGCTGAAGGGAAAGGTGTATGCTGCATGTGTGAGAAGTGTTATGATTTATGGGAGCGAGACATGGGTAATGAACGTAGAGCAGCAACGAAGGCTGGAAAGGGTGGAAATGCGAATGGTTCGGTGGATGTGTGGAGTATCGTTGAGAGAGAGGAAGACAAATGATGAATTGCGAAAGGTGATGGGAATAGAGCCTGTGATTGATGCTGTGAAGAGGAACAGGTTGAGATGGTTTGGTCATGTGTTGAGGAAGGATGAAAGTGACTGGTTGAGAAGAGTGATGGAAATGAATGTAGGAGGAAGTAGAAGACGGGGAAGACCGAGAAAGACTTGGCTAAAGATGGTGGAAGAAGAAATGCGGGCAAGGGGGTTAACAAGGAGAGATGCAGAAAATAGGGCAAAATGGAGAAGATTGTCATGGGGACCGCAAGGCTAACCCCGCTCTAGCAGGGAAAATGGCCTTTAAAATGCATGTTGTTGTTGTTGTTGTTGTATTGAACAGACAATTGATTTAACCTTTCAAATGATATGCAACAATCAACGAAAGGTTTATTCAAATTGAGCAGGAGGTTGCTGAGCAACCATATTCCCGAAATTTCAGAGTATGAAGTTCACTTCACGTGACTATGGGCACCTATCACCAAGGTACCTGAAGTACAAATTTCCAACCCAAGATATTTTATGTTAACATCGTATTACTCACGCAGGACATCCAAAGGAATAAAAAGATGCCAACCAGGTATGGTATTGGGGGTGGGGGTGCACGACCAGCCGGCGGACCATGTGGGCCTCAATTCCCAGTGTGTTCCGTGAGCAAGCAGCTCGCTTACCGCTCGCCAAGCGGCTCGCTTGATTCAAAGCGCTCAAGTGAGCACTCCAAGGTATCAGAGCGGAGTGTTCGACACCTGTTATTATCGACATTACAAGCGGCTTGCTGATGGAACACACCCCTGCTGCTCACCTCCTTCTTTCATCCTTCGCACTTCTCCCTCATTCCTTCGAAGATCTGTCTCAAAACACCGTTGCTCGGCAACGGAAGAGGCGGAAGTGGCAGGGAAACGTTCAGGGGTGAAGGTGCAACTTGGTCAAAGAAGAAATGTGAATATTTCCGCAGACAGAGTGCAGAATGGCTGAATTATAAAGAAAACATTGTTAAAACCAGGACACTTTACTTCTCTACAACACAATAATTCACCTTTTGGGCGTGGTCAGCACTCCAAGCACCTGCGGATCGCATGAAATGCTCGTCCTGGCTTCTTCCTCAACTGAGGTAAATGTTATTTTAAAATCAGTGGAAGATAATAACAAGAGATCGTTTGAGGATTACTCACCGGAGCTTTCAGATTAAATCATTTCAATTAATTTAACTCCTGCTTGGTCAAAAGACACGACCAGTGGCGGGAGACGTTGAAGAGAAAACACACAACGGGCAGGAAATCTAAACGGTGTTTCCTACGACGTCCGCGTTTAGTTGTTAAATGTTGTACATTTCGCTTTTCACATCAGAATTTAAGAGTCTAGTTCAAGTGAACGGTCGCAGGCAGAGATGTCGCGTTTGTGTCAAGGACGAAATGATTAGATTTTGGTGAATATCTGGATTCGGCAACTAGAATTTTAAAGTGATTCTTCACCATTGGGAGATGGGGCCAAAACGATACATAGCAGGATATCTCAAAAAGTTGTGGACGGATTTGGACGAAACCTCGGGGACCGGTTGGGTGTCCGACAAGGTCAAATAGATTCGAAGTTAAGCCTTGACTGGTTATTCAGTTGAGGATTCTGTGTTTGGGGTTCACAGATCTGCGAACGTCCCCCATGACATATATTGTTTATTTATTATTTTTAATAACGAGGCAGATGCCCCCTACTATACGCCCTGAACTTGGCCCTCGAGTGTCCATAGCGGTGTATAGTAGAGGATTGTGAAGCGCCAACCCATTGCTTTCAAGGGCATTATCTGCTTATTTGTGTCTTTTGTAATTCTTGTCAATAAAATGAACCCAAGATTTCTTCCCCATTCAAATCATATAATTTATAGGTCCAAAGGACGGTATTCATTACATCAACGATTTTAAAAAGTTCATTAGTCCATTCATTCATTCATTTCGGTTTATTGAAATATTTAAACACTGGACAAGGCAGTTCGAAGACTGAAATTTGTCAAGTTTACAATAATAAAAGTATTTCATAAAACTTACAAATGCATATAAAAATAATAATATTAATCATATAAAATTACATTCATAAATGTAATAAATACAAGTACAGATACATTCAAAGTACACAGCCCCCATGCCAAATAATTAAATATCCGACAGCGCGGCTTTGCCGGGGCGCCTCCAGCGCCCGGCAATACCTCAGTGCAGATCATAGAGGATGCATTGTGAGGGAGAGGTGTACACTAATTGATTGATTAATTGTACAATTAAAATCAATAAAAGATTATCACAAAATATTTTCTTAATCAATTGGCTTATAGCATAACTAAACCACTAGTGCTTCATCCGAAGATGTATCTTTTTGAATTATTATTATTATTATTATTATTTTTTGTATGCAGAGTCGAGGCTCGTGAAAGAGCTAATATTTATCAAACAAACAAATCAAACAAACAAGCAAACAAAGTATATAAAAAGGGGAGCGGTCGACAAGATGGGGAGAGAAGGGGAGGAAGCACACAAACACAACATTTGAGAGCAGGGACATCGGGAGATGTTTTTGGATGGAGAGGCCCTGGGGGGAGGCAGGATAGGTATAAAACGCAAGGACACCAAGGACTTCCAGGAAAGAAGTCAAAAGTCACCTCAAAAAAGTGTATTTGGGGTGAAATTAGCGGGGGTAGAAAAGATCAAGGTTTTGGATTGGGGATAATTAAATAAGTCATTAATAAAAAATTAAATAATTAATTGATTAATCAATAAATAATTAATCAATTAATCAATAAATAATAATTAATCTATTAAATGGTTAATCAATAAATCAAAAATATCCTTGATAGCCACATCACTTGGTCGCCCGGACAAACAAACAAGAAAGAAAACAAACAAGAAAACAAATAACCAGAGTGAAAACTGAGTACTCCCTTTCAGCGTGCGTCACTGCCGAGCCCCCTTCGGTGCCCGGCAATGACGTTTTGCAATGCCTGGGGATGGCATAGGAAAGGTGCGGTGTACAATAGCATAACTAAACCACGAGTGCTTCATCCGAAGATGTATCTTTTAGAAATTTAATTAAATAAGTCATCAATAAAAAATTAAATAATTAATTGATTAATCAATAAATAATTAATCAATTAATCAATAAATATTAATCAATGAAATGATTAATCAAAAATATCCTTGATAGCCACATCACTTGGTCACTGTCATGTCCAAATATTAGCTTCCCAGATCAAAAGGTGCCTGAGATATTGGCGAAATGAGAAAGAAAATAAATAAATGATTAATAATGAAAATAAATAAATAATAATCATTAAAAAATTAAATTATTAATCAATTCGGTCACAGAACACATAAACCACCACCATTTCTTCAGAATCTGTAACTGAATTATTATTTTTATTTTTTAGTAATTAATCGAATAATTAAATAATTAATCGATCAATTGATTAATTGATGAATCAATAAATCAAAAATATCCTTGATCGCCACATCACTTGGTCACTCATGTCCAAATATTAGCTTCCCATCTCAAAAAGTGCCTGAGATATTGGCCAAATAAGAAAGAAAATAAATAAATGATTAATAATGAAAATAAATAAATATATAATAATCATTAAAAAATTAAATTATTAATCAATTCGGTCATAGAACACATAAACCACCACCATTTCATCAGAATCTGTAATCTGTAAATCGTAATTAATAATAATAATAATAAATAATTATAAATAAATCTTTATTGTCCCATTTTCAGGGAAATTATTGTTTGGTGACACCGTAAGTTGACCATCATTAAAACATAAAACACAAAGGGAATAAGAAAACAATATCAAAAAAGATATAAAATATAAAATAAATATAAAGTATGGAAGATGGACTAAAGAGCAAAATGTCGAGGAATTTGAATTTAGCATTTGAATTGCACATGGTACAAATGACTTTTTGAACATGTTCTTCTTCATCCTCCTTGCACGAAAGCGTCTCCCTGATGGCAGTTTTTCAAAAAGTCCGGTCAAGAAATGACTTTCATCGGTACACACCTGCACCACCTTCCTTTTCAATGCTCGCAAGTACAGAGACTCCAGACTGGTTGAAGGCCCACCTACAGCTTTAAATGCCAGTGTAATGACCTTTCTCAATCGTGACTTATTCCGCACATTAAGATAACTGCACCAGGAAATCAAATTAAATGATAAAACACTGATCAGTAAGGAATTTGTTAACATCCGCATCACACGAGAGCTAACACCAAATGAATTCAACTTCCTGATAAGATACTGTGGCGGACACGATGGCTCGCTGGCGCGGTGACATCATTCCGCGCACCAAGAGGGTGTCGGCCACGCCCGAGGGGTAGGTGTGGCCTCGGGATATACACGGGGCTCGCAGCCCTGAGCAAGTCAGTGCTACAGTTTGAGCTTTACAATAAAGACTCTTTTGACCCTACGCGTTGTGGCTTACCTTCTTTGGCAAACAAGTTGCATGCGTAGCACCACGCTACACTGGTGACCCCTTTTGGTTCAGCCGTCGCTGACCACAGAACGCGCCATGGCCAGCAACGCGGTCGCGGTAAAGCTCCCTGAGTTTTGGGAAGCACAGGCCGAGGTATGGTTCGTGCAGGCCGAAGCACAGTTCCAGCTTCGAGGAATAACGGCGGACGAGACGCGTTACTATCACGTGATTGCCGCCCTCGGGCCCGGCACGGCCGCCCGAGTCGTGTCCATCCTGCGGCACCCACCGGCGGAGCACAAGTACACGACGCTCAAACGTCTCCTCATCGCCACGTTCGGCCTCACGGAGCTCGAACGGGCGGTCCGCCTCCTGGACCTTCCCGAACTCGGCGACACACGACCATCAGTACGGATGGACTACATGCTGTCGTTGCTGGGTGACAAAGCCCCGGATTTTTTATTCCGGGCGCTTTTTCTATGCCAGCTACCGGCACAGGTACGCCTCGCTTTGGGGCCCCGCGTTGCTTGCAGCCAACGGTACACCCATACGCACATTCGGGAAGCGCTGCCTCTCCATGCGGTTCGGAAGGCAGCGCTTTCAATGGTCGTTCGTAACCGCCAGCGTGCCCATGGCATTGCTCGGTGTGGACTTCCTATGTGCAAATGGGTTGTTGGTGGACGGGAAGCACAGAAGGCTCGTCCAGGCCGAAACCTTTAGCTCGCTCGCTTGTTCGCTGAGCAGCTCGTTGAGCGGCTCACTGAGCGGCTCACCGAGCGGCTCACCAAGCGGCTTGCTAAACGGTTCCATCCCGGCGAGTTTGGTTTGTACGCTTCCGGCAGCGGATGACTTTACCCGCCTCCTCGCCAGTTTCCCGGCCCTCACGCGGCCCACCTTCTCGGCGGTGGCCGTCAAGCACGGGGTGGAGCATCACATCCCCACCGTCGGGCCACCGGTCTACGCCCGGGCACGCCGCCTCGAGCCGACGAAGCTCGCGGTGGCGAAAGCGGAGTTCGCTACGCTGGAGCGGCTGGGCATCGTGCGGCACTCCAAGAGTGCTTGGGCATCGCCGCTGCACATCGTGCCGAAGCCCGGCGGGGGATGGCGGCCGTGCGGGGACTACCGCCGCCTCAACAATGCTACCACCCCCGACCGCTACCCGGTCCCTCACATCCAGGACTTTTCCGCCTGGTTGGCGAAAATGTCCCTCTTTTCCAAGGTGGACCTCATCCGCGTCTACCACCAGGTCCCCGTCAGGCCGGAGGACATACCGAAGATGGCCGTCATTACACCATTCGGCCTCTTCGAGTTTCTGCGGATGCCCTTCGGGTTGAAGAATGCGGCTCAGGCGTTCCAGCGGCTGATGGACAGCGTCTTGCGCGACTTGGATTTCGTTTACGTCTACCTGGACGACATCCTCGTCGCAAGCGCGTCCCGTGAGGAGCATCTCCGCCATCTCCGCACGCTCTTCGAACGCCTGGGCCAGCATGGCCTGATCATCAACCCCGCCAAGTGCCGGTTCGGCATCGCCGAAATCGACTTTTTGGGGCACCGCGTCACCAGGCACGGGGCCATCCCCTTACCGGCCAAGGTGGAGGCGGTCAGTGGGTTTCCGCGCCCCCGCACGATCAAGGGGCTCCAGGAGTTCCTGGGCATGGTGAACTTTTATCACCGGTTCCTGCCCCGCATCGCCCAGCTCCTGCGCCCCCTGCACGAGGCCCTCCGGGGGAAGCCAGGCAAAGGTGACGTTGCTTGGACCGAGCCGATGGACGCGGCGTTTGCGGGCGCGAAGCTCGCCTTGACTAACGCCACCATGCTCGCGCACCCGGTGCCCGATGCACCGATCGCCCTCACCACCGACGCATCGGACTACGCGGTGGGCGCGGTGCACGAGCAATGGGTGAAGGGAACTTGGCAGCCGCTGGCGTTTTTCAGCCGGCAGCTCCGCCCACACGAACGGCGGTACAGTACCTTCGACCGTGAGCTTCTCGGGCTTCACCTGGCGGTCCGGCATTTCCGCCATCTGGTCGAGGGCCGTTCGTTCACGGCCTTCATCGACCACAAGCCCCTGGTCTTCGCGATGGCCAAGGTCGCCGAGCCGTGGTCGGCCCGGCAGCAGCGTCACCTCTCGGCCGTGTCCGAGTACACGACGGAGATCCGGCACGTCGCGGGGAAGGACAACCCAGTGGCGGATTGCCTTTCCCGGTCCGTCACCCATGCGGTCCACCTCGGGATCGACTATGCCCTAATGGCGGTGGACCAGACCGCCGACCCCGACGTCCAGGCCTTGCGGACCACCGTCACGGGCCTCCGCGTCACTGAGGTGCCGTTCGACGGCGCGGGCACGGCCCTCTTGTGCGACGTCTCCCTCGGCCGGCCTCGCCCCATCATGCCCGCGGGCTGGCAGCGCCGGGTTTTTGACGCCATCCACGGCCTGTCCCACCCGGGCAGGAAGGCCTCCCAGAGGCTGGTCGCCGACAAGTTCGTCTGGCATGGCCTCCGGAAGACCGTCCGCGATTGGACCAGGACGTGCCTCGCGTGCCAGCGCGCGAAGGTGCACCGCCACACCCAGGCCCCGTTGGCCCCGTTGGCCCTGTTTACTGTGCCCGAACGTCGGTTCGACCACGTTCACGTGGACTTGGTGGGACCTCTGCCCCCCTCGCGGGGTTTCACCCACGTCCTCACCATGGTGGACCGCACCACCCGGTGGCCAGAGGCTGTGCCTTTGGCGGTGATGACGGTGGCGGACGTCGCACAGGCGTTCATCGCCACCTGGGTTGCCCGGTTCGGCGCCCCCTCGGACATCTCGTCCGACCACGGCCCCCAGTTCACCTCGGAGCTCTGGGGGGCGGACGCGCGGGGCTCGGCGTCCAGCTGCACCGCACCACGGCCTACCACCCCCAGGCCAACGGCCTGTGTGAGCGCTTCCATCGCTCCTTAAAGGCCACGCTCCGGGCCACCCTCCGCGACGGCGGCTGGATCGACAGGCTCCCCTGGGTCCTGCTGGGCCTCAGGACGGCACCCAAGGACGACCTGCGCGCATCCACGGCAGAGTTGGTCTTCGGACAACCGCTGCGGGTGCCGGGCGAGTTCCTCCCCGACTCCACGGCACCATGGTCCGCGGCGCAGCAGCGCTCCGCACTGCAGGAGACCGCCCAGAGGTTCGCCCCGGTGCCGACGGCGCATCACGGGTGCCCGCCAACGCACGTCGCCCCGGAGCTTCGCACGGCGGAGTACGTGTTCGTCCGCCACGACGCCCACCGGACACCGCTGCGGCCCCCGTACGACGGGCCCTTCCGCGTGCTGGAGACCGGGGTGAAACACTTCACCCTGGACATCGGCGGTACTCCTGACCGCGTTTCCGTGGACGGCCTCAAGCCGGCCCACCTCGACGTGGACCACCCCCCACCAGTGGCTCGGCCCCCGCGTCGGGGCCGCCCCCCGGCGGCAGACCCCTGGCACCACCCAGCCCCGCCGGCACGCCACCACCCTGTCCTGCACCCATCCCAGATGCCGCCAGCGGCATCCCAGTCGGCAACCCGGCATCCCAGACGCCGCCAGCCGCCAGAGGGCGCTTCGGCCGGGTCATCCGTTTCCCCTCAAACTGACCCTTCAGGTGCGCGGGAATTCTGGGGGGGGCGCGTGTGGCGGACACGATGGCTCGCTGGCGCGGTGACATCATTCCGCGCACCAAGAGGGTGTCGGCCACGCCCGAGGGGTAGGCGTGGCCTCGGGATATACACGGGGCTCGCAGCCCCGAGCAAGTCAGTGCTACAGTTTGAGCTTTACAATAAAGACTCTTTTGACCCTACGCGTTGTGGCTTACCTTCTTTGGCAAACAAGTTGCGTGCGTAGCACCACGCTACAATACAATCTTTGCATTGATTTCTTGTACACAGCATCAGTATTTCCATCAAAAGTTAGCTTGTCATCAATAAAGGTGCCCAGGTATTTAAATTTGCTAACAATTTCCACCTTATCACCATTTATGGTTACAGGCTCATGATTGTGACCTTTCCGAAAGTCCAAAATCATCTCTTTTGTTTTGTCCACATTCAGAGTAAGACAAAAGTCCCCACCACTTGTTCAATGTGTCAATCTCGTCGAGGTGAAGATACAAAGGATGATTGATCGGAAAGACAGCCAACAATGGCGATATCGTCTGCATACTTAATTAAGTTACAAACTTCTTAAAGAGCCACGCATCCATTGGTGTACAAACTGAACAGTAGAGGTGACAATACACCGCCTTGTGGAGCACCAGTATTCAAGATTGATAACTTTGATAAGCTACCATTCACCCTCACCCGCTGAGGACGGTCTCGTAAAAAACTTTCCACCCAAAGTATGATATGGGGGTTCAGGCACAGGTCACTCAACACTTTCACAAGGGTAAATGGCTGCATAGTGTTAAAGGCTGACGAGAAATCGATAAATAACACACGGACATAGGTTCCATTCTGGTCAAGGTGACTTGTGATTAGATGAAGTAAGCTGAGCCAGGCATCTTCAACACATCGTCTTGCTTTATATGCAAATTGTAAAGGATCCAGTTTCGGAGTTACATCTGATGCTATAAACTTCACCATCAATTTCTCCATACATTTACACAGGATTGAAGGAGCTGTGCTCCTACGCGAGTTAAAAGGATTGACGCGACAAAAGACGGGAATTCATCCGAGTTTCTTTATTCGGCAAAACCAAACTCGGGTACTCTGAAAAGCCCGTTTATCGGGCAGCAATATATATATACAATCAAACGCGGCGAGAGTGGGCGTGCCCGGGCGGCCCGGGTGAGCCCGGGAAAGGCAAGTCTGGACATGCCCGGGAAAGGCGAGACTGGGCGTCTCCGGGCGGTCTGGGCGAGCCTGGCACAGCGATCGCTCCGTGGTTGCGTCCTCGGCAGGTGTAAGGCGATTGTGTATGTTCAGCGGCAACCGCTACACGCGCCCCCCCAGAATCGACTTGCACCGGCAGGGTCAATTTAAGGGGGGTCCTGATGACCCGGCCGAAGCGACCCCTGGAGGGTCGTGGGGGGCAGGGGGGGGTCCGGTGTGGTGGTGGGTGGCTGAGCGGGGGGAACCGTGGACGGGGGGTGGCCTCGGCACGGAGGAAGGGCCAACCGTGGTGGTTGGTCGACGTCCACGTGCGCCGGCTTGAGGCGGTCCACCGAAATCCGGTCCGACCTGCCGCCGACGTCGATGACGAAAAACTTGTCGTCCCGTCGCAGGACCCAGAAGGGTCCGTCGTACGGCGGCCGGAGTGGCCCCCGGTGTGCGTCATGACGCACAAAAACGTACTCCGCTGTGCGAAGCGCTGGGGGAACGTAGGACTGGGGGCCACTGTGGCGGGACGTTGGCACGGGGGCAAACCGTCGGGCGGCCTCCTGGAGGTCCGAGCGCTGGCGAGCCGCGGACCAGGGACTGGTAGCATTGGGCACGAACTCCCCCGGGACGCGTAGCGGCTGGCCGTAGACGAGCTCGGCGGTGGATGCCTGGAGGTCCTCCTTGGGGGCCGTGCGGAGGCCCAAAAGGACCCACGGCAGCCGGTCGGCCCAACCACCGTCCTGAAGGCCGGCCATGAGCGCGGCCTTCATAGAGCGGTGAAAACGCTCGCACAACCCATTGGCTTGGGGGTGGTAGGCCATGGTACGGTGGAGCTTGACCCCCAGGTTGCGGGTGACCGCGCCCCACAGCTCGGAGGTGAACTGCGGACCGCGGTCCGAAGAGATGTCCGCCGGTGCGCCGAAGCGGGCGACCCAGGTGGCGATGAAAGCCTGCGCCACATCGGCGGTGGTGGCCAGGTGGAAACTGGCCAGGTGGAAATGGCGAACGGCCAGGTGGAAACGAGGGGAACGGCTTCCGGCCACCTGGTGGTCCTGTCCACCATGGTGAGCAGGTGTGTGAAACCTCGTGATGGGGGAAGGGGGCCCACCAGGTCCACGTTGACGTGGTCGAAACGCCGTTCGGGCATGGTGAAAGGTGCCAGCGGGGCCTTGGTGTGGCGGTGGACCTTGGTCCGCTGGCAGGCCGTGCAGGCGTTGGCCCAATCGCGGACGTCCCGTCGAAGTCCGTGCCAGACGAAACGCGCCGACACTAGCTTCTGGGAAGCTTTCCGGCCCGGGTTGGAAAGGCCGTGGAGGGAGGCGAAAACGCGGCGCTGCCAGGTAACGGGCACGATGGGGCGAGGCTGGCCTCGGGAGACGTCGCAGAGCAGGACAGTGTCCGCGAAGGGGATGTCGGCCAGGCGGAGGCCCGTGGCCGCCGCCCGGAGGGCTTGCACCATGATGTCGGTGGTCTGGTCAGCCGCCATAAGCGCGAAGTCCACGCCGAGGTGGACCGCGTTCGCGCTGGCCCGAGAAAGACAGTCGGCCACGGCGTTGTCTTTTCCGGCGACGTGTCGGATGTCCTTGGTAAATTCCGACACGGCGGAGAGGTGGCGTTGCTGGCGGGCCGACCACGGCTCCGTGACTTTGGCCATCGCGTAAACCAATGGCTTGTGGTCGACGAAAGCCGTGAACGGGCGGCCCTCCAGGAGGTGGCGGAAATGGCGAATGGCCAGGTATAGACCGAGGAGCTCGCGGTCAAAAGTGCTATATTTTAGCTCGTTCGGCCAGAGTTGCCGGCTAAAAAAAGCGAGTGGCTGCCAAACCCCGTTCACCCATTGTTCGTGTACAGCGCCCACCGCGTAGTCGGAGGCGTCCGTAGTGAGGGCGATTGGAGCGTCGAGCACCGGGTGAGCCAGCAGCGTTGCGTCGGCGAGGGCCAGCTTTGCGCCTGTGAATGCCACGTCCATGGTTGTGGCCCAGACGACGTCATGCTTGGCCGGCTTGCCCCGGAGGGCTTCGTAAAGGGGCCGCATGAGCTGAGCAGCGCGGGGCACGAAACGGTGGTAGAAATTCACCATGCCGAGGAACTCCTGCAGGGCCTTGATGAAGCGGGGACGCGGGAACTCGGTGATGGCCTCGACCTTGGTTGGCAGCGGCACGGCCCCGTTTCTGGTGATGTGGTGGCCCAAAAAGTCAACAGCCGTCGTGCCGAAGTGGCATTTGGGCGGGTTGACGATTAAGCCGTGCTCGCTGAGGCGCTCGAACAGTGTTCGGAGGTGGAGGAGGTGCTCGGCCCGGGACGTGCTGGCGACGAGTATGTCTTCCAGGTAGATGAAGAGGAACGGCAGGTTGCGCAGCACGCCGTCCATCAAGCGTTGGAACACCTGGGCCACGTTTTTGAGGCCAAACGGCATTCTCAAGAATTCGAATAGGCCGAACGGCATGATGACGGCCGTTTTTGGGATGTCGGCCGGCCTGACAGGTACCTGGTGGTATCCCCGTATTAGGTCAACTTTCGAAAAAATGACCCGCCCCACCAAACGGGCGGAAAAGTCCGGCATGTGCGGGACCGGATACCTGTCGGGGGTGGTAACGTCGTTGAGGCGGCGGTAGTCGCCACATGGGCGCCAGCCGCCCCCCGGCTTCGGCACGATGTGTTGTGGCGAGGCCCACGCGCTATCAGAGCGCCGCACGATGCCGAGGTGCTCCAATGCGTCGAACTCGGCTTTTGCCATGGCGAGCTTGGCCGGGTCGAGGCGGCGGGCTCTGGCGTAGACCGGCGGGCCCGTAGTTGGTATGTGGTGCTCGATACCATGTCTCACTGCGACGGCCGAAAACGTCGGCCATGTGAGGGCCGGGAACTCTGCGAGCAGGCGAGCGAACTCGTTTGCCGCCGGGAGGGCGCATGCTAGTTCGGTCGGCGGGGGAGCTGCTCATCATGCATGCCAGGGAGCTGAAAGTCTCGGCGTTGACAAGGCGACGCCATTTGACGTCGACCAGCAGCCCATGTGCGCAGAGGAAGTCGGCGCCCAGCAAAACCATGGGCACGCTCGCCGTCACAAAGGTCCAGTTAAAGCGCTGGTTGCCGAAGCAGAGGGTGACGTTGCGCGGGCCGAAGGTGCGGATGGCCGATCCGTTGGCAGCGACCAAGGAGGGGCCGCAAACGGCGGTCTGCCTGTCCTGCTCGGAGGCGGGTATGACGCTCAGTTGGGCGCCGGTGTCACAAAGGAAGCGCCGCCCGGACGCTTTGTCCTTGATAAAAAGCAAGTTGCCCGAGTGGCCGGCGCTCATGGCCAGTAATGAATGCCGGCCCGGCCGTTTCCCGACTTGCCGAAAGTGCACGGGCGTCGGCATGTCCGTGCCTTGTGTCCGAACCTGGCGTGGTAATAACACCACGCCTGGTCAGGTGGCGGCTCCGGCCGTCGTGTTGGGAGCGGTCGGCGCGGCATGGCGGCCGCCAGTTGCACTGGCAGTTCGGCCTCCAACCGCACCGGGCGCTCGGGCGCCATGGGCGTCACCTCGGACGGCGGCGGGCTCCAGGTAGCCGCCCCGATGTGCTGGCCTGCCGAGGAGATCTTGTCGGCTTCCCTGGCGAGGGCGCGGGGATCCGTGATCTGCGTGCCTGCCAGGGCGAGGCAAGGCAGCTGGCGGAGGAACAGCCCTCGGAAAAGAAAATCCGGGGAGTGCTCACCGAGCAGCGAGAGCATGTAGTCCATTCACTCGGATGGGCGCGTGTCGCCGAGCTCGGGCAGGTCGAGCAGGCGTCGTGCGCGTTCTGCCGGTGAGAGGGCGAATGCGTCGAGGAGGAGCGTCTTGATCGGGCCATACTTGTCAGTGGCTGGCGGGTGCTGGAGGAGGCCCAGGGCGCGGGCCGCGGTGGCGGAGCCGAGTGCCGCTACCACATGGTGGAAGCGGGTGTCGTCGGCGGTAATGCCTCGCAGGGCAAACTGGGAGTCCGCCTGGGTGAACCAAACTGCCGCGTGAGCCTCCCAGAAGGTAGGCAGTTTAAGGGCAACTGCCGTGTCCATGTCGGGGGTCACCAATGAAGGAGCTGTGCTTCTACGCGAGTTAAAAGGATTGACGTGACAAAAGACGGGAATTCATCCGAGTTTCTTTATTCGGCAAAACCAAACTCGGGTACTCTGAAAAGTCTGTTTATCCGGCAGCAATACATATATACAATCAAACGCGGCGAGAGTGGGCGTGCCCGGGCGGCCCGGGCGAGCCTGGGAAAGGCAAGTCTGGACATGCCCGGGAAAGGCGAGACTGGGCGTCTCCGGGCGGTCTGGGAGAGCCCGGCACAGCGATCGCTTCGTGGTTGCGTCCTCGGCAGGTGTAAGGCGATTGTGTATGTTCAGCGGCAACCGCTACAGGATGGACGTGAGGGCAACAGGTCCATAATCATTGAGCTGCCTTCACTGATCTCTACAACCACTGGATAGCGCATTGGCTGATCGATCTGACGCCAAACGTACGAACCGGCCGCCATCTTAACCACTCGCATTGATTCTCCAAGAAAGCTCGCGTTAACACTCCTGCCAATACATATATAATTTTGATTCGTTATTACTATAAATGGACTCAAGATGCCTTCATGTGCTGCGGCCAACTGTACAAATAGGCAGTTGAAGGGTTGCAATCCAACATTTCATCTGTAAGTATAATAAAGTTACTGTAAATGAGACTGTTTAGAGTTAATAGCGTGCAACACATGAACGAGTTAGATGTTTGTACAGACCCATGTGTAGATTCCCTTGTTTAAATTTGCTGTGTAAAAAAGTTCTATATTTTAGATTTACATTACAATCGAACTTTTAGTTAGGCTACTTTAAAACAAATAGCTTGCAAAACCACAGATTCGTGTGGAGCTAAGTATGAATTATTACTTAATTGTAAGTGAAGAATAAAAATCTGTAAAAAAAATGCACAAAATTACGGTGTAAAACTGTAATCAGATCTAGATCTGATTACAGTTTTACACAAATGACAATGTGACGAGATCTGGAGTCTACACTCTAGATCTAGTCACATTGTCATTGAAGAGTCTTGACTCGGAGCTCAAGCAATACTGCCACTACAAGGGAATGGGAGGTAATTGCATCGCGCAAGACAAGACACCGATCCTTCATGTGTCCAGTGTACCTGTCAGCCATGACAGAGAAGGCCGCATCACCGATGAGAGCGACATGTTTCTTATCAGGAAATACGACTTGGAAGATCGGCAGCCATGTAATGAAGACCATGATTACATTGATGCACCTAACATCCCTCCCTTGTCTCCAGTGCTACATGATGCTATAGGATACATAGCAGGCTACGTTGTACGTGTGGTAAAGAGACGCACACCTTGCCTTGAATGTCAACAGGTTCTGACTTCAAATGGGATGGATGCTGGTGGACGCCTCTTGAAGAGAAAGAATCGGGGTGGCCTTATCAAATCTTCTGATGATGTGGTGAAGGTGTGCAAATCTTCTGATGATGTGGTGAAGGTGTGCAAATCTTCTGATGATGTGGCGAAGGTGTGCAAATCTTCTGATGATGTGGTGAAGGTGTGCAAATCTACTGAGCGATGCCTCCAGAGACTGCTCCGTACAACAGCCGGTGCTCTACCTCGGTCCGAAGGGATTGCATCTGCCCTATCGACGGCTGTTCTGCATGATGTCGGATCTCAATGTTTGTCTGCACAGCTGAACGATCACATGTTCGACTGTCGGCCAGACCACGATCACGTTTTTGTGCTTATCAAGTGCATTGCAGCATGTTACATCAAGATCTGGATGCATCACCTTGCCAAGTGCTTCACCGAGAAGATAACAGGACCCAAACTACGCAAACAATTGTCAAAGCTCATGATATTTAGGCATGAGTAGTTCGAACTATTAGCGGCTTTCATGAACAAGGAAACTACCCGCATCCTATTACCATGGATGGACGTACAGGATAACTGTTTAGATATTTTATCTAAATCACTCCATCTATTGACTTTGTCAATGCAAACCAAAAGCTTGCAAGTCAAAGACCCACAGCAAATGTAGGCATATTAAATGGAACCCGAGTCCCCCTGTGGCAAGTCGCTGTAATGAGAATAGCCTCAGTTGATAGCTCATTGTACCAGTACGATTGTACTCCTTTAAATACCAATGTTGCCAAAGGACAATCAATTACAAATTGCCTTTCATTGCCACAACTGTACTTTTTGCCTTACATATTGCCTTTCATTGCCACAACTGTACTTTTCGCCTTACATATTGCCTTTCATTGCCACAACTGTACTTTTTGCCTTACATATTGCCTTTCATTGCCACAACTGTACTTTTTGCCTTACATATTGCCTTTCATTGCCACAACTGTACTTTTTGCCTTACATATTGCCTTTCATTGCCACAACTGTACTTTTTGCCTTACATATTGCCTTTCATTGCCACAACTGTACTTTTTGCCTTACATATTGCCTTTCATTGCCACAACTGTACTTTTTGCCTTACATATTGCCTTTCATTGCCACAACTGTACTTTTTGCCTTACATATTGCCTTTCATGGCCACAACTGTACTTTTTGCCTTACATATTGCCTTTCATTGCCATAGCAGTACTTTTTGCCTTACATATTGCCTTTCATTGTCACAACTGTACTTTTTGCCTTACATATTGCCTTTCATTGCCATAACTGTACTTTTTGCCTTACATATTGCCTTTCATTGCCACAACTGTACTTTTTGCCTTACATATTGCCTTTCATTGCCACAACTGTACTTTTTGCCTTACATATTGCCTTTCATTGCCACAACTGTACTTTTTGCCTTACATATTGCCTTTCATTGCCACAACTGTACTTTTTGCCTTACATATTGCCTTTCATTGCCACAACTGTACTTTTTGCCTTACATATTGCCTTTCATTGCCACAACTGTACTTTTTGCCTTACATATTGCCTTTCATTGCCACAACTGTACTTTTTTGCCTTACATATTGCCTTTCATTGCCACAACTGTACTTTTTGCCTTACATATTGCCTTTCATTGCCACAACTGTACTTTTTGCCTTACATATTGCCTTTCATTGCCATAACTGTACTTTTTGCCTTACAAATTGCCTTTTATTGCCACAACTGTACTTTTTGCCTTACATATTGCCTTTCATTGCCACAACTGTACTTTTTGCCTTACATATTGCCTTTTATTGCCACAACTGTACTTTTTGCCTTACATATTGCCTTTTATTGCCACAACTGTACTTTTTGCCTTACAAATTGCCTTTCATTGCCACAACTGTACTTTTTGCCTTACAAATTGCCTTTCATTGCCACAACTGTACTTTTTTGCCTTATAAATTGCCTTTCATTGCCGAAACTGTACTTTTTGCCTTACAAATTGCCTTTCATTGCCAGAAACTGTACTTTTTGCCTTACAAATTGCCTTTCATTGCCACAACTGTACTTTTTGCCTTACAAATTGCCTTTCATTGCCATAACTGTACTTTTTGCCTTACATATTGCCTTTCATTGCCACAACTGTACTTTTTGCCTTACATATTGCCTTTTATTGCCATAACTGTACTTTTTGCTTTGCATATTGCCTTTCATTGCCACAACTGTACTTTTTGCTTTACATATTGCCTTTCATTGCCACAACTGTACTTTTTGCCTTACATATTGCCTTTCATTGCCACAACTGTACTTTTTGCCTTACATATTGCCTTTATTTGCCACAACTGTACTTTTTGCCTTACATATTGCCTTTATTTGCCACAACTGTACTTTTTGCCTTACAAATTGCCTTTCATTGCCATAACTGTACTTTTTGCCTTACATATTGCCTTTCATTGCCATAACAGTACTTTTTGCTTACAAATTGCCTTTCATTGCCATAACAGTACTTTTTGCTTACAAATTGCCTTTTATTGCCACAACAGTACTTTTTGCCTTACAAATTGCCTTTTATTGCCACAACAGTACTTTTTGCCTTACATATTGCCTTTCATTGCCACAACAGTACTTTTTGCCTTACATATTGCCTTTCATTGCCATAACAGTACTTTTTGCCTTACATATTGCCTTTCATTGCCATAACAGTACTTTTTGCCTTACATATTGCCTTTTATTGCCATAACTGTACTTTTTGCCTTACATATTGCCTTTCATTGCCATAACTGTACTTTTTGCCTTACATATTGCCTTTCATTGCCACAACTGTACTTTTTGCCTTACATATTGCCTTTCATTGCCACAACTGTACTTTTTGCCTTACATATTGCCTTTCATTGCCACAACTGTACTTTTTGCCTAACATATTGCCTTTCATTGCCACAACTGTACTTTTTGCCTTACATATTGCCTTTCGTTGCCATAACTGTACTTTTTGCCTTACAAATTGCCTTTTGTTGCCACAACTGTACTTTTTGCCTTACATATTGCCTTTCATTGCCATAACTGTACTTTTTGCCTTACATATTGCCTTTTATTGCCACAACTGTACTTTTTGCCTTACATATTGCCTTTTATTGCCACAACTGTACTTTTTGCCTTACAAATTGCCTTTCATTGCCACAACTGTACTTTTTGCCTTACAAATTGCCTTTCATTGCCACAACTGTACTTTTTGCCTTACAAATTGCCTTTCATTGCCACAACTGTACTTTTTGCCTTACAAATTGCCTTTCATTGCCATAACTGTACTTTTTGCCTTACAAATTGCCTTTCATTGCCAGAAACTGTACTTTTTGCCTTACAAATTGCCTTTCATTGCCAAAACTGTACTTTTTGCCTTACAAATTGCCTTTCATTGCCATAACTGTACTTTTTGCCTTACATATTGCCTTTCATTGCCACAACTGTACTTTTTGCCTTACATATTGCCTTTTATTGCCACAACTGTACTTTTTGCCTTACATATTGCCTTTCATTGCCATAACTGTACTTTTTGCTTTACATATTGCCTTTCATTGCCACAACTGTACTTTTTGCCTTACATATTGCCTTTCATTGCCACAACTGTACTTTTTGCCTTACATATTGCCTTTCATTGCCACAACTGTACTTTTTGCCTTACAAATTGCCTTTCATTGCCATAACTGTACTTTTTGCCTTACATATTGCCTTTCATTGCCATAACAGTACTTTTTGCCTTACAAATTGCCTTTCATTGCCATAACAGTACTTTTTGCTTACAAATTGCCTTTTATTGCCACAACAGTACTTTTTGTTAACAAATTGCCTTTTATTGCCACAACAGTACTTTTTGCCTTACATATTGCCTTTCATTGCCACAACAGTACTTTTTGCCTTACATATTGCCTTTCATTGCCATAACAGTACTTTTTGCCTTACATATTGCCTTTCATTGCCATAACAGTACTTTTTGCCTTACATATTGCCTTTTATTGCCATAACTGTACTTTTTGCCTTACATATTGCCTTTCATTGCCATAACTGTACTTTTTGCCTTACATATTGCCTTTCATTGCCATAACTGTACTTTTTGCCTTACATATTGCCTTTTATTGCCATAACTGTACTTTTTGCCTTACATATTGCCTTTCATTGCCACAACTGTACTTTTTGCCTTACATATTGCCTTTCATTGCCACAACTGTACTTTTTGCCTTACATATTGCCTTTTATTGCCACAACTTTACTTTTTGCCTTACATATTGCCTTTTATTGCCATAACTGTACTTTTTGCCTGACATATTGCCTTTCATTGCCACAACTGTACTTTTTGCCTTACAAATTGCCTTTCATTGCAACAACTGTACTTTTTGCCTTACATATTGCCTTTAATTGTCACAACTCTACTTTTTGCCTTACATATTGCCTTTCATTGTCACAACTATACTTTTTGCCTTACATATTGCCTTTCATTGCCACAACTGTACTTTTTGCCTTACATATTGCCTTTTATTGCCATAGCAGTACTTTTTGCCTTACATATTGCCTTTTATTGCCACAACTGTACTTTTTGCCTTACATATTGCCTTTCATTGCCATAGCAGTACTTTTTGCCTTACATATTGCCTTTCATTGTCACAACTGTACTTTTTGCCTTACATATTGCCTTTCATTGCCACAACTGTACTTTTTGCCTTACATATTGCCTTTTATTGCCATAACAGTACTTTTTGCCTTACAAATTGCCTTTCATTGCCATAACTGTACTTTTTGCCTTACATATTGCCTTTCATTGCCACAACTGTACTTTTTGCCTTACATATTGCCTTTTATTGCCATAGCAGTACTTTTTGCCTTACATATTGCCTTTTATTGCCATAGCAGTACTTTTTGCCTTACATATTGCCGTTCATTGCCACAACTGTACTTTTTGCCTTACATATTGCCTTTCATTGCCACAACTTTACTTTTTGCCTTACATATTGCCTTTCATTGCCACAACTGTACTTTTTGCCTTACAAATTGCCTTTCATTGCCATAACTGTACTTTTTGCCTTACATATTGCCTTTTATTGCCATAGCAGTACATGTATTCTTTAAATGATTTTTAAGATTCCTTCATGCCCCCCCCCCCCCCCCCATTTACTACTGAAAAGAGTTTACTTCTGACAAGAAATAAGAATGGAAATAAATCACTAGACAGTAATTACCTTTTTTAAATTACTTTTATTCAGCAAAGAAAACAAATGACCATTCAATAAGAACTGTTAGTGGATGCCATTACTGATGTCGTCTGCAAAATGCTGCAACATTAACAGCATTGTTTTGTTTTGAATAAGGAAGCAAACGATTGGGACTTGGTGTAGTGGGGGACATCTTTTGGATGATTAAACAAGTTGATGTTGATGTAGGCCTCTATAACGAGAATACAATTTGAAACTATAGTATAAGGGATTTGATATAAAGTCCACATCTGAAGGAAAGTAGCGAGCTTAGTTGGGAATCGCATACAAATTACGTGTTGTTCACTCCCTGACTCCTGACGCGTCCGCATCCGATGCGAGTGGTTAAGGTGGCCGACCTGTGTGCGCGGCAGCGTCAGTTGTGTGGGCACGTTCAGTGGGCGATGCGCTATCCAGTGGTTGTAGAGATCAGTGAACCTTTTTTGGCACGGGAATAATAATGGACTTTTTCCAACAAATAGGAACAGTGTGAGTCGCCAAAAGTAACTGAAACAATCGAGTAAAAACATTAGTAAGTTCTAAACAGATCTCTTTCAGAATACAACACTTAATGCCATCTGGACCACAAGCCTTTTACTCAACCCCTGAAACACCTCACGACATCAGGTTCACAAATTACAGGTGTGGGACACGCTCGAGTATCGAGATCCTCACAGAGAGCTTTACATTTTACTCGGTTTCCCGGAACATCAAATCTCGCGTAAAAGTCAATTCATCCACAAATTTGGAATCTGGAACATTAGTGGGCAATGTACCATCCTTGAGCCTCTCACTCATTCCCATCATATGCCTGAGTCCCCTCCAAGCGTTACGAGCATCACCATCGTGTAGTTGTTCTTCAATCTTGTCCTTGTACGACCGTTTACACTTGCCGATGACAGAGCGCAATTCTTTCTTCGCCACCCTGAGGGCGGAGTCATCCTTCTTCAGGAATGCACGCTTCTTCTTCCTCTGCTTCTTCTGCTTCTTCTTCTTCTTCTTCAAACAAGCCTTCACTTCAGCGGTAACCCAAGGTTTGTTATTGGGAAACATGCGAATGGTTCTCTTTGTGGTCACGAGATCCTCACAGAACTTCACATAATCTGTGATCGTCTCAGTAAGTTCATCAGGGTCGTCACAAGAGTCAAAAAATACATCCCAGTCTGTGCACAGGAAACAGTCCTTCAAACGTTCGTTATCCTCCACCGTTCTGGTGTTAACGTCTTGCAAGGAACCGGCATTCGTTTCACCTTTGGTCTGTACGAAGGTAAGAGATGGACCACCTTATGGTCTGATCGTCCGATCGCAGGAGCACATTTCGCCACATAAGCATGTTCAATGTTACTGTAACATTTGTCCAACGTCCTGTTAGTGTTACCACGGGTAGCAACATCCACATCCTGATCGAGGTGAGGGAGTTCCTGATCGAGGTCACATCGATTGAGATCCCCAAGAATCAGGATCGATTGATCCGTTGAACAGGAGGTCGCTCCATTGTAACTTTCTGCGATTCGTTCCGATGCGCATTTAAAGTCCAGCCCCGGTGCGTACACCAGAATAATAGTGCATTGACCAAATTCCCGTGGCAGGTAGTAGGGTCGGAAAGACACCGTCAGTATCTCCACCTCCTTGGAACAGGATCGTTCACGTACCGTAAAATGTTTGGCCCAATTCAAATTCACCAGCATCCACAAACCGCCACCTTTGGCCTTGCCTGATGACGCGACTCTATCGGCCCTGATCATCTCAAATCCATCGAAGGACACGTCATCGCCTTCACCAAGCCATGTCTCGGTGAAACACACAACCCCTTCGGTGCCCCGCAATGACGTTTTGCAATGCCTGGAGATGGCATAGGAAAGGTGCGGTGTACAATAGCATAACTAAACCAGGAGTGCTTCATCCGAAGATGTATCTTTTCGAAATGTAATTAAATAAGTCATTAATAAAAAATTAAATAATTAATTGATTAATCAATAAATAATTAATTAATTAATCAATAAATAATTAATCGATTAAATGATTAATCAAAAATATCCTTGATAGCCACATCACTTGGTCACTGTCATATCCAAATATTAGCTTCCCAGCTCAAAAGGTTGAGAAATGAGAAAGAAAATAAATAAATGATTAATAATGAAAATAAATAAATAATAATCATTTAAAAATTAAATTATTAATCAATTCGGTCACAGAACACATAAACCACCACCATTTCATCAGAATATGTAACTGAAATGTTTTTTTAGTAATTAATCGAATAGTTAAATAATTAATCGATTAATTGATTAATTGATTAATCAATAACTAAAGCTGAATGCCTCAACTCTGTATTTGCCTCTAAATCTTGTGTCCCAAACCCATCCCTCTCTGTACCCACCATACCCAGTCGTACCCAGCTGCTCCTGGACTCTGTGTCCTTTCCTCCTGACAAGGTGGAAAAGTTTCTGTCAACCCTCGACTCTGATTCTGCAACTGGTCCTGACGGCATCAGCCCACGGGTCCTAAAATCATGTTCTTCCGCTCTTTCACTCCCTCTATCTGTTCTCTTCACCCTCTCTTTTGCTCAAGGTCATCTGCGATCTGCTTGGAAATCAGCCAACATCACCGCTTTGCACAAAAAAGGTGCAAAAACAGATCCTAGCAACTACAGACCAATCAGCCTTCTCCCAATTATCAGCAAAGTCATGGAATCCATCATTGCTTCAGATATGAAATCTTTCCTCTTCTCCAATGGCTTGATCTCTGACCATCAATTTGGTTTCAGACCTGGTCACTCTACTCTGGACATGCTGCTTCTGCTTTCTCAACAATGGATGGAGGTCCTCAACGCCAAACAGGAAATTAGAGCTGTCTCCCTTGACATATCACGTGCCTTCGATACAGTCTGGTACCCCGCACTGCTCACCAAACTCTCCGCCTTTGGTATCCATGGAAATCTCCACGCATGGCTGGCGGACTTCCTCTCTATTCGTAGTCAACGTGTGGCCCTGAATGGGTTTCTCTCATCTCCTCTTCCCGTTCAGGCTGGAGTTCCCCAAGGCAGTGTCCTGGGCCCTGTGCTTTTTCTGGTCTTCATCAATGATCTCTCTGACTCTCTTGAAAATCCTCTCTATCTCTTTGCTGACGACTCTACTCTCTGTTGCTCCATTCCTCTTCCCTCAGATCGGCAGTCTGCTGCCTCCTCGCTCTCTGCAGACCTGGTCAAAATCACAGACTGGGCAAACAAGTGGAACATGTCTTTCAATCCTGACAAATCTCACACTCTTACGATGTCTCTCCGAAAAGACCAACTGGACAACCCTCCCATCCACTTTCTGAATAATCCTCTCCAAGAAGTTCTGTCACTCAAGCTTTTGGGTCTCACTATCTGCCATGATCTTTCCTGGGAAAACCACATTTCAAATCTGGCCTTCAAAGCCAGTCGCCGACTGGGCATCCTCCGTCGTGCGAAGTCCTTCCTTGGCACACCTGAGCTCCTCACCACATACAAGGCTTTCATCCGCAGCTCAATGGAATACTGCTCTCCCCTCTGGGCTGGTGCTCCTGCCTCACACCTAGCTCGTCTTCACGCTGTTGAAACCAAAGCGTTCAGAATCATTGGAATCTCCCACGATGAAGCTAACTCCAAGGGCCTTTCACTCACTCACCGCAGGCAGGTTGGTGGTCTTTCCGTCTTCTACCGACTCCTCTCTGGCCTTGCCCCCACAGCTCTCTCTGGGCTCCGTCCCCCAAATATTCCTACAGGTCGCACAAGATCTGCCTGCAACCCTCTTATGGTTAAACTGCCAAAATCAAGACTCTCTGCTCACCTTCACTCCTTCATCCTCTTTTGTCCCGCCTCTGGAACAAACTCCCTCACTCTCTTCAATCCCACTCCACCCTCCAGGTCTTTAAAACAGCTGTTCACCACCATATCTCATCCCCATCCAAAACCTTCAACTTTTCTACCCCCGCTAATTTCACCCCAAATCCTACACTTTTTTGAAATACCAACTTCTGTCCTGGAAGTCCTTGGTCTCCTTCTGTTTTATACCTTCCCCCCCCCTACCCACGCCTCCTCCCTCCCCCCCCTTCCCACGCCTCCTCCCCCCAGGCCCTCTCACTCCCGCGCTTCTCCCTGCTCTCAGGTGTTGTATTTGTGTGCTTCCCTTCCTCTCCCCATCTTGTCTTCCACTCCCTCTTTCTGTATGTTTTGTTTGTCTGGTTGATTTGTTTGTGAAATAAATGTTAGCTGTTTCACGAGCCTCGATTCAGTATCCAAAAAAAAAAAAAAAAAAATCCTTGATCGCCACATCACTTGGTCACTCATGTCCAAATATTAGCTTCTCAGCTCAAAAGGTGCCTGAGATATTGGCCAAATAAGAAAGAAAATGAATAAATGATTAATAATGAAAATAAATAAATAATAATCATTAAAAATGTAAATTATTAATCAATTCGGTCACAGAACACATAAACCACCACCATTTCATCAGAATCTGTTACTGATTTTTTTTTTTAGTAATTAATCGAATAATTAAATAATTAATCGATTAATTGATGAATTGATTAATTAATAAATCAACTAGAACGCCACTCAGTGGAGCGCATACTCCCGCCGTGGGTTTAGTTGGAATAATACGTTTTGTTTAACATCCCCTCTTGGACTGGTCGGAAATCTGATAAATGTGCTTCTATAAAATCCGAGAAGCATTTTTGGGGAAAAGTTGACAGACCACTTTTTTATCATAATTTGGGTGTGCTGAGTCCATTCTTGCTGTCTGTCACCCTCTCAAATGAAGGCAAAAGCTTCCAAAATGGCCGAAAACAAAATGGCTGCCAAAGATTCAAGTTTACTGTATTTTATTAATACCTCTCTTAATTAAATACAAAGTTCAGTACTCTCCTCATTTCAAAAGCATCATTATGTACAAAATTATTCTCAAATATGCAAAATACTGTTATTAGTTTCTTAACATAGGTTGATGGTGTCCATATTGAATTTCAAGATGGCTGTCATTGTTAATCGGTATGTTGCCAATATAGGAAATATGAAGGCGACACGAGAGGCTATTTGTAGGCACATTCATATGATGACAAACAGTGAATTAGATAAGGTACAAGCATTTAAGCAGTACATAATGCTACTTTATATGTATTCAAATAAATTTAGCCATATATAATACAATGTACATGTGATGTTCTGATAGAATGTGCATCTCCCTCCAATGTCTCACATGAAAATGATCGAATTTTCTGCAATTGTGTCACACAGTCATTCATATACAGTTCTACTCATTGTGACAGTTGTTGTTATCCTTGCATTTGCATTGTGATGTACACAACAGACGAGACTTTCTGCACTTGCACCGTAAATTCATACAGCCAGTGTTGCAGCTACAGGAAATCAGTTCCAGACACGACTGGGTTACAGGTGGAAATGACATCAAAATGGGCACCAGTTTGTCCTCGCTCTGTTTCCAACCCATGGACTCGGGTGGAGGCAGATCTGGGTAGTTCAGATGTGCTCGTCTCCACACTAATGCCTGATAATGTGAACGTTTCACATGGAAGAATAGTGCATCACTTGTTGGGGGAAGTGACTCTGGAGCGCGGGACTTAATGAAGAGTACTGGTCGAGCCTTGTCAACTGTGTCACCGTGTTGCATCTTGTACATTTTGCAGACAAACAGCTCCGCATCTTTAGCAGTTCCTTCTGTAAGATCTCCATTTCCAAGATTTTGCACTAGTCCGTGATGCTCTGTAAAGACTTTCCATGCAGTGGATTTGCTGTGGCCCGAGAAGAAGGATGTCACATCACTTCCAGTCAAAGCATGGAAGGCTGGAATAGTTTCCAGCACAGTCGGACCAAACGACATCTGTTCTGCTCTTGTGTGAATAGGTATATGTTTTCTTTTCTTAGCTGTGCCCGCTTTGAGCCAGAGTTTTATGCAAGACATTCGAGGGAAGTGAGCCAGAAGAAGAACCAGAATGTCAGTATCCCTGGCTTGAACCACTATTCTGTCAGCTTGGTTTTTAACACAATGTAAAATAATACGGGTATCAGCCTCTTCATGCCGAGCTTCAAGCAGGGATGTGTCCACATCCGGGTTGTTTGATTCAACCCTCTCTTCATCAGTGAATCCACCAGCCACAACGATGGTTTTGTCATGCTGATCATGCCTTACCATATGTTCAGAAAGAAATCGTGCCAGGTCTGCCTTGTTTTCCCCGAAGGCCAGGAAATGACTCCAGTCAGCTGGCAAGGGCACCTCATGGCTGTCAATGACTCTTCGAATGGGTCTGATGCCCTTGGCACGCCTCTTCCTCGTCCCGGATTTAATGGACACCTTATAATATCTGTCGAATGCAACATCAATGCGGTCAAACAAATATCCGATCTGAAGGACAGTGTTTTTGAAGACATCAGCCAGATCTCCAAATGTAGAAAGTCCGTGTGGCTTCCCAATGGCAATCACCAAGGCTTGTCCATCAAAAATAATGGTTGCATTGCCACCGAGCTCATCTGGTGCCAGCATCGGTGGGCATGGTGTTTCTGCTGTCAGAACTTGAGACAGAATGGCTTTGGATCCTGTACGAATGTCACCATTCATTTCTGGCAGTGCAATCACATTATAATTGTGATTATAATGAATTGCTAAGAAAAGACAACATTATAATTTGATAGGACAACAAATTTATAGAATATAGATGGTGATACATCATATCTATGGATGACACTTCTAAACTGTGCATTTGACCTCAGGAAGACCGGATATAATAGGTAAAAGAACATTTTGGCGGCCATTTTGGCAGCTTTGATGCAGTAAAACAGAAAAAATCTTTCCCAAAATTTTTTACAAAAAAAATTCCTGCATCCGGAATTATATCCTGAGCTCCACCAAAAACTAATCAATTCTTCCTTCACCGAAGGGCAATCATCCCAACAACTTTCATCCAAATCCGTTCAGAACTTTTCCAGATATCTTGTTCACAAACACACGAACACACGAACATACGAACATACGAACATACGAACACACACACACACACGGACGGACACGATCGAATGCGTTACTCCTTGTCGGGAGTAATAAACCTGAAAATCACAGAGCCAGAAACAGAATTATTTATTTGGTCTGGGAAGCCCATGCGAGGTTTCTTCTTCTTCAGCCTCTCACAACCCTGGGTGAAGATGCAATCTTTTCAAAAAAAAGTTGGAATTTTGCCATATCTGTTTTATTTGTTTGTTAATATACCTCAGCCATTGACAAATCTGGAACTAAGTCTTTATAAGTTCATCAAACACTGACACCACGAATGACATTCGCTGAGCTAAATGTTGATATCTCTTCTGAGGTAAAAAAAAAAAAAAAAAAAAAAACAGTTTTAAAGCATTATACGTATCAAACGATACATTTTATGAAACGTGGAAACCTAATACACACGTTGGTGGTTTTAAAATGACAGACTATGTCTTTATTAGAAAAAAAAAATGAACATTGAAGAAGACGTTGCTAAAATAAATACACCGCTCTAACGCATCACCACGAGTTTAAACTACATTTACAACAAATATGAAAACTATTTTCATACCACAATGTTAAATATAGAATAAATAGAAGATAATGTTAAAAAAAATGAGCCTTAATATCTTCCAATGGTAAAAAAAAATCCTTTAAAAAATTCCTGGATCGGGAATAATATCCTGAGCTTCACCAAAAACTAATCAATTCTTCCTTATCCCAAGGGCATTCATCCCACCAACTTTCATCCAAATCCGTTCAGAACTTTTCCAGATATCTTGTTCACCAACACACGAACACACACACACACACGGACACGAGTGAATGCATTACTCCCTGGCGTGAGTAAAAATAGCCTTCGCAGCCAAATCACCTGGTCATTGGCATGTCCAAATATCAGCTTGTTACTTGCTCCTCCCCAAACCCCGTTCACGGTGTACCTCCGAGCCCCGAGAGGAGTCACGGCAGAAAGATGTGATATTCTGTGTGTCAAAGATCAATGGTGAAACCACACCAATTGTTACCAACAAAGAAGTATTGTATTAAGGTCACACAAGAATAACAGCAACAACAATATTAATCAATTGTACAACCAATATATCATTCCTTTGATGGTACCATCAGTTTCGTACAATGTAACTCACTGTGCTCCAAGTGAGCGAAAAGAACATTCCCAATGTCTCTATCCCGCATCCTGGCATCAAGCCAAAGTCGATGTTGAAGCGATCGTCAGAACGATGTTGTATCGAGACCAGAATCCCACTCGGTTGACAGTCACACTGCCAAAGAAGAGCAAAAGTGTCCTCAAGAGGCGACTGGGAAATCACTCCTTCGGGTATGGACGTTCGATGGCCATCGGGTTGCTCCAGACCTCCAAACAGCTCGGCTCCTTCTCCGACCTCACTCGCTCTGCCTCTTTCTCCTCTTCTTTCTCCTCGTCTGGTTCCCGATCCGGTTTCCGGTTTCTTTTAAAACACTAACTTTTTTTTACCTTTTGAAAACAGTTATTTCTATCTCACTTAAACAATAACAATAATAGTACATGCAACCAAAAATGTTTACAGTGGATGAGAGCCACAACAACGGAAGTGACGAATCCGTAACACTTCCCCTCCCCCCCCCCCCCCCCTCATGAAAGAAAGTTGGAACAGAGTGAAAACTTTGTTTGCATGCAAAAACTCTTTTAACAAACAAAAGTAAAACTCACCCCCAAATGATCAATTCACGTGAGCAACAATAATTAATATTCCCCACAATAAAGCAACAAAACTTCCAAACAACCTACAGGAATTTCTAAAGTTAGTTCACTCTGGATAAAGCATCAGCAACGACATTGTCCCTGCCCTTTACATGCTCAATTTCCAAGTTGAACTCCTGCAAAGCCAAACTCCATCTCATCAACCTCTGATTTTTATTTTTCAGTTTTTGAATGAAGGTTAAGGGGTTGTGATCAGTGAAGACTTTTATTGGAAAAGTAGTAGTTCCGAGATACACCTCATAATGCTGAAGCGCTAGCAGGAGAGCAAGGGTCTCTTTTTCCACGGTGGCATAATTTGCCTGGTATTTGTTAAACTTTTTGGAATAGTAGCACACCTGGTGATCCACTCCATCCTCATCTTCCTGTAATAGAACTGCCCCAGCCCCCACATCACTTGCATCAATGGCCAACTTGAAAGGTGCTTGAAAATCCGGGGCTGCTCGGACAGGAGAGCTCATTAATATTGCTTTGACGTGGGCAAAGGCAGCTTGACATTTGTCATTCCAAATAAACTTGGTCTCTTTCCTCAGCAAATTCGTTAAAGGGGCTACCACATCAGAAAAATTCCTGCAGAACCGCCGGTACCAACCAGCCATACCCAAGAATCTCATAAGCTCCTTCTTCCCTTTTGGAACTTGGAAGCGATCAATGGCTTCTATCTTGGCTGTCACTGGTTGCACCTGACCCTGACCTACTACATGGCCTAGGAACACCACCTGTGCCTTTACAAACTCACTCTCAGATAAGTTGATGGTCAACCCTGCCTCGGTCAGTTTCTTGAAAAATGCATGAATTTGTTTAATATGACCTTCCATGGTCATAGTGTGGATGATGACATCATCCAGATAAGCCTCCACCCCCTCAAGGTCTGCAATAAGCTTATTAATCAGCCGTTGAAATGTAGCAGGCCCGTTTTTCAATCCAAAGGGAAGAACCTTGTACTGATACAACCCATTTGGTGCGACTAAAGCCGAGATTTCCTTGGCTCTATCAGTAAGAGGAATCTGCCAATGCCCTTTCAGCAAGTCAAATTTAGTTACAAATTTAGCTGGGCCTATTCTATCAATACAGTCATCAATCCTTGGGATGGGATATGAGTCGGTCTTGGTCACTCCATTAACCCGTTTTAAATCCGTACAACAATGAAAACTGCTGTCGGGTTTTGGAACCAACACACATGGTGAGCTCCATTCACTGCTGCTTGGTTCGATGATGTCATTCTCCAACATATACTGAACCTCCTTCCGAAGATACTCCATCTTCACAGGGTTCATGCGATAGGGGTGTTGCTTCACAGGAGTGGCTTCCCCAACCTCAATATCATGATATACCAAGTCAGTACGACCAGGTACATCTGTGAACAAATGTGCAAACTCAAAAATTAGGCTGGATAGTTGTCCTTGTTGTTCCCTAGTCAAATGACCTAATTTCTCATCTAAATGACTCAACACTTCCGTGTTCGTTAATCTGGGACAAGCCTGGTCATCAATGATATCAAACTTCAAACTGGCCTCAACCTCTGGATTCTCTTGCACCCCGACTACAGGCACGACAGGTGAGACAGGAACCATTTTTCCCACAGGCTTCCTCTCATAATATTTCTTCAGTCGGTTGACATGACACAGCTGCCGCTTTTTCCGTCGGTCGGGAGTTGTCACCACGTAATCTGTTTCATTAACCCTCCTTTCGATTGCGTAGGGACCGAAATATCTAGCCTGTAGTGGCTGACCTGGAACAGGAAGCAACACTAACACTCGGTCCTCAGGACTGAAATTTCTTACCTGAGATTTCTTGTCATGTCTCACTTTCATTTTATCCTGTGTCACTTTCAAGTTTCTTCTTGCAACTTCACAAGCCTTTGCCAATCTGTGCCCAACCGTTGACACATACTCTACCACTGTTGACTGTGACTCCTCCTGTAGCCACTGTTCTTTCACTAATTTCAATGGTCCTCGCACTGCATGTCCAAACACAAGTTCAAAAGGACTGAATCCCAATGACTCCTGAACAGATTCCCTCGTAGCAAACAACAATAAGGGTATTCCTTCATCCCAATCCTTGTCACATTCAAAACAATACCTTCTGATCAAATTCTTCAATGTCTTGTGAAACCTTTCCAAGGCCCCTTGGCTCTCGGGATGGTAAGTACTTGATCTTACTTGCTCCACTCCCAACAGGTGTACCACTTGCTGAAAAAGCGTTGACATCAAATTGGAACCCTGATCAGACTGGATGACCTAACGTAGGCCAACCAAAGTGAAAACTTTAATCAAGGCCTTCGCAATAACTGCCGCAGTAATTTTTCTAAGAGGCACTGCCTCTGGGAACCTTGTGGAAGTGCACATGATGGTCAGCAAATACTGATGTCCAGCCTTAGTTTTAGGTAAAGGGCCGACACAGTCAATAATGACTCGGCTGAATGGCTCTTCAAAAGCTGGAATTGGTTTTAAAGGTGCGGATGTGACTTTCTGATTAGGTTTTCCCACCAGCTGTCAAGAGTGGCAAGATTTAAGGAACTCCGCCACATCACGTCGCAATCCTGGCCAGAAAAAATGTACCAATATTCTGTCACAGGTCTTGTTCACTCCAAGGTGCCCGGCCAAAGGTGTCTCATGCGCCAAACTCAATATCTCCTTCTGGTACGGCGGTGGCACCACAATTTGGTAATGAACTTTCCAATCATCGTTTGCTGGCACCTCCGGTGGTCTCCATTTTCTCATGAGTATTTCCCCTTTCATGAAGTAACCAACAGGTATCTTCAGAGCCTCTTCCTCTGTAACGGCTTTAACAATTAAACTCCGGATCTCCGAATCTCCGTGTTGTTCTTCAACAAGTCTCTTTCGGACCAGCACTGTTTGTTCAACCTCGTTCCCAGATTTCTCCGACGGACACTCCATTTCCTCTTTTGTTCCAGATGCCACCTTTTCCTTCGGTTCCTTGATGTCACTCCCTTTCCTATTACCTCTTTCAGAATTTTCCTCCAATACCTCAAAGGAACCCAAATCCACATCGCCCTCCTTTTCCTTCTCTTCAGAGCGCTTCCTACCCATAGCACGAGTCACTGCACAGGATGGAAAGATACCCGGAATCTCCTGTTCTAACTGTGCGGTGTTATTTTCCATACTGGGCTTTTCAACCAACATCGGATTAGCAGAAACTCGACCACTGGCCAAATCATTCCCGATAATAAAAGAGATTCCCTCGACAGGAAGAGTGGCTTGTAACCCCACAGTGACCGGTCCCGACACCAAATCAGACTTCAAATGGATGACATGAAGAGGAGCTTTAACATAGCCACCAACGACCTGGAAAAGAACACTAACACCAGTTGCCGTCTTCTCTGACAATGACAAAATGCCTTCAAGCATCAAAGATTGATGTGCTCCTGTGTCCCTCAATACCCTAACAGGTCTCTGGTTCGTTAAGTCTCCATCCAGTGACACAAACCACCCCTGAAATAAAAGGTTTGTAACCCTCTTGAACAAGGTGGTTCTGTGATGCCGTAACTTTGGTATGGGAACCTTCACAAGGCACTGTCCTCCAAGGACGATTTCTCGCATTGGCCAATGCATTCGGAGTTGCACTAGTTTGACTCAGCTCCTGATTTTTCGTTTTCAGGGCGTAACATTGGGACATCAAATGCCCAGGTTTCTTGCAAAAAGCGCATGTCGGCCCGGAGGAAAAACTCGTGGTCTGCCTCGGGCCCCCCGGAAGATAAGTCTGTCTTGGAACTGTAGTCTTCTGACCCCTAAAAGTCGCGGTATCAGATTTGTCCCCATAGTCCTCTCTAGGCCGCCTCCATGAAAATCTGTTCTCCGAATCTGATTTACTATATCTCCCCTGTAAAACTCTAGGTGGGAAGTTAGGTTTGTGGAACCCCATCCTGTGTGTCATGGCATAATCATCTGCCACGGTTGCTGCCTCATACAACTCTGGTACTTTCTTCTCATCCAGATGTACTTTAATGTCCACGTGGACACACTGTTTGAATTCCTCCACCAAGATCAATTGTCGTAACAGGTTGAAGTCTTTCCCAATCTCCTTCGAGTCACACCACCTATCAAACATGGTTTCCTTCATTCTGGCAAACTCCACATGGGTCTCACTCTCCCTCTTCCTGGCATTCCTGAATTTTTGCCGGTAAGGTTCAGGGACCAATTCATAGGCTTTGAGAATGGCTTTCTTCACTATCTCATAATCTGCATATTGATCAATCGGTAAAGCCGAATAGATATCTTGAGCTTTACCCACCAGAACACTTTGCACTAACATAGTCCAGGACCTCACAGGCCATTTTAGCATTTGAGCCACTTTCTCAAAATGTAAAAATGACTTGGCCACCTCCTTTTCATTGAAGGGTGTAACCAGCCTCACATGCCTACCAACATACCAAGAGTTCTCAGTAGTTGTCAAACTAGCCGGCATGGATACTACTTCTCTCGGTTCTCCCAGTAATTCCAGCTCCTTGAGTTTAAGTTCCTTCTGATACTCCATGTCACGTTCCTTTAACTCCCTTTCGGCTCTCCTTTCCTCTGCTCTTCTTTCCTCGAGTTCTCGTTCCTGTTCTGCTCTTTCCTTTGCTCTTCTTTCCTCGGCTTTCCATTCCAATTTCCAATTTCGATTTCACCAAGCCCTCCTCCTTTGGTATCCATGGAAATCTCCACGCATGGCTGGCGGACTTCCTCTCTAGTCGTAGTCAACGTGTGGCCCTGAATGGGTTTCTCTCATCTCCTCTTCCTGTTCAGGCTGGAGAGTTCAGGCTCTTCCCATGTTCCTTGTCCCACTAGAGACTCCACCACCAATGTCTGCATCTCTGCTTTCTTCATACTAACTCGGACCTCCAAGTTAAAATATTTGGCCAATATCATGAGTTCCGATCTTTTTGATGCCTGGAACTGTGCCTCATTAGGGGATGCCGCAAACTTTTCTGCGTCAAACACCATGGTGACTATCAGTTAGCACCTATTAACCTTCACACAAAAATTTTCAATTTTTTAGAAAAATTTGGGAATGTTAGAAAATTCCAAATTTGGGAATTTTGGGAATGTTGCGGAATTCTATCCCAGACGAGCCCTAAATTTCTGTTACGTGCTCCTCCCCAAACACCGGTCACGGTGTACCTCCGAGCCCCGAGAGGAGTCACGGCAGAAAGATGTGTTATTCTGTGTGTCAAAGATCAATGGTGAAACCACACCAATTGTTACCAACAAACAAGTATTGTATTAAGGTCACACAAGAATAACAGTACAATAACAATATTAATCAATTGTACAACCAATATATCATTCCTATGATGGTACCATCAGTTTCGCATAATAGAACTCACTGTGCTCCAAGTGAGTGAAAAAAAACATTCCCAATGTCTCTGTCCCAGCTTCAAACGAAAGTCGATCCACGCTCCAGTGATCGTCAGAACGATGTTGTATCGAGACCAGAATCCCACTCGGTTGACAGTCACACTGCCAAAGATAGGCAAAAGTGTCCTCAAGAGGCGGCTGGGAAATCACACCTTCGGGTATGGACGTTCAACGGCTCCCAATCAGCGAACCGCAAATTCCCACTCAAAATCCACATTACACACACACACCAGATTAACGTCTGGATGGTTGTGAAAATGGTTGAAGCGAGGTGAAGAACCTGGAGCGATGCGAAATCAGGCGCGAAGGAAAATGGCCAACAGTCCGTTCTCGGAACGTAACGGCACTCCAATGATTCTCTTCGGAATCAACTGCAAAACCTGTCACACAGGTTTAACTGTCACAGCGATAACAACTCTGTCGCAGGAATCCCTTTCCCAGGAAACCCAAAGTTCACTTGAGACCCCCGTTCGCCAGCGTTTGCTCAAAACCTCAACGCAGCTCGGCTCCTTCTCCTACCTCACTCACTGCGCCTCCCTTTTCTCCTCTTCCTCCTCTGCTTCCTCCTCTTCTTCTTCATCCGGTTCCCGATCCGGTTTCTGGTTTCTTTTTAAAACATTAATTTTTTTTACCTTTTGAAAACAGTTATTTCCAATTCACTTAAACGATAACAATAATAGTACATGCAACCAAAAATGTTTACAGTGGATGATAACCACAACAACGGACATGACGAATCCGGAACACATCCACCAAACAGTGATGACTCCATCTACATCTCGCTGTCCGATAACATGGACCAACTTTTATCCAATCATTCCAACTCTCTTTTCCTCATATGTGGTGATTTAATTGTCATCATGCCAGCTGGCTGGGTGTGGGTATCTCTCTCACCAGCCACGGCTCCTCAGCAAAGGACTTCTGCAACTCATTGGGACTGACACAATCTGTCAATTTCCCGACCTGGATCTCAGTCAACGGAGAATCTTCTCTTATGTACTTGGTTATGACTAACTTCCATGTAAATGTCTGCTGCTCTTCTTCTGCTCCAATCGGTTCATCTGACCATATGCTTGTTTAAGTGGACATCTCTCTGGCCATTCCCCGAGAGCCTCCTCAGCGTCGACGAGTCTGGCATTTAACTCGGGCCGACTGGCACAGTCTTAAAGCAACCATCAATCATCTGGATTGGTCTCCTATCTCTACTGCCTCTGACATCAACTCATCCTGGGAATTCTTCCAAAGTAAACTGCTCTCTCTCATGCACAGATTTATCCCATCTCGTCTTCAGTTGTCATACCCTTCCTCCTGTCCATGGTACACGGAATCTTGTGGTGAGGCAGTTGCCCTGAAAGAACTTGACTTCGCCTCCTGTAAGACAAATGGAACGGAAGGAAATCTAATTTCCTTTCACAAATCCCGGAACAAGTGTGTGTCCACTCTCAGGAGAGCAAGGAAACAATATCTCTCCACTCTCAAGACTGAACTCTCAAACCTGTCTCCCTCTTCCAAATGCTGGTGGCGTCTGGTCAAATCTGTTTCTGGTGTTTGTTCCCCTTCCATCCCCTCCCTTACCTCAAACGGATACACAGCTGACTCCGCACGTGAAAAAGCTGAATGCCTCAACTCTGTGTTTGCCTCAAAATATTGTGTCCCGGACCCATTTTGCCTCTGTACCTACCTTTCCCAGTCAAACCCAGCTGCTTCTGGACTCTGTGTCCTTCTCTCCTGACAAGGTGGATAAGTTTCTGTCAATCCTCGACAATGATTCTGCAACTGGACCAGACGGCATCAGCCCAAGGGTCCTAAAATCCTGCTCTGCCGCTCTTTCACAGCCTCTGTCTGTTCTCTTCACCCTCTATTTTGCTCAAGGTCATCTGCCATCAGCTTGGAAATCAGCCAACATTACCTCTTCACACAAAAAAGGTGCAAAAACAGATCCTTGCAACTACAGACCAATCAGCCTGCTCCCAATAATCAGCAAGGTCATGGAATCAATTATCGCTTCTGACATCAAATCCTTCCTCTTCTCCAATGGCTTGATCTCGGATCATCAACTTGGTTTCAGACCAGGTCACTCCACTCTGGACATGCTGCTTCTGCTGTCTCAACAATGGATGGAGGTCCTCAATGTCAAACAGGAAATTAGAGCTGTCGCCTTTGACATATCTCGTGCCTTCCATACGGTCTGGCACCCCGCTCTGCTCACCAAACTCTCCTCCAATGGAATCCATGGAAATCTCCAAAAATGGCTTGCGGACTTCCTTTCTGGTCGTAGTCAACGTGTGGCCCTGAAAGGGTTTCTCTCATCTCCCCTTCCTGTTCAGGCTGGAGTTCCCCAAGGCAGTGTTCTGGGCCCTGTGCTTTTTCTGGTCTTCATCAATGATCTCTCCGAGTCTCTGGAAAATCCTCTCTATCTCTTTGCTGATGACTCCACTCTCTGCCGGTCAATTCCTCATCCCTCAGATCGGCAGTCTGCAGCCTCCTCACTCTCTGCAGACCTAGACAAAATCAGACTGTTCAAACAAGTGGAACATGTCTTGCAAACCTGACAAATCTCACACTCTCACTATGTCTCTCCGAAAAGACTGACTGGACAACCCTCCCATCTACTTTCTGAACAATCCTCTCCAAGAAGTTCTGTCACTCAAGCGTTTGGGTCTCACTATCTGCCCTGATCTTTCCTGAAAAAACCGCATTTCCAAGCTGGCCTCCAAAGCCAGTTGCCGGCTAGGCATCCTCCGTTGTGCGAAGTCCTTCCTTGGCACACCTGAGCTCCTCACCACATGCAAGGCTTTCATCCGCAGCTCAATGGAATACTGTTCTCCCCTCTGGGCTGGTGTTCCTGCCTCACACCCAGCTCGTCTTTACACTGTTAAAACCAAAGCTTTCAGAATTATTGGAATCTCCCGTGATGAAGCTAACTCTGAGGTCCTTTCACTCACTCACCGCATGCAGGTAGGTGGTCTTTCTGTGTTTTCCAACTCCTATCCGGCCTAGCTCCCCCAGCTCTGTCCGTGCTCTGTCCCCAAAATATTCCGACATGTCGCACAAGATCTGCCAGCAACCCTCTTCTCGTGAAACTGCCAAAATCAAGACTCTCTACTCACCTTCACTCCTTCATTCGTCTCCTCCCACCACTGGAATAAACTCCCTCACTCTCGTCAATCCCACTCCTCCCTCCAGGTCTTTAAAACAGCTGTTCACCACCATCTCTTATCTTCCCCCATCCAAAACCTTGATCTTTTCTACCCCTGTTAATTCACCCCAGACCCACTTTTTTGAAATACCGACTTCTTTCCTGGAAGCCCTAGCAGTGTCCATGTGTTTTTTTTACGTCTCCCACCCCCTCTCCCACCCCCTCCTCCACCCCCTTCCCATGCCTCCTCCCCCCAAGCCCTCACCCTCCCACAGATCTCCCGATATCCCTGCTCTCCATGTTGTGTCCTGCTCCCTTTATCACACGTTTTATGTGTCAGTTTGTCTTTTTGTGATGAATGTTATCTCTTACACGAACCTCGATCTTGTATACAAAAAAAATAAAGAAAATAAACAGTCAGGTGGAGGTATGTGTGCTCTACCTTGTGACGGTCTCGTTTATTATTGTGATTTCATGACTGTTCGGATGAAGATTCATCAGAAATGAATATTTGCTACATCATTGAACAGGCAATTGATTTAACCTTTCAAATGATATGCAACAATTAACGAAAGGTTTATTCAAATTGAGGCAGGAGGTTGCTGAGCAACCATATTCCCGAAATTTCAGAGTATGAAGTTCACTTCACGTGACTATGGGCACCTATCAACAAGGTACCTGAAGTACAAATATCCAACCCAATATATTTTATGTTAACATCGTGTTACTCACGCAGGACATCCAAAGGAATAAAAAGATGCCAACCAGGTATGGTACTGGGGGTGGGGGTGCACGACCAGCCGGCGGACCACGTGGGCCTCAATTCCCAGGGTGTTCCGTTTCCAAGCAGCTCGCTTACCGCTCGCCAAGCGGCTCGCTTGATTCAAAGCGCTCAAGTAAGCACTCCAAGGTGACAGAGCGGAGTGTTCGACACCTGTTATTATCGATATTACAAGCGGCCTGCTGATGGAACACACCCCTGCTGCTCACCTCCTTCTTTCATCCTTCGCTCTTCTCCCTCATTACTTCGAAGATCTGTCTCAAAACACCGTTGCTCGGCAACGGAAGAGGCGGAAGTGGAGGGCAAACGATCAGGGGTGAAAGTGCAACTTGGTCAAAGAAGAAATGTGAATATTTCCGCAGACAGAGTGCAGAATGGCTGAATTATAAATAAAACATTGTTAAAACCAGGACGACTTTACTTCTCTACAACACAATAATTCACCTTTTGGGCGTGGTCAGCACTCCAAGCACCTGTGGATCGCATGAAATGCTCGTCCTGGCTTCTTCCTCAGCTGAGGTAAATGTTATTTTAAAATCAGTGGAAGATAATAACAAGAGATCGTTTGAGGATTACTCACCGGAGCTTTCAGATTAAATCATTTCAATTAATTTAACTCCTGCTTGGTCAAAAGACACGACCAGCGGCTGGGAGAAGTTCAAGAGAAAACACACAACGGGCGGGAAATCTAAACGGTGTTTCCTACGACGTCCGCGTTTAGTTGTTAAATGTTGTACATTTCGCTTTTCACATCAGAATATAAGAATCTAGTTCAAGTGAACGGTCGCAGGCAGAGATGTCGCGTTTGTGTCAAGGACGAAGTGATTAGATTTTGGTGAATATCTGGATTCGGCGACTAGAATTTTTAATTGATTCTTCACCATTGGGAGATGGGGCCAAAACGATACATGGCAGGATATCTCAAAAAGTTGTGGACGGATTTGGACGAAACTTCGGGGACCGGTTGGGTGTCCGACAAGGTCAAATAGATTCGAAGTTAAGCCTTGACTGATTATTCAGTTGAGGATTCTGTGTTTGGGGTTCACAGATCTGCGAACGTCCCCCATTACATGGATTGTTTATTTATTATTTTTAATACCTCAGCAGATGCCCCCTACTATACACCCTGAACTTGGCCCTCGAGTGTCCATAGCGGTGTATAGAAGAGGATTGTGAAGCGCCAACCCATTGCTTTCAAGGGCATTATCTGCTTATTTGGGTCTTTTGTAATTCTTGTCAATAAAATGAACCCAATATTTCTTCCCCATTCAAATCATATAATTTACAGGTCCAAGGGACGGTATTCATTCATTCATTTCGGTTTTTTGAAATATTTAAACACTGGGCAAGGCAGTTCGAAGACTGAAATTTGTCAAGTTTACAATAATAAAACTGTTTCAAAAAACTTACAAATGTACATAAAAATAATATTAATCATATAAAATTACATTCATAAATTTAATAAATATAAAATTACATCAATCAAAATATCAAAATAAGTATATGGCATAAATAAACATGTGTTATGTTGGTTGGGTCGGGCTTTTCTAGATCCAGGTAGATCTGCATAGGTCGGTGCTTCGTCTGTCGGGAAAGGGAATCTCGATGTAATAAGTTCTGTAGCCGGAATGTCGGATTAAGTGTGCAGCTGTGATCATGCGAGGATGATCGGGTGATAGGTAGAAGAGGGATTAGGCTAACTCCCCGGTATGTCAAACCTCTGTGATCATTCGGTGTCCCTTATGGCAACACATCACATGTGTTGTTAGATTCATTAGTGCACACACTAATTAAATTCCTCTCCGGCACAAGACGATAAAACTGACCGGAAGAGCAGACAGCAACACATCACATGCATTAGTTAGATCCATTCGTGCACACACTAATTAAATTCCCCTCCGACACAAGACGATAAAACTGACCGGAAGAGCAGACAGCAACACATCACATACATTAGTTAGATCCATTAGTGCACACACTAATTAAATTCCCCTCCGCCACAAGACGATAAAACTGACCGGGAGAGCAGACAGCAACACATCACATGCATTAGTTAGTGCTACGGGCTACCCTCCCCCCCCCTGCCCCTGGTCTCGGTGGACCTCCAAACCCCGAGAGGGTCCCCAGCAGAAAGATGTGTTATCCTTGGTTGAAACCCAGCAAATAATGTCCCTCAATGGAACCAGCGAATGAAACAGTCGAATCAATAATGCAACCACACCAGGTAATAAACAAACCATAATATATTGTAGATCACACCCAAAGAGCCATACAACAATGGGGGCAATCACCCCGACTTTCAAATCTTACGATAATATCCTTGTCAAGCCCCTTAACCCCACACTCACGGCACCTCCCCCAATGTCTCTGCGCCCCTCCAAGGCGAAGTTCCAATGTCTCTGTGCGTTCCCACGATCGGGGAGTCAAAGCCCGATGGTCAATTGAGGCGTAGATGAGCGAGACGACCCCGAGGTCACATGCTCAGCCCCCAGCAACACAGCGGTGGAGAGGAACCTCACAAAGACGCCCTCCGACGTACACGTTGCGGTTCAATCCTGAGCCTCTGTATAATTCTCACGTGCCCCTTTCTTGCACAGCCGTCCCCGGCAAACCACCAGGGAATAATGCCCAGCCGACACGACAAAAGCCTGTCCACTGCAGGTTGCTCGCATGGCGAAGATGGCGGACGGCTTTCGCTCCAACCTGGACTTTGAGGCCTGGATCCTCCGGAACCTCAATGAGAATACCCGACGACACAGGCTCCATGCACTCCGGCGATATTTCTCATCGCCCGAACTTCCCTTCAAGGACGCAAAGTTCACTCGCACTGTACGTCGAACGCTCGGGCCGGAGCTTCAACAAACACGTCTCTTTTCGATGTCCTCCCACCTCTTTTGTCCTCGCTCCACCTCTTCCGGACACTATTCGGATTTCCGGCCACATTTTACCAGGAACGCTTTTAAATCTTTTCACCACAACAACGCTTTCCCTTAAGTCACAATATGCATAATATCTAGAACCAACAATGATAACAACAACCATAATGAGGGCCTAATCCGTAACAGTTAGATCCATTAGTGCACACACTAATTAAATTCCCCTCCGACACAAGACGATAAAACTGACTGGAAGAGCAGACAGCAACACATCACATACATTTATAGTTAGATCCATTGGTGCACACACTAATTAAATTCCCCTCCGGTACAAGACGATAAAACTGACTGGAAGAGCAGACAGCAACACATCACATACATTAGTTAGATCCATTAGTGCACACACTAATTAAATTCCCCCCGGCACAAGACGATAAAACTGACCGGGAGAGCAGACAGCAACACATCACATACATTAGTTAGATCCATTCGTGCACACACTAATTAAATTCCCCTCCGGCACAAGACGATAAAACTGGCAGGAAGAGCAGACAGCAACACATCACATACATTAGTTAGATCCATTGGTGCACACACTAATTAAATTCCCCTCCGCCACAACACGATAAAACTGACCGGAAGAGCAGACAGCAAGCGACGGCACACTACGGCGCCATGGCAAGCAGACATCGCACAGGCTGGCTGAGAGTCACGCCTCGGAGAACTCGTGATTGACAGGAGGGGGAGGGGCGAGCAACAACCTGAGCACCGGTTGGAGAATAGGGAGGATGAAGGACGCGCAACACTGATTGGACACCACAAGGACGTGCGACCGTTGCACGGTCGGACGAGCTTCCAACAAACGATGCGCTGCTTGGAGGAAAAAGACCAGGACGTGGTGAGGAAGGCGCAAAAAGCCGCAAGGAAACGACGCACTGATTGGCAGAGATAGAGAGCTGACATCAGAAGACGTCTGATAGAGGTAAACGGAGACGGATATTTTTTCCTCTTCTCGCTTCCCTCTTCGCCTCTGCCTCTTCCTGCCTTCCCGCAATGGAGACCATTCCTTTCTTATTTTGTTGCCCTTTGCGCGTTCCTGTGCTGGCGGACCTCTCATCTTGGTTCCGGACAAAGGGGCGACTCCGCTAGACGAGTCCGGGCACAGCCGGAGGAGCGAGCTGCACTCGACTCGTTCTAGTCGTTGGGAGGGCCGGTGGAACACCAGCAGACGAGCCAAGCGATTCGTGCCGACCGGAGCCATGTCGGACGGAGCATGATCGACCCGAGACACAGACCGAGATAAGCCCAACACAAACACGGACACAACGTTTTATTTTATTCTTCATTCCCCTGTGCTGTATTTGAAGTCTGTGAGTGGGATCCCAATCAAGGTTTTAGTTCTTCCATCGCGTACTAAATATTTCTATTTGTACATTTTACATCCGCGTCGGGTTGAGTTGATTTTCAGGGTGAAGACACCGTCAGACCGACAGGTAAGCCGCGGCATTCTCCCGCAAACCCCCCTTCCCTCCCCCCCATAACTCGCCCCTCCCCCCGCTCGTGTTTGATCTGCCATTGCATTGGAAACGCCTCATCTTACTATAATTCACCAAATGTCCGTCTGTCTGTTCGAAGGTACCGCAAAAACTGCTGAACCGATCGCAAAGATATTTTGGGTGGGTAATCCTGGGACCTCTGGGAGTAAAATAGACCATTTAGTTTTCCCAATTTCAGCTTTCGTCTCCAGCATTCTCAGGTTTGGACTCCCGCATAACATACACATAACGTTCGTTGTGACGACGTTCTCGTTGTGACGATGTTGTGGCGATGTATGTGTTCACGGTAGTGTTTGACGTGATGGTGTGAACGTAATTTCATAATGTTTTTCGTTTCGTAATCCTTTAATGAACGTTTAATGTTTAATGAACGTTTAATGCCCTTCGGTGTCCGGGGCCGCATGCGCGCTACACTGGATGGGCCAGCGTGTATCTTGCTCTCGGGTAAACCGCTGAGCCCCATCCGTGATGGGGACTGGGGTTTGAGACAGTGTCCCACGAACGAGGAATTTCCAGTAAGCGCGAGTCATCAGCTCGCGTTGATTAGGTCCCTGCCCTTTGTACACCCCGCCCGTCGCCGCACAAACATCACAATGAAACACAATCACAATTCACATATTCATGCAATCCGTAATTTCGCAATGTTTTTCGTTTCATAATCCTTTAATGAACGTTTAATGTTTCATGAACATGTAATGCCCTTCGATGTCCGAGGCCGCACGCGCGCTACACTGGACGGGCCTGTGTGGACCTTGCCCTTCGCCGTCAGACTCGGGTAAACCGCTGAGCCCCATCCGTGTTGGGGACTGGGGCTTGAGACAGTGTCCCACGAACGAGGAATTCCCAGTAAGCGCGAGTCATCAGCTCGCGTTGATTAAGTCCCTGCCCCTTGTACACACCGCCCGTCGCCGCACAAACATCACAATGAAACAATCACAATTCACATATTCGTGCAATTCGAGAAAAGGAACTTTTATCAGCAATGTCGTCTATCCTGAAGTTCTAAGCTGAAGAAGAGGTACAAAATCATTCAATTATTTTCCCTAAAGAAAAGCGTACAGTTGATATCACGATTTGAAACACGATGGAATAATATTTACCGATATGAACAGTGATGTGGCTTTTAATGAAATTCTAAATATACTGTTTTGATTTTGATGATTTACGTGTGATATGATTTGACGGATGTTTATATGAACTGGCAACGGTACCCGCGCTATGGGCGGGGCTTCAATTGGGAAGGCCAAATGAAAAGGAAAAAAAATTATCGGAAATTGAAGGGTTTTTTTATTTTAAACGATTCATGTAAACATCCGTTGAATCATATCACACGCAAATCATCACAATCTAAACAGTATCTTTAGAATTTCAATAAAAGCCACATCACTGTTCATATCGGTAAATATGATTCCATAGTGTTTCAAATCGTGATCGACACACTATGATCGTGATGATCGTGATCGTGAATCGTGATCGATAATAGTGTTCACAATCGCTGTGTCATATGTACTCCCGATACGTCTACCAAATTCCCGATACGTGTAACTGTACCAAATCAACAGTTAAAAGGATTTTGAGCCGATAGCTGTTCCGGCCTTGGCAAGATCGATGGAGACAGCGTTTATTGTCCTCCGTCGCACCACGGAGCGAAAGGGGTACTATGGTTTTCCCCTCCTTCCGTGTGTCCGTCCGTGCGTGCGTATGTACATGCGTGCGTGCGTCAGCGAAGGACCGAATTCAAATTTGGTGTGTGGGTGCAACCCACGTCAAAATCCAAGATGGCCGCCGCCATTTATGTCTGACTCCATGTATGTCTGAACCTTGTGAGCGGAATATCTTGAAAAATAAGCGAAGTACCAACTTCTAATCTGGTGTGTGGGTGTATCTTGGCATAAGGAAGAACGCTATTGAAAATTGGGTGACCACGTCAAAATCCAAGATGGCCGCCGCCATGTATGTCTGAACCTTGTGAGCGGAATATCTTGAAAAATAAGCGAAGTACCACAATGAGAACATCATCACAATGAACATTACGCGAACGCGAATGTTATGTGGGAGTCCAAACCTGAGAATGCTGAAGACGAAAGCTGAAATTGGGAAAACTAAATAGCCTATTTTACTCCCAGGGGTCCCAGGATTACCCACCCAAAATATCTTTGCGATCGGTTCAGCAGTTTTTACGGTTCCCTCCGAACAGACAGATGGACATTTGGTGAATTATAGTAAGATGCACCGACATAACAGAATTAAGCATTTCAATCAAAAAAGGAATTGTTGAATTCTTGTATCTCTGAGTCTCACACCGAGGTAGGTCAAGATGTTGAGCATTCCTGAGTTGCATATTATATCGAGACACGGATTGTCGGGTCGGAGGAACAATGTCACGGTGACGATCACATTTTAAAAGACCAAGACCAAAACGCAAGAGAAGACAATTCCTGCGTTTGCTCAACAACTGGAAACCAGAATGACGAAGTTGTTGAGCATAGGACTGAATAGATGGGGACGCAATAAAACGATTGGGTTGAGCACAAACGCAATCCTCTCCAATTCTTTGCTGATGACTCCACTCTCTGCCGCTCCATTCCTCATCCCTCAGATTGGCAGTCTGCAGTCTGCAGCCTCCTCACTCTCTGCAGACCTGGACAAAATCACAGACTGTTCAAACAAGTGGAACATGTCTTACAAACCTGACAAATCTCACACTTTTTTTTTTTTTTTTTTTTTGTATACTGAATCGAGGCGCGTGAAAGAGCTAACATTTACTTCACAAACAAATCAACCAGACAAACAAAATATATAAAAAGAGGGAGCGGAAGACAAGATGGGGAGAGAAGGGGAAGCACACAAACACAACATTTGAGAGCATGGAGATGTGTGGAAGGGAGAGGGCTTGGGGGGAGGAGGCGTGGGAAGGGCAGGGGGGGGGGGGGGAGGGAGAAGTATAAAACACAAGGACACCAAGGACTTCCAGGACAGAAGTTGGTATTTCAAAAAAGTGGAATTGGGGTGAAATTAGCGGGGGTAGAAAAGATCAAGGTTTTGGATGGGGGAAGATAAGAGATGGTGGTGAACAGCTGTTTTAAAGACCTGGAGGGTGGAGTGGGATTGAAGAGAGTGAGGGAGTTTGTTCCAGAGGCGGGAGAAAAGAGGAATGAAGGAGTGAAGGTGAGCAGAGAGTCTTGATTTTGGCAGTTTGACCATAAGAGGGTTGCAGGCAGATCTTGTGCGACCTGTAGGAATATTTGCGGGACACATCCCAGAGAGAGCTGGGGGGGGGGCAAGGCCAGAGAGGAGTCGGTAGAAGACGGAAAGACCACCAACCTGCCTGCGGTGAGTGAGTGAGAGGCCCTTGGAATTAGCTTCATCGCGGGAGATTCCAATGATTCTGAATGCTTTGGTTTCAACAGCGTGAAGATGAGCGAGATGTGAGGCAGGAGCACCAGCCCAGAGGGGAGAGCAGAATTCCATTGAGCTGCGGATGAAAGCCTTGTATGTGTCGAGGAGCTCAGGTGGGCCAAGGAAGGTCTTCGCACGACGGAGGATGCCCAGTCGGCGACTGGCTTTGGAGGCCAGATTTGAAATGTGGTTTTCCCAGGAAAGATCATGGCAGATAGTGAGACCCAAAAGCGTGAGTGACAGAACTTCTTGGAGAGGATTATTCAGAAAGTGGATGGGAGGGTTGTCCAGTCGGTCTTTTCGGAGAGACATCGTAAGAGTGTGAGATTTGTCAGGATTGAAAGACATGTTCCACTTGTTTGCCCAGTCTGTGATTTTGTCCAGGTCTGCAGAGAGTGAGGAGGCTGCAGACTGCCGATCTGAGGGATGAAGAATGGAGCGACAGAGAGTAGAGTCATCAGCAAAGAGATACAGAGGATTTTCAAGAGAGTCAGAGAGATCATTGATGAAGACCAGAAAAAGCACAGGGCCCAGAACACTGCCTTGTGGAACTCCAGCCTGAACAGGAAGAGGAGATGAGAGAAACCCATTCAGGGCCACACGTTGACTACGACTAGAGAGGAAGTCCGCCAGCCATGCGTGGAGATTTCCATGGATACCAAAAGAGGAGAGTTTGGTGAGCAGAGCGGGGTGCCAGACCGTATCGAAGGCACGTGATATGTCAAGGGAGACTGCTCTAAATTCCTGTTTGGCATTGAGGACCTCCATCCATTGTTGAGAAAGCAGAAGCAGCATGTCCAGAGTAAAGTGTCCAGGTCTGAAACCAAATTGATGATCAGAGATCAAGCCATTGGAGAAGAGGAAAGATTTCATATCTGAAGCAATGATGGATTCTATGACTTTGCTGATAATTGGGAGAAGGCTGATTGGTCTGTAGTTGCTGGGATCTGTTTTTGCACCTTTTTTGTGCAAAGCGGTGATGTTGGCAGATTTCCAAGCAGATGGCAGATGACCTTGAGCAAAAGAGAGGGTGAAGAGAACAGAGAGAGGGAGTGAAAGAGCGGAAGAACAGGCTTTTAGGACCCGTGGGCTGATGCCGTCAGGTCCAGTTGCAGAATCCGAGTCGAGGGTTGACAGAAACTTTTCCACCTTGTCAGGAGGAAAGGACACCGAGTCCAGGAGCACCTGGGTACGACTAGGTACGGTGGGTACAGAGAGGGATGGGTTTGGGACACAAGATTTAGAGGCAAACACCGAATTGAGGCATTCAGCTTTTTCACGTGCGGAGTCAGCCGTGTGGCCATTTGAGGTGAGCGAGGGGATGGAGGGGGAACAAACACCAGAAACAGATTTGACCAGACGCCACCAGGATTTGGAAGAGGGAGACAGATAAGAGAGTTCGGTCCTGAGAACTCTGCTCTTACTATGTCTTTCCGAAAAGACCGACTGGACAACCCTCCCATCTACTTTCTGAAGAATCCTCTACAAGAAGTTCTGTCACTCAAGCTTTTGGGTCTCACTATCTGCCATGATCTTTCCTGAGAAAACCACATTTCCAAGCTGGCCTCCAAAGCCAGTCGCCGACTAGGCATCCTCCGTCGTGCGAAGTCCTTCCTTGGCACACCTGAGTTCCTCACCACATACAAGGCTTTCATCCGCAGCTCAATGGAATACTGTTCTCCCCTCTGGGTCGGTGCTCCTGCCTCACACCTAGCTCGTCTTCACACTGTTGAAACCAAAGCTTTCAGAATTATTGGAATCTCCTGCGATGAAGCGAACTCCAAGGTCCTCTCACTTACTCACCACAGGCAGGTTGGTGGTCTTTCTGTGTTCTACCAACTCCTATCCGGCCTTGCTCCCCCAGCTCTGTCTGTGCTCTGTCCCCAAAATATTCCGACATGTCGCACAAGATCTACCAGCAACCCTCTTCTCATGAATCTGCCAAAATCAAGACTGAATCAAGACAAAATCAGGACTCTCTACTCACCTTCACTCATCTCCTCCCACCTCTGGAATAAACTCCCTCACTCTCGTCAATCCCACTCCTTCCTCCAGGTCTTTAAAACAGCTGTTCACCACCATCTCTTATCTTCCCCCATCCAAAACCTTGATCTTTACTACCCTCGTTAGGCCCCCCCCCCCAAAAAAACATGTTTAGCGTCCTGCCTTTTTGAAAAAAAAGGAGGAGGCACCTTTTTTTTTTTTTTTTTTAAATGGCCGCCAGGCTCATTTTTCCCAAGATGGTCGCCTGCTTTTTTGTTTCTTTGGATTTGAAATACATGTAGAATGTTTGGGTCTTGACGATCTGTGTTGACAAAATACAACATGTACTGAGTAACATATTAATAAAAGACGAGTAAAAGAGACCATTTCATATATTTGCATACTGAAGGAGCTGTGCTCCAACTTGAATCGAAAGAATGGACGCGACAAAAAGCTGGAATTCGTCCGAGTTTCTTTATTGCATCAAATCAACTCGGGTACTCTGAAAAGCCCGTTTATCGGGCAGCATTATATACAAGCACTCGAATATCTCATGCCGGAGCGTTTGCCCTTAAAAGGCGTGACTGGGCGTGTCCGGGAGACCTGGGCGAGTCTGGACATGCCCTGGAATGGCGAGACTGGGTGTCGCCGGACGGGCCGGGCGTGCCTGGACATGCCCGGGAACGGCGAGACTGGGTGTCGCCGGACGGGCCGGGCGAGCCCGTGAAAGGCGAGTCCGGGCATGCCCGGGAAAGGCGAGACTGAGCGTCTCCGGGCGGTCTGGGCGAGCCCGGCACAGCGATCGCTCCGTGGTTGCGTCCTCGGCAGGTGTAAGGCGATTGTGTATGTTCAGCGGCAACCGCTACACACGCCCCCCCAGAATCGACTTGCACCGGCAGGGTCAATTTAAGGGGGGTCCTGATGACCTGGCCGAAGCGACCCCTGGAGGGTCGTGGGGGGGGGGGGGTCCGGTGTGGGGGTGGGTGGTCGAGCGGGAGGCACCGTGGACGGGGGGCGGCCTTGCCGCGGAGGAAGGGCCAACCGAGGTGGTTGGTCGATGTCCACGTGCGCCGGCTTGAGGCGGTCCACCGAAATCTGGTCCGACCTGCCACCGACGTCGATGATGAAGGACTTGTCGTCCCGTCGCAGGACCCGAAAGGGTCCGTCGTACGGCGGCCTGAGTGGCCCCCGGTGGACGCACAAAAACGTACTCCGCTGTGTGAAGCGCTGGGGGGACGTAGGCCTGGGGGTCACCATGGTGGGACGTTGGCACGGGGGCAAACCGTCGGGCGGTCTCCTGGAGGTCCGAGCGCTGTCGAGCTGCGGACCAGGGACTGGTAGCGTCGGGCACGAATTCGCCCAGGACGCGTAGCGGCGGGCCAGAGACCAGCTCGGCGGTGGACGCCCGGAGGTCCTCCTTGGGGGCCGTGTGGAGGCCCAAAAGGACCCACGGTAGCCGGTCGATCCAACCGCAGTCCTGAAGGCCGGCCATGAGCGCGGCCTTCATGGAATGGTGGAACCGCTCGCACAACCCGTTGGCTTGGGGGTGGTAGGCCGTGGTACAGTGGAGCCTGACCCCCAGGTTGCGGGCGACCGCGCCCCACAGCTCGGAGGTGAACTGCGGCCCGCGGTCCGTCTGCCGGTGCGCCGAAACAGGCGACCCAGGTGGCGAAGAAAGCCTGCGCCACGTCGGCGGTGGTGGTGGAGACGAGGGGAACGGCCTCCGGCCACCTGGTGGTCCTGTCCACCATGGTGAGCAGGTGTGTGAAACCCCGTGATGGGGGGAGGGGGCCCACCAGGTCCACGTTGACATGGTCGAAACGCCGTTCGGGCATGGTGAAAGGTGCCAGCGGGGCCTGGTTGTGTCTGTGGATCTCGGCCTGTTGGCAGGCCGTGCAGGTGCTGGTCCAATCGCGGACATCCCGTCGAAGGCCGTGCCAGACAAATCGCGCCGACACCAGCTTCTGGGAAGCTTTCCGGCCCGGGTGGGAAAGGCCGTGGAGGGAGGCGAAGATGCGGCGTTGCCAAGTAACGGGCACGATGGGGCGAGGCTGGCCTTGGGAGACGTCGCAGAGCAGGACAGTGTCCGCGAAGGGGACGTTGGCCAGGCGGAGGCCCGAGTCCGCCGCCCAGAGGGCTTGCACCGTGGTGTCGGTGGTCTGGTCAGCCGCCATAAGCGCGAAGTCCACGCCGAGGTGGACCGCGTTCGCGCTGGCCCGAGAAAGACAGTCGGCCACGGCGTTGTCTTTGCCGGCGACGTGCTGGATGTCCGTGGTAAACTCCGACATAGCGGAGAGGTGGCGCTGCTGGCGGGCCGACCACGGCTCCGTGACTTTGGCCATTGCGTAAACCAATGGCTTGTGGTCGACGAAAGACGTGAAGGGTCGGCCCTCCAGGAGGTGGCGGAAATGGCGAACGGCCAAGTGTAGACTGAGGAGCTTGCGGTCAAACGTGCTATATTTGAGCTCGTTCGGCGGAGTTGCCGGCTGAAAAAAGCGAGTGGCTGCCAAACCCCGTTCACCCATTGCTCATGTACGGCGCCCACCGCGTAGTCGGAGGCATCCGTGGTGAGGGCGATGGGAGCGTTGAGCACCTGGTGAGCGAGCAGTGTTGCGTCGGCGAGGGCCAGCTTTGAGCTTGTAAATGCCGCGTCCATGGCTGCGGACCAGACGACGTCGTGTTTGGCCGGCTTGCCCCGGAGGGCTTCGTAGAGGGGCCGCATGAGCTGAGCAGCGCGGGGCACGAAGCGGTGATAGAAATTCACCATTCCGAGGAACTCCTGCAGGGCCTTGATGGAGCGGGGACGCGGAAACGCGGTGATGGCCTCGACCTTGGTAGGCAGCGGCATGGCCCCGTTCTTGGTGATGTGGTGGCCCAAAAAATCAACGGCCGTCGTGCCGAAGTGGCATTTGGCCGGGTTGACAATTTGGCCGTGCTCGCTGAGGCGCCCGAACAGTGTTTGGAGGTGGAGGAGGTGCTCGGCCCGGGACGCGCTGGCGACGAGGATGTCGTCCAGGTAGACGAAGAGGAACGGCAGGTCGCGCAGCATGCCGTCCATCAAGCGCTGGAACGCCTGAGCCGCGTTCTTGAGGCCAAATGGCATTCAAAGGAATTCGAATAAGCCGAACGGCGTGATGACGGCCGTTTTTGGGACGTCGGCCGGCCTGACAGGTACCTGGTGGTATCCCCGTATCAAATCGATCTTCGAAAAAATGACCCATCCTGCCAAACGAGCGGAGAAGTCTTGAATGTGCGGGATCGGATACCTGTCGGGGGTGGTAACGTCGTTAAGGCGGCGGTAGTCACCACATGGGTACCAGCCACCCCCCGGCTTTGGTACGATGTGTAGTGGCGAAGCCCACGCACTATCGGAGCGCCGCATGATGCCGAGGTGTTCCAAAGCATCGAACTCGGCTTTGGCCATGGCGAGCTTGGCTGGGTCGAGGCGGCGGGCTCTGGCGTAGACCGGCAGGCCCGTAGTTGGTATGTGGTGCTCGATACCATGTCGTACCGCGACAGCCGAAAACGTCGGCCGCGTGAGGGCCGGGAACTCCGCGAGCAGGCGAGCAAACTCGTTCGCCGCCGGGAGGGTGCATGCTAGCTCGGTCGGCGCGGAGCTGCTCAACGTGCATGCGAGGGAGCTGAAGGTCTCGGCGTTGACGAGGCCACGCCGTTTGACGTCAACCAGCAGCCCGTGTGCGCAGAGGAATTCGGCGCCCAACAGAGCCATGGGCACGCTTGCGGTCACAAAAGTCCAATGAAAGCGCTGGCTGCCGAAGCAGAGGGTGACGTTGCGCGGGCCGAAGGTGCAGATGGCCGATCCGTTGGCCGCCACCAAGGAGGGGCCACAAACCGCGGACTGCCTGTCCTGATCGGAAGTGGGTATGATGCTAAGTTGGGCGCCGGTGTCACACAGGAAGCACCGTCCGGACGCTTTGTCCCTGATAAAAAGTAAGTTGCCCGTGTGACTGGCACTCATGGCTGGTAATGAACGCCGGCCCGGCCGTTTCCCGACTTGCCGAAAGTGCACGGGGGTCGGCATGTCTGGGCCTTTTGTCCGAACCTGGCATGGTAGTAACACCACGCCTGGTCAGGTGTAGGCCCCGGTCGTCGTGTTGGAGGCGGTCGGCGCGGCGTAGCGGCCGCCAATTGCGCCGGCAGTTCGGCCGCCGACCGTGCTGGGTGCTCGGGCGCCATGGGCGTTGCTTCGGACGGCGGCGGGCTCCAGGTCGCTGCCCCAATGCGTTGGCCTGCCGAGGAGATCTTGTCGGCTTCCCTGGCGAGGGCGCGGGGATCCGTGATCTGCGTGCTTGCCAGGGCGAGGCTTACCTGGCTAGGCAGCTGACGGAGGAACAGCTCTTGAAAAAGAAAATCCAGGGCGTGCTCCCCGAGCAACGAGAGCATGTAATCTATTCGCTCGGACAGGCGCGTGTCGCCGAGCTCGGGCAGGTCGAGCAGGCGTCGTGCGCGTTCCACCGATGAGAGGGCGAAAGCATTATATACAAGCACTCGAATATCTCATGCCGGAGCGTTTGCCCTTAAAAGGCGCGACTGGGCGTGTCCGGGAGACCTGGGCGAGTCTGGACATGCCCGGGAACGGTGAGACTGGGTGTCGCCGGATGGGCCAGGCGTGCCTGGACATGCCCGGGAACGGCGAGACTGGGTGTCGCCGGACAGGCCGGGCGGGCCCGGGAAAGGCGAGTCCGGGCATGCCCGGGAAAGGCGAGACTGAGCGTCTCCGGGTGGTCTGGGCGAGCCCGGCACAGCGATCGCTCCATGGTTGCGTCCTCGGCAGGTGTAAGGCGATTGTGTATGTTCAGCGGCAACCGCTACACAACTGTACTTTGTTTTCTTTTGTGTCTTTATACAGGTATACAGAAAAATTCAAGATGAGATTTGCAAACAATATCTTACCTATTTTATTATTACAATACAATAATGTATCTAAATGCATTTTACATTATATTTCATTATTTCTCAACCATATCTTCTTCCTAACATGGTAAAGCTACGTGTACTCTACTTTGCAAATAAACTACAGCACGCCAGCGCTAGCGAACATTCTATAGCACGCTCACACGTTTTGCTAGTCTACAACAACCAGCCGCATATTACTGCTGGACCTGCATGTACATTGTACATGTATCACAGACGGGATTATTTTGTGTGAGCGGCCATGAAACAATTATGATGGAGACTATCAAATCGAGAGAGTGAGAAAATTGATTGCTCGCGATCAGTCGAACGATGTTTAAAAAAAAACAAGAAAAAGAAAAGAAAAAGGAAGCGGGCGGGGACGCTAAACATGAATATATTTTTGTTTGGCCTTAATTCACCCCAGACCCACTTTTTTGAAATACCGACTTCTTTCCTGGAAGCCCTAGCAGTGTCCATGTGTTTTTTTACGTCTCCCACCCCCTCCCCAAACCCCTTCCCATGCCTCCTCCCCCCAAGCCCTCACCCTCCCACAGATCTCCCGATATCCCTGCTCTCCATGTTGTCTCCTGCTCCCTTTATCATACGTTTTATGTGTCAGTTTGTCTTTTTGTGATCAATGTTAGCTCTTACACGAACCTCGAACTTGTATACAAAAAAAATAACAATAAATAAACAGTCAGGTGGAGGTATGTGTGCTCCTCCTTGTGACGGTCTCGTTTATTATTGTGATTTCATGACTGTTCGGATAAATATTCATCAGAAATGAATATTTGCTACATCCTTGAACAGACAATGGATTTAACCTTTCAAATGATATGCAACAATCAACGAAAGGTTTATTCAAATTGAGGCAGGAGGTTGCTGAGCAACCATATTCCCGAAATTTCAGAGAATGAAGTTCACTTCACGTGACTATGGGCACCTATCAACAAGGTACCTGAAGTACAAATTTCGAACCCAAGATATTTTATGTTAACATCGTATTACTCACGCAGGACATCCAAAGGAATCAAAAGATGCCACCCAGGTATGGTACTAGGGGTGGGGGTGCACGACCAGCCGGCGGACCATGTGGGCCTCAATTCCCAGGGTGTTCCGTGAGCAAGCAGCTCGCTTATCGCTAGCCAAGCGGCTCGCTTGATTCAAAGCGCTTAAGTAAGCACTCCAAGGTAACAGAGCGGAGTGTTCGACACCTGTTATTATCGATATTACAAGCGGCTTGCTGATGGAACACACCCCTGCTGCTCACCTCCTTCTTTCAGCCTTCACTCTTCTCCCTCATTCCTTCGAAGATCTGTCTCAACACCCGTTGCTCGGCAACGGAAGAGGCGGAAGTGGCAGGCAAACGATCAGGGGTGAAAGTGCAACTTGGTCAAAGAAGAAATGTGAATATTTCCGCAGACAGAGTGCAGAATGGCTGAATTATAAATAAAACATTGTTAAAACCAGGACGACTTTACTTCTCTACAACACAATAATTCACCTTTTGGGCGTGGTCAGCACTCCAAGCACCTGTGGATCGCATGAAATGCTCGTCCTGGCTTCTTCCTCAGCTGAGGTAAATGTTATTTTAAAATCAGTGGAAGATAATAACAAGAGATCGTTTGAGGATTACTCACCGGAGCTTTCAGATTAAATCATTTCAATTAATTTAACTCCTGCTTGGTCAAAAGACACGACCAGCGGTGGGAGAGGTTCAAGAGAAAACACACAACGGGCGGGAAATCTAAACGGTGTTTCCTACGACGTCCGCGTTTAGTTGTTAAATGTTGTACATTTCGCTTTTCACATCAGAATAGAAGAATCTAGTTCAAGTGAACGGTCGCAGGCAGAGATGTCGCGTTTGTGACAAGGACGAAATGATTAGATTTTGGTGAATATCTGGATTCGGCGACTAGAATCTTTAAGTGATTCTTCACCATTGGGAGATGGGGCCAAAAACGATACATGGCAGGATATCTCAAAAAGTTGTGGACGGATTTGGACGAAACTTCGGGGACCGGTTGGGTGTCCGGCAAGGTCAAATAGATTCGAAGTTAAGCCTTGACTGGTTATTCAGTTGAGGATTCTGTGTTTGGGGTTCACAGATCTGCGAACGTCCCCCATGACATATATTGTTTATTTATTATTTTTAATAACGAGGCAGATGCCCCCTACTATACGCCCTGAACTTGGCCCTCGAGTGTCCATAGCGGTGTATAGTAGAGGATTGTGAAGCGCCAACCCATTGCTTTCAAGGGCATTATCTGCTTATTTGTGTCTTTTGTAATTCTTGTCAATAAAATGAACCCAAGATTTCTTCCCCATTCAAATCATATAATTTATAGGTCCAAAGGACGGTATTCATTACATCAACGATTTTAAAAAGTTCATTAGTCCATTCGTTCATTCATTTCGGTTTATTGAAATATTTAAACACTGGACAAGGCAGTTCGAAGACTGAAATTTGTCAAGTTTACAATAATAAAAGTATTTCTTAAAACTTACAAATGCATATAAAAATAATAATATTAATCATATAAAATTACATTCATAAATGTAATAAATACAAGTACAGATACATTCAAAGTACACAGCCCCCATGCCAAATAATTAAATATCCGACAGCGCGGCTTTGCCGGGGCGCCTCCAGCGCCCGGCAATACCTCAGTGCAGATCATAGAGGATGCATTGTGAGGCAGAGGTGTACACTAATTGATTGATTAATTGTACAATTAAAATCAATAAAAGATTATCACAAAATATTTTCTTAATCAATTGGCTTATAGCATAACTAAACCACTAGTGCTTCATCCGAAGATGTATCTTTTTGAATTATTATTATTATTATTTTTTTTTTTGTATGCAGAGTCGAGGCTCGTGAAAGAGCTAATATTTATCAAACAAACAAATCAAACAAACAAGCAAACAAAGTATATAAAAAGGGGAGCGGTCGACAAGATGGGGGGAGAAGGGGAGGAAGCACACAAACACAACATTTGAGAGCAGGGACATCGGGAGATGTTTTTGGATGGAGAGGCCCTGGGGGGAGGCAGGATAGGTATAAAACGCAAGGACCCCAAGGACTTCCAGGAAAGAAGTCAAAAGTCACCTCAAAAAAGTGTATTTGGGGTGAAATTAGCGGGGGTAGAAAAGATCAAGGTTTTGGATTGGGATAATTAAATAAGTCATTAATAAAAAATTAAATAATTAATTGATTAATCAATAAATAATTAATCAATTAATCAATAAATAATAATTAATCTATTAAATGGTTAATCAATAAATCAAAAATATCCTTGATAGCCACATCACTTGGTCGCCCGGACAAACAAACAAGAAAGAAAACAAACAAGAAAACAAATAACCAGAGTGAAAACTGAGTACTCCCTTTCAGCGTGCGTCACTGCCGAGCCCCCTTCGGTGCCCGGCAATGACGTTTTGCAATGCCTGGGGATGGCATAGGAAAGGTGCGGTGTACAATAGCATAACTAAACCACGAGTGCTTCATCCGAAGATGTATCTTTTAGAAATTTAATTAAATAAGTCATCAATAAAAAATTAAATAATTAATTGATTAATCAATAAATAATTAATCAATTAATCAATAAATATTAATCAATGAAATGATTAATCAAAAATATCCTTGATAGCCACATCACTTGGTCACTGTCATGTCCAAATATTAGCTTCCCAGATCAAAAGGTGCCTGAGATATTGGCGAAATGAGAAAGAAAATAAATAAATGATTAATAATGAAAATAAATAAATAATAATCATTAAAAAATTAAATTATTAATCAATTCGGTCACAGAACACATAAACCACCACCATTTCTTCAGAATCTGTAACTGAATTATTATTTTTATTTTTTAGTAATTAATCGAATAATTAAATAATTAATCGATCAATTGATTAATTGATGAATCAATAAATCAAAAATATCCTTGATCGCCACATCACTTGGTCACTCATGTCCAAATATTAGCTTCCCATCTCAAAAAGTGCCTGAGATATTGGCCAAATAAGAAAGAAAATAAATAAATGATTAATAATGAAAATAAATAAATATATAATAATCATTAAAAAATTAAATTATTAATCAATTCGGTCATAGAACACATAAACCACCACCATTTCATCAGAATCTGTAACTTTAAAAAAAAAGATTTTTTTTTTAGTAATTAATAATAATAATAATAATAAATAATTATAAATGAATCTTTATTGTCCCATTTTCAGGGAAATTATTGTTTGGTGACACCGTAAGTTGACCATCATTAAAACATAAAACACAAAGGGAATAAGAAAACAATATCAAAAAAGATATAAAATATAAAATAAATATAAAGTATGGAAGATGGACTAAAGAGCAAAATGTCGAGGAATTTGAATTTAGCATTTGAATTGCACATGGTACAAATGACTTTTTGAACATGTTCTTCATCCTCCTTGCACGAAAGCGTCTCCCTGATGGCAGTTTTTCAAAAAGTCCGGTCAAGAAATGACTTTCATCGGTACACACCTGCACCGCCTTCCTTTTCAATGCTCGCAAGTACAGAGACTCCAGACTGGTTGAAGGCCCACCTACAGCTTTAAATGCCAGTGTAATGACCTTTCTCAATCGTGACTTATTCCGCACATTAAGATAACTGCACCAGGAAATCAAATTAAATGATAAAACACTGATCAGTAAGGAATTTGTTAACATCCGCATCACACGAGAGCTAACACCAAATGAATTCAACTTCCTGATAAGATACTGTGGCGGACACGATGGCTCGCTGGCGCGGTGACATCATTCCGCGCACCAAGAGGGTGTCGGCCACGCCCGAGGGGTAGGTGTGGCCTCGGGATATACACGGGGCTCGCAGCCCTGAGCAAGTCAGTGCTACAGTTTGAGCTTTACAATAAAGACTCTTTTGACCCTACGCGTTGTGGCTTACCTTCTTTGGCAAACAAGTTGCATGCGTAGCACCACGCTACACTGGTGACCCCTTTTGGTTCAGCCGTCGCTGACCACAGAACGCGCCATGGCCAGCAACGCGGTCGCGGTAAAGCTCCCTGAGTTTTGGGAAGCACAGGCCGAGGTATGGTTCGTGCAGGCCGAAGCACAGTTCCAGCTTTGAGGAATAACGGCGGACGAGACGCGTTACTATCACGTGATTGCCGCCCTCGGGCCCGGCACGGCCGCCTGAGTCATGTCCATCCTGCGGCACCCACCGGCGGAGCACAAGTACACGACGCTCAAACGTCTCCTCATCGCCACGTTCGGCCTCACCGAGCTCGAACGGGCGGTCCGCCTCCTGGACCTTCCCGAACTCGGCGACACACGACCATCAGTACGGATGGACTACATGCTGTCGTTGCTGGGTGACAAAGCCCCGGATTTTTTATTCCGGGCGCTTTTTCTATGCCAGCTACCGGCACAGGTACGCCTCGCGTTGGGGCCCCGCGTTGCTTGCAGCCAACGGTACACCCATACGCACATTCGGGAAGCGCTGCCTCTCCATGCGGTTCGGAAGGTAGCACTTTCAATGGTCGTTCGTAACCGCCAGCGTGCCCATGGCATTGCTCGGTGTGGACTTCCTATGTGCAAATGGGTTGTTGGTGGACGGGAAGCACAGAAGGCTCGTCCAGGCCGAAACCTTTAGCTCGCTCGCTTGTTCGCTGAGCAGCTCGTTGAGCGGCTCACTGAGCGGCTCACCGAGCGGCTCACCAAGCGGCTTGCTAAACGGTTCCATCCCGGCGAGTTTGGTTTGTACGCTTCCGGCAGCGGATGACTTTACCCGCCTCCTCACCAGTTTCCCGACCCTCACGCGGCCCACCTTCTCGGCGGTGGCCGTCAAGCACGGGGTGGAGCATCACATCCCCACCGTCGGGCCACCGGTCTACGCCCGGGCACGCCGCCTCGAGCCGACGAAGCTCGCGGTGGCGAAAGCGGAGTTCGCTACGCTGGAGCGGCTGGGCATCGTGCGGCACTCCAAGAGTGCTTGGGCATCGCCGCTGCACATCGTGCCGAAGCCCGGCGGGGGATGGTGGCCGTGCGGGGACTACCGCCGCCTCAACAATGCTACCACCCCCGACCGCTACCCGGTCCCTCACATCCAGGACTTTTCCGCCCGGTTGGCGAAAATGTCCCTCTTTTCCAAGGTGGACCTCATCCGCGTCTACCACCAGGTCCCCGTCAGGCCGGAGGACATACCGAAGATGGCCGTCATTACACCATTCGGCCTCTTCGAGTTTCTGCGGATGCCTTTCGGGTTGAAGAATGCGGCTCAGGCGTTCCAGCGGCTGATGGACAGCGTCTTGCGCGACTTGGATTTCGTTTACGTCTACCTGGACGACATCCTCGTCGCAAGCACGTCCCGTGAGGAGCATCTCTGCCATCTCCGCACACTCTTCGAACGCCTGGGCCAGCATGGCCTGATCATCAACCCCGCCAAGTGCCGGTTCGGCATCGCCGAAATCGACTTTTTTGGGCACCGCGTCACCAGGCACGGGGCCATCCCCTTACCGGCCAAGGTGGAGGCGGTCAGGGGGTTTCCGCGCCCCCGCACGATCAAGGGGCTCCAGGAGTTCCTGGGCATGGTGAACTTTTATCACCGGTTCCTGCCCGGCATCGCCCAGCTCCTGCGCCCCCTGCACGAGGCCCTCCGGGGGAAGCCAGGCAAAGGTGACGTTGCTTGGACCGAGCCGATGGACGCGGCGTTCGCGGGCGCGAAGCTCGCCTTGACTAACGCCACCATGCTCGCGCACCCGGTGCCCGATGCACCGATCGCCCTCACCACCGACACATCGGACTACGCGGTGGGCGCGGTGCACGAGCAATGGGTGAAGGGAACTTGGCAGCCGCTGGCGTTTTTCAGCCGGCAGCTCCGCCCACACGAACGGCGGTACAGTACCTTCGACCGCGAGCTTCTCGGGCTTCACCTGGCGGTCCGGCATTTCCGCCATCTGGTCGAGGGCCGTTCGTTCACGGCCTTCATCGACCACAAGCCCCTGGTCTTCACGATGGCCAAGGTCGCCGAGCCGTGGTCGGCCCGGCAGCAGCGTCACCTCTCGGCCGTGTCCGAGTACACGACGGAGATCCGGCATGTCGCGGGGAAGGACAACCCGGTGGCGGATTGCCTTTCCCGGTCCGTCACCCACGCGGTCCACCTCGGGATCGACTATGCCCTAATGGCGGTGGACCAGACCGCCGACCCCGACGTCCAGGCCTTGCGGACCACCGTCACGGGCCTCCGCGTCACCGAGGTGCCATTCGACGGCGCGGGCACGGCCCTCTTGTGCGACGTCTCCCTCGGCCGGCCTCGCCCCATCATGCCCGCGGGCTGGCAGCGCTGGGTTTTTGACGCCATCCACGGCCTGTCCCACCCGGGCACGAAGGCCTCCCAGAGGCTGGTCGCCGACAAGTTCGTCTGGCATGGCCTCCGGAAGACCGTCCGCGATTGGACCAGGACGTGCCTCGCGTGCCAGCGCGTAAAGGTGCACCGCCACACCCAGGCCCCGTTGGCCCCGTTGGCCCCGTTTACTGTGCCCGAACGTCGGTTCGACCACGTTCACGTGGACTTGGTGGGACCTCTGCCCCCCTCGCAGGGTTTCACCCACGTCCTCACCATGGTGGACCGCACCACCCGGTGGCCGGAGGCTGTGCCTTTGGCGGTGACGACGGTGGCGGACGTCGCACAGGCGTTCATCGCCACCTGGGTTGCCCGGTTCGGCGCCGCCTCGGACATCTCGTCCGACCGCGGCCCCCAGTTCACCTCAGAGCTCTGGGGGGCGGACGCGCGGGGCTCGGCGTCCAGCTGCACCGCACCACGGCCTACCACCCCCAGGCCAACGGCCTGTGTGAGCGCTTCCATCGCTCCTTAAAGGCCACGCTCCGGGCCACCCTCCGCGACGGCGACTGGATCGACAGGCTCCCCTGGGTCCTGCTGGGCCTCAGGACGGCGCCCAAGGACGACCTGCGCGCATCCACGGCAGAGTTGGTCTTCGGACAACCGCTGCGGGTGCCGGGCGAGTTCCTCCCCGACTCCACGGCACCATGGTCCCCGGCGCAGCAGCGCTCCGCACTGCAGGAGACCGCCCAGAGGTTCGCCCCGGTCCCGACGGCGCATCACGGGTGCCCGCCAACGCACGTCGCCCCGGAGCTTCGCACGGCGGAGTACGTGTTCGTCCGCCACGACGCCCACCGGACACCGCTGCGGCCCCCGTACGACGGGCCCTTCCACGTGCTGGAGACCGGGGTGAAACACTTCACCCTGGACATCGGCGGTACTCCTGACCGCGTTTCCGTGGACGGCCTCAAGCCGGCCCACCTCGACGTGGACCACCCCCCACCAGTGGCTCGGCCCCCGCGTCGGGGCCGCCCCCCGGCGGGCAGACCCCTGGCACCACCCAGCCCCGCCGGCACGCCACCACCCTGTCCTGCACCCATCCCAGATGCCGCCAGCGGCATCCCAGTCGGCAAGCCGGCATCCCAGACGCCGCCAGCCGCCAGAGGGCGCTTCGGCCGGGTCATCCGTTTCCCCTCAAACTGACCCTTCAGGTGCGCGGGAATTCTGGGGGGGGCGCGTGTGGCGGACACGATGGCTCGCTGGCGCGGTGACATCATTCCGCGCACCAAGAGGGTGTCGGCCACGCCCGAGGGGTAGGCGTGGCCTCGGGATATACACGGGTCTCGCAGCCCCGAGCAAGTCAGTGCTACAGTTTGAGCTTTACAATAAAGACTCTTTTGACCTTACGCGTTGTGGCTTACCTTCTTTGGCAAACAAGTTGCGTGCGTAGCACCACGCTACAATACAATCTTTGCATTGATTTCTTGTACACAGCATCAGTATTTCCATCAAAAGTTAGCTTGTCATCAATAAAGGTGCCCAGGTATTTAAATTTGCTAACAATTTCCACCTTATCACCATTTATGGTTACAGGCTCATGATTGTGACCTTTCCGAAAGTCCAAAATCATCTCTTTTGTTTTGACCACATTCAGAGTAAGACAAAAGTCCCCACCACTTGTTCAATGTGTCAATCTCGTCGAGGTGAAGATACAAAGGATGATTGATCGGAAAGACAGCCAACAATGGCGATATCGTCTGCATACTTAATTAAGTTACAAGCTTCTTAAAGAGCCACGCATCCATTGGTGTACAAACTGAACAGTAGAAGTGACAATACACCGCCTTGTGGAGCACCAGTATTCAAGATTGATAACTTTGATAAGCTACCATTCACCCTCACCCGCTGAGGACGGTCTCGTAAAAAACTTTCCACCCAAAGTATGATATGGGGGTTCAGGCACAGGTCACTCAACACTTTCACAAGGGTAAATGGCTGCATAGTGTTAAAGGCTGACGAGAAATCGATAAATAACACACGGACATAGGTTCCATTCTGGTCAAGGTGACTTGTGATTAGATGAAGTAAGCTGAGCCAGGCATCTTCAACACATCGTCTTGCTTTATATGCAAATTGTAAAGGATCCAGTTTCGGAGTTACATCTGATGCTATAAACTTCACCATCAATTTCTCCATACATTTACACAGGATTGAAGGAGCTGTGCTCCTACGCGAGTTAAAAGGATTGATGCGACAAAAGCCGGGAATTCATCCGAGTTTCTTTATTCGGCAAAACCAAACTCGGGTACTCTGAAAAGCCCGTTTATCGGGCAGCAATATATATATACAATCAAACGCGGCGAGAGTGGGCGTGCCCGGGCGGCCCGGGTGAGCCCGGGAAAGGCAAGTCTGGACATGCCCGGGAAAGGCGAGACTGGGCGTCTCCGGGCGGTCTGGGCGAGCCTGGCACAGCGATCGCTCCGTGGTTGCGTCCTCGGCAGGTGTAAGGCGATTGTGTATGTTCAGCGGCAACCGCTACACGCGCCCCCCCAGAATCGACTTGCACCGGCAGGGTCAATTTAAGGGGGGTCCTGATGACCCGGCCGAAGCGACCCCTGGAGGGTCGTGGGGGGCGGGGGGGTCCGGTGTGGTGGTGGGTGGCTGAGCGGGGGGAACCGTGGACGGGGGGTGGCCTCGGCACGGAGGAAGGGCCAACCGTGGTGGTTGGTCGACGTCCACGTGCGCCGGCTTGAGGCGGTCCACCGAAATCCGGTCTGACCTGCCGCCGACGTCGATGACGAAAAACTTGTCGTCCCGTCGCAGGACCCAGAAGGGTCCATCGTACGGCGGCCGGAGTGGCCCCCGGTGTGCGTCATGACGCACAAAAACGTACTCCGCTGTGCGAAGTGCTGGGGGAACGTAGGACTGGGGGCCACTGTGGCGGGACGTTGGCACGGGGGCAAACTGTCGGGCGGCCTCCTGGAGGTCCGAGCGCTGGCGAGCCGCGGACCAGGGACTGGTAGCATTGGGCACGAACTCCCCCGGGACGCGTAGCGGCTGGCCGTAGACGAGCTCGGCGGTGGATGCCTGGAGGTCCTCCTTGGGGGCCGCGCGGAGGCCCAAAAGGACCCACGGCAGCCGGTCGGCCCAACCACCGTCCTGAAGGCCGGCCATGAGCGCGGCCTCCATAGAGCGGTGAAAACGCTCGCACAACCCATTGGCTTGGGGGTGGTAGGCCATGGTACGGTGGAGCTTGACCCCCAGGTTGCGGGCGACCGCGCCCCACAGCTCGGAGGTGAACTGCGGACCGCGGTCCGAAGAGATGTCCGCCGGTGCGCCGAAGCGGGCGACCCAGGTGGCGATGAAAGCCTGCGCCACATCGGCGGTGGTGGCCAGGTGGAAACTGGCCAGGTGGAAATGGCGAACGGCCAGGTGGAAACGAGGGGAACGGCCTCCGGCCACCTGGTGGTCCTGTCCACCATGGTGAGCAGGTGTGTGAAACCTCGTGATGGGGGAAGGGGGCCCACCAGGTCCACGTTGCCGTGGTCGAAATGCCGTTCGGGCATGGTGAAAGGTGCCAGCGGGGCCTGGGTGTGGCGGTGGACCTTGGTCCGCTGGCAGGCCGTGCAGGCGTTGGCCCAATCGCGGACGTCCCGTCGAAGTCCATGCCAGACGAAACGCGCCGACACTAGCTTCTGGGAAGCTTTCCGGCCCGGGTGGGAAAGGCCGTGGAGGGAGGCGAAAACGCGGCGCTGCCAGGTAACGGGCACGATGGGGCGAGGCTGGCCTCGGGAGACGTCGCAGAGCAGGACAGTGTCCGCGAAGGGGATGTCGGCCAGGCGGAGGCCCGTGGTCGCCGCACGGAGGGCTTGCACCATGATGTCGGTGGTCTGGTCAGCCGCCATAAGCGTGAAGTCCACGCCGATGTGGACCGCGTTCGCGCTGGCCCGAGAAAGACAGTCGGCCACGGCGTTGTCTTTTCCAGCGACGTGTCGGATGTCCTTGGTAAATTCCGACATGGCGGAGAGGTGGCGCTGCTGGCGGGCCGACCACGGCTCCGTGACTTTGGCCATCGCGTAAACCAATGGCTTGTGGTCGACGAAAGCCGTGAACGGGCGGCCCTCCAGGAGGTGGCGGAAATGGCGAATGGCCAGGTATAGACCGAGGAGCTCGCGGTCAAAAGTGCTATATTTTAGCTCCTTCGGCCAGAGTTGCCGGCTAAAAAAAGCGAGTGGCTGCCAAACCCCGTTCACCCATTGTTCGTGTATGGCGCCCACCGCGTAGTCGGAGGCGTCCGTAGTGAGGGCGATTGGAGCGTCGAGCACCGGGTGAGCCAGCAGCGTTGCGTCGGCGAGGGCCAGCTTTGCGCCTGTGAATGCCGCGTCCATGGTTGTGGACCAGACGACGTCATGCTTGGCCGGCTTGCCCCAGAGGGCTTCGTAAAGGGGCCGCATGAGCTGAGCAGCGCGGGGCACGAAACGGTGGTAGAAATTCACCATGCCGAGGAACTCCTGCAGGGCCTTGATGAAGCGGGGACGCGGGAACTCGGTGATAGCCTCGACCTTGGTTGGCAGCGGCACGGCCCCGTTTCTGGTGATGTGGTGGACCAAAAAGTCAACGGCCGTCGTGCCGAAGTGGCATTTGGGCGGGTTGATGATTAAGCCGTGCTCGCTGAGGCGCTCGAACAGTGTTCGGAGGTGGAGGAGGTGCTCGGCCCGGGACGTGCTGGCGACGAGTATGTCTTCCAGGTAGATGAAGAGGAACGGCAGGTTGCGCAGCATGCCGTCCATCAAGCGTTGGAACACCTGGGCCGCGTTTTTGAGGCCAAACGGCATTCTCAAGAATTCGAATAGGCCGAACGGCATGATGACGGCCGTTTTTGGGATGTCGGCCGGCCTGACAGGTACCTGGTGGTATCCCAGTATTAGGTCAACTTTCGAAAAAATGACCCGCCCCGCCAAACGGGCGGAAAAGTCCTGCATGTGCGGGACCGGATACCTGTCGGGGGTGGTAACGTCGTTGAGGCGGTGGTAGTCGCCACATGGGCGCCAGCCGCCCCCCGGCTTCGGCACGATGTGTTGTGGCGAGGCCCACGCGCTATCGGAGCGCCGCACGATGCCGAGGTGCTCCAATGCGTCGAACTCGGCTTTTGCCATGGCGAGCTTGGCCGGGTCGAGGTGGCGGGCTCTGGCGTAGACCGGCGGGCCCGTAGTTGGTATGTGGTGCTCGATACCATGTCTCACTGCGACGGCCGAAAACGTCGGCCACTTGAGGGCCGGGAACTCTGCGAGCAGGCGAGCGAACTCTTTTGCCGCTGGGAGGGCGCATGCTAGTTCGGTCGGCGGGGGAGCTGCTCATCATGCATGCCAGGGAGCTGAAAGTCTCGGCGTTGACAAGGCGACGCCATTTGACGTCGACCAGCAGCCCATGTGCGCAGAGTAAGTCGGCGCCCAGCAAAACCATGGGCACGCTCGCCGTCACAAAGGTCCAGTTAAAGCGCTGGTTGCCGAAGCAGAGGGTGACGTTGCGCGGGCCGAAGGTGCGGATGGCCGATCCGTTGGCAGCGACCAAGGAGGGGCCGCAAACGGCGGTCTGCCTGTCCTGCTCGGAGGCGGGTATGACGCTCAGTTGGGCGCCGGTGTCACAAAGGAAGCGCCGCCCGGACGCTTTGTCCTTGATAAAAAGCAAGTTGCCCGAGTGGCCGGCGCTCATGGCCAGTAATGAATGCCGGCCCGGCCGTTTCCCGACTTGCCGAAAGTGCACGGGGGTCGGCATGTCCGTGCCTTGTGTCCGAACCTGGCGTGGTAATAACACCACGCCTGGTCAGGTGGCGGCTCCGGCCGTCGTGTTGGGAGTGGTCAGCGCGGCATGGCGGCCGCCAGTTGCACTGGCAGTTCGGCCTCCAACCGCACCGGGCGCTCGGGCGCCATGGGCGTCACCTCGGACGGCGGCGGGCTCCAGGTAGCCGCCCCGATGTGCTGGCCTGCCGAGGAGATCTTGTCGGCTTCTCTGGCGAGGGCGCGGGGATCCGTGATCTGCGTGCCTGCCAGGGCGAGGCATACCTGGCTAGGCAGCTGGCGGAGGAACAGCCCTCGGAAAAGAAAATCCGGGGAGTGCTCACCGAGCAGCGAGAGCATGTAGTCCATTCACTCGGACGGGCGCGTGTCGCCGAGCTCGGGCAGGTCGAGCAGGCGTCGTGCGCGTTCTGCCGGTGAGAGGGCGAATGCATCGAGGAGGAGCGTCTTGATCGCGCCATACTTGTCAGTGGCTGGCGGGTGCTGGAGGAGGCCCAGGGCGCGGGCCGCGGTGGCGGAGCCGAGTGCCGCTACCACATGGTGGAAGCGGGTGTCGTCGGCGGTAATGCCTCGCAGGGCAACCTGGGAGTCCGCCTGGGCGAACCAAACCGCCGCGTGAGGTAGGCAGTTTAAGGGCAACTGCCGTGTCCATGTCGGGGGTCACCAATGAAGGAGCTGTGCTTCTACGCGAGTTAAAAGGATTGACGTGACAAAAGACGGGAATTCATCCGAGTTTCTTTATTCGGCAAAACCAAACTCGGGTACTCTGAAAAGTCTGTTTATCCGGCAGCAATACATATATACAATCAAACGCGGCGAGAGTGGGCGTGCCCGGGCGGCCCGGGCGAGCCTGGGAAAGGCAAGTCTGGACATGCCCGGGAAAGGCGAGACTGGGCGTCTCCGGGCGGTCTGGGAGAGCCCGGCACAGCGATCGCTTCGTGGTTGCGTCCTCGGCAGGTGTAAGGCGATTGTGTATGTTCAGCGGCAACCGCTACAGGATGGACGTGAGGGCAACAGGTCCATAAATCATTGAGCTGCCTTCACTGATCTCTACAACCACTGGATAGCGCATTGGCTGATCGATCTGACGCCAAACGTACGAACCGGCCGCCATCTTAACCACTCGCATTGATTCTCCAAGAAAGCTCGCGTTAACACTCCTGCCAATACATATATAATTTTGATTCGTTATTACTATAAATGGACTCAATATGCCTTCATGTGCTGCGGTCAACTGTACAAATAGGCAGTTGAAGGGTTGCAATCCAACATTTCATCTGTAAGTATAATAAAGTTACTGTAAATGAGACTGTTTAGAGTTAATAGCGTGCAACACATGAACGAGTTAGATGTTTGTACAGACCCATTATGTAGATTCCCTTGTTATTTGCTGTGTAAAAAAGTTCTATATTTTAGATTTACATTACAATCGAACTTTTAGTTAGGCTACTTTAAAACAAATAGCTTGCAAAACCACAGATTCGTGTGGAGCTAAGTATGAATTATTACTTAATTGTAAGTGAAGAATAAAAATCTGTAAAAAAAATGCACAAAATTACGGTGTAAAACTGTAATCAGATCTAGATCTGATTACAGTTTTACACAAATGACAATGTGACGAGATCTGGAGTCTACACTCTAGATCTAGTCACATTGTCATTGAAGAGTCTTGACTCGGAGCTCAAGCAATACTGCCACTACAAGCGAATGGGAGGTAATTGCATCGCGCAAGACAAGACACCGATCCTTCATGTGTCCAGTGTACCTGTCAGCCATGACAGAGAAGGCCGCATCACCGATGAGAGCGACATGTTCTTATCAGGAAATACGACTTGGAAGATCGGCAGCCATGTAATGAAGACCATGATTACATTGATGCACCTAACATCCCTCCCTTGTCTCCAGTGCTACATGATGCTATAGGATACATAGCAGGCTACGTTGTACGTGTGGTAAAGAGACGCACACCTTGCCTTGAATGTCAACAGGTTCTGACTTCAAATGGGATGGATGCTGGTGGACGCCTCTTGAAGAGAAAGAATCGGGGTGGCCTTATCAAATCTTCTGATGATGTGGTGAAGGTGTGCAAATCTTCTGATGATGTGGTGAAGGTGTGCAAATCTTCTGATGATGTGGCGAAGGTGTGCAAATCTTCTGATGATGTGGTGAAGGTGTGCAAATCTACTGAGCGATGCCTCCAGAGACTGCTCCGTACAACAGCCGGTGCTCTACCTCGGTCCGAAGGGATTGCATCTGCCCTATCGACGGCTGTTCTGCATGATGTCGGATCTCAATGTTTGTCTGCACAGCTGAACGATCACATGTTCGACTGTCGGCCAGACCACGATCACGTTTTTGTGCTTATCAAGTGCATTGCAGCATGTTACATCAAGATCTGGATGCATCACCTTGCCAAGTGCTTCACCGAGAAGATAACAGGACCCAAACTACGCAAACAATTGTCAAAGCTCATGATATTTAGGCATGAGTAGTTCGAACTATTAGCGGCTTTCATGAACAAGGAAACTACCCGCATCCTATTACCATGGATAGACGTACAGGATAACTGTTTAGATATTTTATCGAAATCACTCCATCTATTGACTTTGTCAATGCAAACCAAAAGCTTGCAAGTCAAAGACCCACAGCAAATGTAGGCATATTAAATGGAACCCGAGTCCCCCTGTGGCAAGTCGCTGTAATGAGAATAGCCTCAGTTGATAGCTCATTGTACCAGTACGATTGTACTCCTTTAAATACCAACGTTGCCAAAGGACAATCAATTACAAATTGCCTTTCATTGCCACAACTGTACTTTTTGCCTTACATATTGCCTTTCATTGCCACAACTGTACTTTTTGCCTTACATATTGCCTTTCATTGCCACAACTGTACTTTTTGCCTTACATATTGCCTTTCATTGCCACAACTGTACTTTTTGCCTTACATATTGCCTTTCATTGCCACAACTGTACTTTTTGCCTTACATATTGCCTTTCATTGCCACAACTGTACTTTTTGCCTTACATATTGCCTTTCATTGCCACAACTGTACTTTTTGCCTTACATATTGCCTTTCATTGCCACAACTGTACTTTTTGCCTTACAAATTGCCTTTCATTGCCACAACTGTACTTTTTTGCCTTATAAATTGCCTTTCATTGCCGAAACTGTACTTTTTGCCTTACAAATTGCCTTTCATTGCCAGAAACTGTACTTTTGCCTTACAAATTGCCTTTCATTGCCACAACTGTACTTTTTGCCTTACAAATAGCCTTTCATTGCCACAACTGTACTTTTTGCCTTACATATTGCCTTTTATTGCCATATCTGTACTTTTTGCTTTACATATTGCCTTTCATTGCCACAACTGTACTTTTTGCTTTACATATTGCCTTTCATTGCCACAACTGTACTTTTTGCCTTACATATTGCCTTTCATTGCCACAACTGTACTTTTTGCCTTACATATTGCCTTTCATTGCCACAACTGTACTTTTTGCCTTACATATTGCCTTTCATTGCCACAACTGTACTTTTTGCCTTACAAATTGCCTTTCATTGCCATAACTGTACTTTTTGCCTTACATATTGCCTTTCATTGCCATAACAGTACTTTTTGCTTACAAATTGCCTTTCATTGCCATAACAGTACTTTTTGCTTACAAATTGCCTTTTATTGCCACAACAGTACTTTTTGCCTTACAAATTGCCTTTTATTGCCACAACAGTACTTTTTGCCTTACATATTGCCTTTCATTGCCACAACAGTACTTTTTGCCTTACATATTGCCTTTCATTGCCATAACAGTACTTTTTGCCTTACATATTGCCTTTCATTGCCATAACAGTACTTTTTGCCTTACATATTGCCTTTTATTGCCATAACTGTACTTTTTGCCTTACATATTGCCTTTCATTGCCATAACTGTACTTTTTGCCTTACATATTGCCTTTCATTGCCACAACTGTACTTTTTGCCTTACATATTGCCTTTCATTGCCACAACTGTACTTTTTGCCTTACATATTGCCTTTCATTGCCACAACTGTACTTTTTGCCTTACATATTGCCTTTCATTGCCACAACTGTACTTTTTGCCTTATATATTGCCTTTCATTGCCACAACTGTACTTTTTGCCTTACATATTGCCTTTCATTGCCATAACTGTACTTTTTGCCTTACAAATTGCCTTTTGTTGCCACAACTGTACTTTTTGCCTTACATATTGCCTTTCATTGCCATAACTGTACTTTTTGCCTTACATATTGCCTTTTATTGCCACAACTGTACTTTTTGCCTTACAAATTGCCTTTCATTGCCACAACTGTACTTTTTGCCTTACAAATTGCCTTTCATTGCCACAACTGTACTTTTTGCCTTACAAATTGCCTTTCATTGCCATAACTGTACTTTTTGCCTTACAAATTGCCTTTCATTGCCAGAAACTGTACTTTTTGCCTTACAAATGGCCTTTCATTGCCACAACTGTACTTTTTGCCTTACAAATTGCCTTTCATTGCCATAACTGTACTTTTTGCCTTACATATTGCCTTTCATTGCCACAACTGTACTTTTTGCCTTACATATTGCCTTTTATTGCCACAACTGTACTTTTTGCCTTACATATTGCCTTTCATTGCCATAACTGTACTTTTTGCTTTACATATTGCCTTTCATTGCCACAACTGTACTTTTTGCCTTACATATTGCCTTTCATTGCCATAACTGTACTTTTTGCCTTACATATTGCCTTTCATTGCCACAACTGTACTTTTTGCCTTACATATTGCCTTTCATTGCCACAACTGTACTTTTTGCCTTACAAATTGCCTTTCATTGCCATAACTGTACTTTTTGCCTTACATATTGCCTTTCATTGCCATAACAGTACTTTTTGCCTTACAAATTGCCTTTCATTGCCACAACAGTACTTTTTGCTTACAAATTGCCTTTTATTGCCACAACAGTACTTTTTGCTTACAAATTGCCTTTTATTGCCACAACTGTACTTTTTGCCTTACATATTGCCTTTCATTGCCACAACTGTACTTTTTGCCTTACATATTGCCTTTTATTACCATAGCAGTACTTTTTGCCTTACATATTGCCTTTCATTGTCACAACTATACTTTTTGCCTTACATATTGCCTTTCATTGCCACAACTGTACTTTTTGCCTTACATATTGCCTTTTATTGCCATAGCAGTACTTTTTGCCTTACATATTGCCTTTTATTGCCACAACTGTACTTTTTGCCTTACATATTGCCTTTCATTGCCATAGCAATACTTTTTGCCTTACATATTGCCTTTCATTGTCACAACTGTACTTTTTGCCTTACATATTGCCTTTTATTGCCATAACAGTACTTTTTGCCTTACAAATTGCCTTTCATTGCCATAACTGTACTTTTTGCCTTACATATTGCCTTTCATTGCCACAACTGTACTTTTTGCCTTACATATTGCCTTTTATTGCCATAGCAGTACTTTTTGCCTTACATATTGCCTTTTATTGCCATAGCAGTACTTTTTGCATTACATATTGCCGTTCATTGCCACAACTGTACTTTTTGCCTTACATATTGCCTTTCATTGCCATAACTGTACTTTTTGCTTTACATATTGCCTTTCATTGCCACAACTTTACTTTTTGCCTTACATATTGCCTTTCATTGCCACAACTGTACTTTTTGCCTTACAAATTGCCTTTCATTGCCATAACTGTACTTTTTGCCTTACATATTGCCTTTTATTGCCATAGCAGTACTTTTTGCCTTACATATTGCCTTTTATTGCCACAAATGTACTTTTTGCCTTACATATTGCCTTTCATTGCCATAGCAGTACTTTTTGCCTTACATATTGCCTTTCATTGTCACAACTGTACTTTTTGCCTTACATATTGCCTTTCATTGCCACAACTGTACTTTTTGCCTTACATATTGCCTTTTATTGCCATAACAGTACTTTTTGCCTTACAAATTGCCTTTCATTGCCATAACTGTACTTTTTGCCTTACATATTGCCTTTCATTGCCACAACTGTACTTTTTGCCTTACATATTGCCTTTTATTGCCATAGCAGTACTTTTTGCCTTACATATTGCCTTTTATTGCCATAGCAGTACTTTTTGCCTTACATATTGCCGTTCATTGCCACAACTGTACTTTTTGCCTTACATATTGCCTTTCATTGCCACAACTTTACTTTTTGCCTTACATATTGCCTTTCATTGCCACAACTGTACTTTTTGCCTTACAAATTGCCTTTCATTGCCATAACTGTACTTTTTGCCTTACATATTGCCTTTTATTGCCATAGCAGTACATGTATTCTTTAAATGATTTTTAAGATTCCTTCATGCCCCCCCCCCCCCCCCCCCCATTTACTACTGAAAAGAGTTTACTTCTGACAAGAAATAAGAATGGAAATAAATCACTAGACAGTAATTACCTTTTTTAAATTACTTTTATTCAGCAAAGAAAACAAATGACCATTCAATAAGAACTGTTAGTGGATGCCATTACTGATCTCGTCTGCAAAATGCTGCAACATTAACAGCATTGTTTTGTTTTGAAGAAGGAAGCAAACGATTGGGACTTGGTGTAGTGGGGGACATCTTTTTGATGATTAAACAAGTTGATGTTGATGTAGGCCTCTATAACGAGAATACAATTTGAAACTATAGTATAAGGGATTTGATATAAAGTCCACATCTGAAGGAAAGTAGCGAGCTTAGTTGGGAATCGCATACAAATTACGTGTTGTTCACTCCCTGACTCCTGACGCGTCCGCAGACGATGCGAGTGGTTAAGGTGGCCGACCTGTGTGCGCGGCAGCGTCAGTTGTGTGGGCACGTTCAGTGGGCGATGCGCTATCCAGTGGTTGTAGAGATCAGTGAACCTTTTTTGGCACGGGAATAATAATGGACTTTTTCCAACAAATAGGAACAGTGTGAGTCGCCAAAAGTAACTGAAACAATCGAGTAAAAACATTAGTAAGTTCTAAACAGATCTCTTTCAGAATACAACACTTAATGCCATCTGGACCACAAGCCTTTTACTCAACCCCTGAAACACCTCACGACATCAGGTTCACAAATTACAGGTGTGGGACACGCTCGAGTATCGAGATCCTCACAGAGAGCTTTACATTTTACTCGGTTTCCCGGAACATCAAATCTCGCGTAAAAGTCAATTCATCCACAAATTTGGAATCTGGAACATTAGTGGGCAATGTACCATCCTTGAGCCTCTCACTCATTCCCATCATATGCCTGAGTCCCCTCCAAGCGTTACGAGCATCACCATCGTGTAGTTGTTCTTCAATCTTGTCCTTGTACGACCGTTTACACTTGCCGATGACAGAGCGCAATTCTTTCTTCGCCACCCTGAGGGCGGAGTCATCCTTCTTCAGGAATGCACGCTTCTTCTTCCACTTCCTCTTCTGCTTCTTCTTCTTCTTCTTCTTCAAACAAGCCTTCACTTCAGCGGTAACCCAAGGTTTGTTATTGGGAAACATGCGAATGGTTCTCTTTGTGGTCACGAGATCCTCACAGAACTTCACATAATCTGTGATCGTCTCAGTAAGTTCATCAGGGTCGTCACAAGAGTCAAAAAATACATCCCAGTCTGTGCACAGGAAACAGTCCTTCAAACGTTCGTTATCCTCCACCGTTCTGGTGTTAACGTCTTGCAAGGAACCGGCATTCGTTTCACCTTTGGTCTGTACGAAGGTAAGAGATGGACCACCTTATGGTCTGATCGTCCGATCGCAGGAGCACATTTCGCCACATAAGCATGTTCAATGTTACCGTAACATTTGTCCAACGTCCTGTTACCACGGGTAGCAACATCCACATCCTGATCGAGGTGAGGGAGTTCCTGATCGAGGTCACATCGATTGAGATCCCCAAGAATCAGGATCGATTGATCCGTTGAACAGGAGGTCGCTCCATTGTAACTTTCTGCGATTCGTTCCGATGCGCATTTAAAGTCCAGCCCCGGTGCGTACACCAGAATAATAGTGCATTGACCAAATTCCCGTGGCAGGTAGTAGGGTCGGAAAGACACCGTCAGTATCTCCACCTCCTTGGAACAGGATCGTTCACGTACCGTAAAATGTTTGGCCCAATTCAAATTCACCAGCATCCACAAACCGCCACCTTTGGCCTTGCCTGATGACGCGACTCTATCGGCCCTGATCATCTCAAATCCATCGAAGGACACGTCATCGCCTTCACCAAGCCATGTCTCGGTGAAACACACAACCCCTTCGGTGCCCCGCAATGACGTTTTGCAATGCCTGGAGATGGCATAGGAAAGGTGCGGTGTACAATAGCATAACTAAACCAGGAGTGCTTCATCCGAAGATGTATCTTTTCGAAATGTAATTAAATAAGTCATTAATAAAAAATTAAATAATTAATTGATTAATCAATAAATAATTAATTAATTAATCAATAAATAATTAATCGATTAAATGATTAATCAAAAATATCCTTGATAGCCACATCACTTGGTCACTGTCATATCCAAATATTAGCTTCCCAGCTCAAAAGGTTGAGAAATGAGAAAGAAAATAAATAAATGATTAATAATGAAAATAAATAAATAATAATCATTTAAAAATTAAATTATTAATCAATTCGGTCACAGAACACATAAACCACCACCATTTCATCAGAATATGTAACTGAAATGTTTTTTTAGTAATTAATCGAATAGTTAAATAATTAATCGATTAATTGATTAATTGATTAATCAATAACTAAAGCTGAATGCCTCAACTCGGTATTTGCCTCTAAATCTTGTGTCCCAAACCCATCCCTCTCTGTACCCACCATACCCAGTCGTACCCAGCTGCTCCTGGACTCTGTGTCCTTTCCTCCTGACAAGGTGGAAAAGTTTCTGTCAACCCTCGACTCTGATTCTGCAACTGGTCCTGACGGCATCAGCCCACGGGTCCTAAAATAATGTTCTTCCGCTCTTTCACTCCCTCTATCTGTTCTCTTCACCCTCTCTTTTGCTCAAGGTCATCTGCCATCTGCTTGGAAATCAGCCAACATCACCGCTTTGCACAAAAAAGGTGCAAAAACAGATCCTAGCAACTACAGACCAATCAGCCTTCTCCCAATTATCAGCAAAGTCATGGAATCCATCATTGCTTCAGATATGAAATCTTTCCTCTTCTCCAATGGCTTGATCTCTGACCATCAATTTGGTTTCAGACCTGGTCACTATACTCTGGACATGCTGCTTCTGCTTTCTCAACAATGGATGGAGGTCCTCAATGCCAAACAGGAAATTAGAGCTGTCTCCCTTGACATATCACGTGCCTTCGATACAGTCTGGTACCCCGCACTGCTCACCAAACTCTCCGCCTTTGGTATCCATGGAAATATCCACGCATGGCTGGCGGACTTCCTCTCTAGTCGTAGTCAACGTGTGGCCCTGAATGGGTTTCTCTCATCTCCTCTTCCCGTTCAGGCTGGAGTTCCCCAAGGCAGTGTCCTGGGCCCTGTGCTTTTTCTGGTCTTCATCAATGATCTCTCTGACTCTCTTGAAAATCCTCTCTATCTCTTTGCTGACGACTCTACTCTCTGTTGCTCCATTCCTCTTCCCTCAGATCGGCAGTCTGCTGCCTCCTCGCTCTCTGCAGACCTGGTCAAAATCACAGACTGGGCAAACAAGTGGAACATGTCTTTCAATCCTGACAAATCTCACACTCTTACGATGTCTCTCCGAAAAGACCGACTGGACAACCCTCCCATCCACTTTCTGAATAATCCTCTCCAAGAAGTTCTGTCACTCAAGCTTTTGGGTCTCACTATCTGCCATGATCTTTCCTGGGAAAACCACATTTCAAATCTGGCCTCCAAAGCCAGTTGCCGACTGAGCATCCTCCGTCGTGCGAAGTCCTTCCTTGGCACACCTGAGCTCCTCACCACATACAAGGCTTTCATCCGCAGCTCAATGGAATACTGCTCTCCCCTCTGGGCTGGTGCTCCTGCCTCACACCTAGCTCGTCTTCACGCTGTTGAAACCAAAGCGTTCAGAATCATTGGAATCTCCCACGATGAAGCTAACTCCAAGGGCCTTTCACTCACTCACCGCAGGCAGGTTGGTGGTCTTTCCGTCTTCTACCGACTCCTCTCTGGCCTTGCCCCCACAGCTCTCTCTGGGCTCCGTCCCCCAAATATTCCTACAGGTCGCACAAGATCTGCCTGCAACCCTCTTATGGTTAAACTGCCAAAATCAAGACTCTCTGCTCACCTTCACTCCTTCATTCCTCTTTTGTCCCGCCTCTGGAACAAACTCCCTCACTCTCTTCAATCCCACTCCACCCTCCAGGTCTTTAAAACAGCTGTTCACCACCATCTCTTATCTTCCCCCATCCAAAACCTTGATCTTTTCTACCCCCGCTAATTTCACCCCAAATCCTACACTTTTTTGAAATACCAACTTCTGTCCTGGAAGTCCTTGGTCTCCTTCTGTTTTATACCTTTCCCCCCCCCCCCTACCCACGCCTCCTCCCCCCCCCCTTCCCACGCCTCCTCCCCCCAGGCCCTCTCACTCCCGCGCTTCTCCCTGCTCTCAGGTGTTGTGTTTGTGTGCTTCCCTTCCTCTCCCCATCTTGTCTTCCACTCCCTCTTTCTGTATGTTTTGTTTGTCTGGTTGATTTGTTTGTGAAATAAATGAGCCTCGATTCAGTATACAAAAAAAAAAAAAAAAAATCCTTGATCGCCACATCACTTGGTCACTCATGTCCAAATATTAGCTTCTCAGCTCAAAAGGTGCCTGAGATATTGGCCAAATAAGAAAGAAAATGAATAAATGATTAATAATGAAAATAAATAAATAATAATCATTAAAAATGTTAATTATTAATCAATTCGGTCACAGAACACATAAACCACCACCATTTCATCAGAATCTGTTACTGATTTTTTTTTTTAGTAATTAATCGAATAATTAAATAATTAATCGATTAATTGATGAATTGATTAATTAATAAATCAACTAGAACGCCACTCAGTGGAGCGCATACTCCCGCCGTGGGTTTAGTTGGAATAATACGTTTTGTTTAACATCCCCTCTTGGACTGGTCGGAAATCTGATAAATGTGCTTCTATAAAATCCGAGAAGCATTTTTGGGGAAAAGTTGACAGACCACTTTTTTATCATAATTTGGGTGTGCTGAGTCCATTCTTGCTGTCTGTCACCCTCTCAAATGAAGGCAAAAGCTTCCAAAATGGCTGAAAACAAAATGGCTGCCAAAGATTCAAGTTTACTGTATTTTATTAATACCTCTCTTAATTAAATACAAAGTTCAGTACTCTCCTCATTTCAAAAGCATCATTATGTACAAAATTATTCTCAAATATGCAAAATACTGTTATTAGTTTCTTAACATAGGTTGATGGTGTCCATATTGAATTTCAAGATGGCTGTCATTGTTAATCGGTATGTTGCCAATATAGGAAATATGAAGGCGACACGAGAGGCTATTTGTAGGCACATTCATATGATGACAAACAGTGAATTAGATAAGGTACAAGCATTTAAGCAGTACATAATGCTACTTTATATGTATTCAAATAAATTTAGCCATATATAATACAATGTACATGTGATGTTCTGATAGAATGTGCATCTCCCTCCAATGTCTCACATGAAAATGATCGAATTTTCTGCAATTGTGTCACACAGTCATTCATATACAGTTCTACTCATTGTGACAGTTGTTGTTATCCTTGCATTTGCATTGTGATGTACACAACAGACGAGACTTTCTGCACTTGCACCGTAAATTCATACAGCCAGTGTTGCAGCTACAGGAAATCAGTTCCAGACACGACTGGGTTACAGGTGGAAATGACATCAAAATGGGCACCAGTTTGTCCTCGCTCTGTTTCCAACCCATGGACTCGGGTGGAGGCAGATCTGGGTAGTTCAGATGTGCTCGTCTCCACACTAATGCCTGATAATGTGAACGTTTCACATGGAAGAATAGTGCATCACTTGTTGGGGGAAGTGACTCTGGAGCGCGGGACTTAATGAAGAGTACTGGTCGAGCCTTGTCAACTGTGTCACCGTGTTGCATCTTGTACATTTTGCAGACAAACAGCTCCGCATCTTTAGCAGTTCCTTCTGTAAGATCTCCATTTCCAAGATTTTGCACTAGTCCGTGATGCTCTGTAAAGACTTTCCATGCAGTGGATTTGCTGTGGCCCGAGAAGAAGGATGTCACATCACTTCCAGTCAAAGCATGGAAGGCTGGAATAGTTTCCAGCACAGTCGGACCAAACGACATCTGTTCTGCTATTGTGTGAATAGGTATATGTTTTCTTTTCTTAGCTGTGCCCGCTTTGAGCCAGAGTTTTATGCAAGACATTCGAGGGAAGTGAGCCAGAAGAAGAACCAGAATGTCAGTATCCCTGGCTTGAACCACTATTCTGTCAGCTTGGTTTTTAACACAATGTAAAATAATACGGGTATCAGCCTCTTCATGCCGAGCTTCAAGCAGGGATGTGTCCACATCCGGGTTGTTTGATTCAACCCTCTCTTCATCAGTGAATCCACCAGCCACAACGATGGTTTTGTCATGCTGATCATGCCTTACCATATGTTCAGAAAGAAATCGTGCCAGGTCTGCCTTGTTTTCCCCGAAGGCCAGGAAATGACTCCAGTCAGCTGGCAAGGGCACCTCATGGCTGTCAATGACTCTTCGAATGGGTCTGATGCCCTTGGCACGCCTCTTCCTCGTCCCGGATTTAATGGACACCTTATAATATCTGTCGAATGCAACATCAATGCGGTCAAACAAATATCCGATCTGAAGGACAGTGTTTTTGAAGACATCAGCCAGATCTCCAAATGTAGAAAGTCCGTGTGGCTTCCCAATGGCAATCACCAAGGCTTGTCCATCAAAAATAATGGTTGCATTGCCACCGAGCTCATCTGGTGCCAGCATCGGTGGGCATGGTGTTTCTGCTGTCAGAACTTGAGACAGAATGGCTTTGGATCCTGTACGAATGTCACCATTCATTTCTGGCAGTGCAATCACATTATAATTGTGATTATAATGAATTGCTAAGAAAAGACAACATTATAATTTGATAGGACAACAAATTTATAGAATATAGATGGTGATACATCATATCTATGGATGACACTTCTAAACTGTGCATTTGACCTCAGGAAGACCGGATATAATAGGTAAAAGAACATTTTGGCGGCCATTTTGGCAGCTTTGATGCAGTAAAACAGAAAAAATCTTTCCCAAAATTTTTTACAAAAAAAATTCCTGCATCCGGAATTATATCCTGAGCTCCACCAAAAACTAATCAATTCTTCCTTCACCGAAGGGCAATCATCCCACCAACTTTCATCCAAATCCGTTCAGAACTTTTCCAGATATCTTGTTCACAAACACACGAACACACGAACATACGAACATACGAACATACGAACACACACACACACACGGACGGACACGATCGAATGCGTTACTCCTTGTCGGGAGTAATAAACCTGAAAATCACAGAGCCAGAAACAGAATTATTTATTTGGTCTGGGAAGCCCATGCGAGGTTTCTTCTTCTTCAGCCTCTCACAACCCTGGGTGAAGATGCAATCTTTTCAAAAAAAAGTTGGAATTTTGCCATATCTGTTTTATTTGTTTGTTAATATACCTCAGCCATTGACAAATCTGGAACTAAGTCTTTATAAGTTCATCAAACACTGACACCACGAATGACATTCGCTGAGCTAAATGTTGATATCTCTTCTGAGGTAACAAAACAAAACAAAAAAAAAACAGTTTTAAAGCATTATACGTATCAAACGATACATTTAATGAAACGTGGAAACCTAATACACACGTTGGTGGTTTTAAAATGACAGACTATGTCTTTATTAGAAAAAAAAATGAACATTGAAGAAGACGTTGCTAAAATAAATACACCGCTCTAACGCATCACCACGAGTTTAAACTACATTTACAACAAATATGAAAACTATTTTCATACCACAATGTTAAATATAGAATAAATAGAAGATAATGTTTTAAAAAATGAGCCTTAATATCTTCCAATGGTAAAAAAAAATCCTTTAAAAAATTCCTGGATCGGGAATAATATCCTGAGCTTCACCAAAAACTAATCAATTCTTCCTTATCCCAAGGGCATTCATCCCACCAACTTTCATCCAAATCCGTTCAGAACTTTTCCAGATATCTTGTTCACCAACACACGAACACACACACACACACACACGGACACGAGTGAATGCATTACTCCCTGGCGTGAGTAAAAATAGCCTTCGCAGCCAAATCACCTGGTCATTGGCATGTCCAAATATCAGCTTGTTACTTGCTCCTCCCCAAACCCCGTTCATGGTGTACCTCCGAGCCCCGAGAGGAGTCACGGCAGAAAGATGTGATATTCTGTGTGTCAAAGATCAATGGTGAAACCACACCAATTGTTACCAACAAACAAGTATTGTATTAAGGTCACACAAGAATAACAGCAACAACAATATTAATCAATTGTACAACCAATATATCATTCCTATGATGGTACCATCAGTTTCGTACAATGTAACTCACTGTGCTCCAAGTGAGCGAAAAGAACATTCCCAATGTCTCTATCCCGCATCCTGGCATCAAGCCAAAGTCGATGTTGAAGCGATCGTCAGAACGATGTTGTATCGAGACCAGAATCCCACTCGGTTGACAGTCACACTGCCAAAGATAGGCAAAAGTGTCCTCAAGAGGCGACTGGGAAATCACTCCTTCGGGTATGGACGTTCGATGGCCATCGGGTTGCTCCAGACCTCCAAACAGCTCGGCTCCTTCTCCGACCTCACTCGCTCTGCCTCTTTCTCCTCTTCTTCCTCCTCGTCTGGTTCCCGATCCGGTTTCCGGTTTCTTTTAAAACACTAACTTTTTTTACCTTTTGAAAACAGTTATTTCTATCTCACTTAAACAATAACAATAATAGTACATGCAACCAAAAATGTTTACAGTGGATGAGAGCCACAACAACGGAAGTGACGAATCCGTAACACTTCCCCTCCCCCCCCCCCCTCATGAAAGAAAGTTGGAACAGAGTGAAAACTTTGTTTGCATACAAAAACTCTTTTAACAAACAAAAGTAAAACTCACCCCCAAATGATCAATTCACGTGAGCAACAATAATTAATATTCCCCACAATAAAGCAACAAAACTTCCAAACAACCTACAGGAATTTCTAAAGTTAGTTCACTCTGGATAAAGCATGAGCAACGACATTGTCCCTGCCCTTTACATGCTCTATTTCCAAGTTGAACTCCTGCAAAGCCAAACTCCATCTCATCAACCTCTGATTTTTATTTTTCAGTTTTTGAATGAAGGTTAAGGGGTTGTGATCAGTGAAGACTTTTATTGGAAAAGTAGTAGTTCAGAGATACACCTCATAATGCTGAAGCGCTAGCAGGAGAGCAAGGGTCTCTTTTTCCACGGTGGCATAATTTGCCTGGTATTTGTTAAACTTTTTGGAATAGTAGCACACCTGGTGATCCACTCCATCCTCATCTTCCTGTAATAGAACTGCCCCAGCCCTCACATCACTTGCATCAATGGCCAACTTCAAAGGTGCTTGAAAATCCGGGGCTGCTCGGACAGGAGATCCCATTAATATTTCTTTGACGTGGGCAAAGGCAGCTTGACATTTGTCATCCCAAACAAACTTGGTCTCTTTCCTCAGCAAATTCGTTAAAGGGGCTACCACATCAGAAAAATTCCTGCAGAACCGCCGGTACCAACCAGCCATACCCAAGAATCTCATGAGCTCCTTCTTCCCTTTTGGAACTTGGAAGCGATCAATGGCTTCTATCTTGGCTGTCACCGGTTGCACCTGACCCTGACCTACTACATGGCCTAGGAATACCACCTGTGCCTTTACAAACTCACTCTTAGATAAGTTGATGGTCAACCCTGCCTCGGTCAGTTTCTTGAAAAATGCATGAATTTGTTTAATATGACCTTCCATGGTCATAGTGTGGATGATGACATCATCCAGATAAGCCTCCACCCCCTCAAGGTCTGCAATGAGCTTATTAATCAGCCGTTGAAATGTAGCAGGCCCATTTTTCAATCCAAAGGGAAGAACCTTGTACTGATACAACCCATTTGGTGTGACTAAAGCCGAGATTTCCTTGGCTCTATCAGTAAGACGAATCTGCCAATACCCTTTCAGCAAGTCAAATTGAGTTACAAATTTAGCTGGGCCTATTCTATCAATACAGTCATCAATCCTCGGGATGGGATAGGAGTCGGTCTTGGTCACTGCATTAACCCGTTTTAAATCCGTACAACAGCGAAAACTGCCATCGGGTTTTGGAACCAACACACATGGTGAGCTCCATTCACTGCTGCTTGGTCGATGATGTCATTCTCCAACATATACTGAACCTTTTTACGAAGATACTTCATCTTCACAGGGTTCATGCGATAGGGGTGTTGCTTCACAGGAGTGGCTTCCCCAACCTCAATATCATGATATACCAAGTCAGTACGACAAGGTACATCTGGAAACGAATGTGCAAACTCAAAAATTAGGCTGGATAGTTGTCCTTGTTCTTCCCTCGTCAAATGACCTAATTTCTCATCTAAATGACTCAACACTTCCGTGTTCATCAATCTGAGACAAGCCTGGTCATCAAAGTTATCAAACTTCAAACCGGCCTCAACCTCTGGATTCTCTTGCACCCCGACTACAGGCACGACAGGTGAGACAGGAACCATTTTTCCCACAGGCTTCCTCTCATAACATTTCTTCAGTCGGTTGACATGACACAGCTGCTGCTTTTTCCGTCGGTCGGGAGTTGTCACCACGTAATCTGTTTCATTAACCCTCCTTTCGATTGCGTAGGGACCGAAATATCTAGCCTGTAGTGGCTGACCTGGAACAGGAAGCAACACTAACACTCGGTCCTCAGGACTGAAATTTCTTACCTGAGATTTCTTGTCATGTCTCACTTTCATTTTATCCTGTGTCACTTTCAAGTTTCTTCTCGCAACTTCACAAGCCTTTGCCAATCTGTGCCCAACCGTTGACACATACTCTACCACTGTTGACTGTGACTCCTCCTGTAGCCACTGTTCTTTCACCAATTTCAATGGTCCTCGCACTGCGTGTCCAAACACAAGTTCAAAAGGACTGAATCCCAATGACTCCTGAACAGATTCCCTCGTAGCAAACAACAATAAGGGTATTCCTTCATCCCAATCCTTGTCACATTCAAAACAATACGTTCCGATCATATTCTTCAATGTCTGATGAAACCTTTCCAAGGCCCCTTGGCTCTCGGGATGGTAAGTCCTTGATCTTACTTGCTCCACTCCCAACAGGTGTACCACTTGCTGAAAAAGCGTTGACATGAAATTGGAACCCTGATCAGACTGGATGACCTTAGGTAGGCCAACGAAAGTGAAAGATTTAATCAAGGCCTTCGCAATAACTGCCGCAGTAATTTTTCTAAGAGGCACTGCCTCTGGGAACCTTGTGGAAGTGCACATGATGGTCAGCAAATACTGATGTCCAGCCTTAGTTTTAGGTAAAGGGCCGACACAGTCAATAATGACTCGGCTGAATGGCTCTTCAAAAGCTGGAATTGGTTTTAAAGGTGCGGGTGGGACTTTCTGATTAGGTTTTCCCACCAGCTGACAAGAGTGGCAAGATTTACAGAACTCCGCAACATCACATCGCAATCCTGGCCAGAAAAAATGTACCAATATTCTGTCACAGGTCTTGTTCACTCCAAGGTGCCCGGCCAAAGGTGTCTCATGCGCCAAACTCAATATCTCCTTCCGGTACGGCGGTGGCACCACAATTTCGGAATGAACTTTCCAATCATCGTTTGCTGGCACCTCCGGTGGTCTCCATTTTCTCATGAGTATTTCCCCTTTCATGAAGTAACCAACAGGTAACTTCATAGCCTCTTCCTCTGTAACGGCTTTAACAATTAAACTCCGGATCTCCGAATCTCCGTGTTGTTCTTCAACAAGTCTCTTTCGGATCAGCACTGTTTGTTCAACCTCGTTCCCAGATGTCTCCGACGCACACTCCATTTCCTCTTTTGTTCCAGATGCCACCTTTTCCTTCGGTTCCTTGATATCACTCCCTTTCCTATTGCCTCTTTCAGAATTTTCCTCCTATACCTCTAAGGAACACAAATCCACATCGCCTTCCTTTTCCTTCTCTTCAGAGCGCTTTCTACCCATAGCACGAGTCACTGCACAGGATGGAAAGATACGCGGAATCTCCTGCTCTAACTGTGCGGTGTTATTTTCCATACTGGGCTTTTCAACCAACATCGGATTACCAGAAACTCGACCACCGGCGAAATCATTCCCGATAATAAAAGAGATTCCCTCTACAGGAAGAGTGGCTTGTAACCCCACAGTGACCGGTCCCGACACCAAATCAGACTTCAAATGGATGACATGAAGAGGAGCTTTAACATAGCCACCAACCCCCCCTGTAAAAGAACACTAACACCAGTTGCCGTCTTCTCTGACAATGGCAAAATGCCTTCAAGCATCAAAGATTGATGTGCTCCTGTGTCCCTCAATACCCTAACAGGTCTCTGGTTCGTTAAGTCTCCATCCAGTGACACAAACCCCCCCTGAAATAAAAGGTTTGTAACCCTCTTGAACAAGGTCGTTCTGTGATGCCGTAACTTTGGTATGGGAACCTTCACAAGGCACTGTCCTCCAAGGACGATTTCTAGCATTGGCCAATGCATTCGGAGTTGCACTAGTTTGATTCCGCTCCTGATTTTTCCTTTTCAGGGCATAACATTGGGACATCAAATGCCCAGGTTTCTTGCAAAAAGCGCAAGTCGGCCCGGAGGAAAAACTCGTGGTCTGCCTCGGGCCCCCCGGAAGATAAGTCTGTCTTGGAACTGTAGTCTTCTGACCCCTAAAAGTCGTGGTATCAGATTTGTCCCCATAGTCCTCTCTCGGCCGCCTCCATGAAAATCTGTTCTCCGAACCTGATCTACTATATCTCCCCTGTAAAACTCTAGGCGGGAAGTTAGGTTTGTGGAACCCCATCCTGTGTGTCAAGGCATAGTCATCTGCCACGGTTGCTGCCTCATACAACTCTGGTACTTTCTTCTCATCCAGATGTACTTTAATGTCCACGTGGACACACTGTTTGAATTCCTCCACCAAGATCAATTGTCGTAACAGGTTGAAGTCTTTCTCAATCTCCTTCGAGTCACACCACCTATCAAACATGGTTTCTTCATTCTGGCAAACTCCACATGGGTCTCACTTTCCCTCTTCCTGGCATTCCTGAATTTTTGCCGGTAAGCTTCAGGGACCAATTCATAGGCTTTGAGAATGGCTTTCTTCACTATCTCATAATCTGCACATTGGTCAATCGGTAAAGCCGAATAGATATCTTGAACTTTACCCACCAGAACACTTTGCACTAACATAGTCCAGGACCCCACAGGCCATTTTAGCATTTGAGCCACATTCTCAAAATGTAAAAATGACTTGGCCACCTCCTTTTCATTGAAGGGTGTAACCAGCCTCACATGCCTACCAACATACCAAGAGTTCTCACAAGTTGTCGAACTAGCCGGCATGGATACTACTTCTCTCGGTTCTCCCAGTAATTCCAGCTCCTTGAGTTTAAGTTCCTTCTGATACTCCATGTCATGTTCCTTTAACTCCCTTTCGGCTCTCCTTTCCTCTGCTCTTCTTTCCTCGAGTTCTCGTTCCTGTTCTGCTCGTTCCTTTGCTCTTCTTTCCTCGGCTTTCCATTCCAATTTCCAATTTCGATTTCACCAAACTCTCCTCCTTTGGTATCCATGGAATTCTCCACGCATGGCTGGCGGACTTCCTCTCTAGTCGTAGTCAACGTGTGGCCCTGAATGGGTTTCTCTCATCTCCTCTTCCTGTTCAGGCTGGAGAGTTCAGGCTCTTCCCATGTTCCTTGTCCCACTAGAGACTCCACCACCAATGTCTGCATCTCTGCTTTCTTCATACTAACTCGGACCTCCAAGTTAAAATATTTGGCCAATAGCATGAGTTCAGATCTTTTTAATGCCTGGAACTGTGCCTCATTAGGGGACGCCGCAAACTTTTCTGCGTCAAACACCATGGTGACTCTCAGGTAGCACCTGTTAACCTTCACACAAAAATTTTCAATTTTTTTCGAAAAATCTGGGAATGTTAGAAAATTCCTAATTTGGGAATTTTGGGAATGTTGGGGAATTCTATCCCGGATGAGCACTCAATTTCTGTTACGTGCTTGTCCCCAAACACCGGTCATGGTGTACCTCTGAGCCCCGAGAGGAGTCACGGCAGAAAGATGTGTTCTTCTGTGTGTCAAAGATCAATGGTGAAACCACACCAATTGTTACCAACAAACAAGTATTGTATTAAGGTCACACAAGAATAACAGTACAATAACAATATTAATCAATTGTACAACCAATATATCATTCCAATGATGGTACCATCAGTTTTGCACAATATAACTCACAGTGCTCCAAGTGAGTGAAAATAACATTCCCAATGTCTCTGTCCCAGCTTCAAACCAAAGTCGATCTACGCTCCAGTGATCGTCAGAACGATGTTGTATCGAGACCAGAATCCCGCTCGGTTGACAGTCACACTGCCAAAGATAGGCAAAAGTGTCCTCAAGAGGCGGCTGGGAAATCACACCTTCGGGTATGGACGTTCAAAGGCTCCCAATCGGCGAACCGCAAATTCCCACTCAAAATCCACGTTACACGCACACACCAGGTTACGTCTGGATGCGGTGAAATGGTTGAAGCGAGGTGAAAAACCTGGAGCGATGCGAAATCCGGCGCGAGGCAAAATGTCCAACGGTCCGTTCTCGAGACGTAACGGCACTCCAATGATTCTCTTCGGAATCAACTGCAAAACCTGTCACGCAGGTTTAAATGTCACAGCGATAACAACTCTGTCACAGGAATCCCTTTCCCAGGAAACCCAAAGTTCACTTGTGACCCCCGTTCGCCAGCGTTTGCTCAAAACCTCAACGCAGCTCGGCTCCTTCTCCAACCTCACTCGCTCCGCCTCCCTTTTCTCCTCTTACTCCTCCTCTTCTTCCTCTTCTTCTTCATCCGGGTCCCGATCCGGTTTCCTTTTTCTTTTTAAAAGATTATTATTTTTTACCTTTTGAAAACAGTTATTTCCAATTCACTGAAACGATAACAATAATAGTACATGCAACCAAAAATGTTTACAGTGGATGAGAACCACAACAACGGAAGTGGCGAATCCGTAACACATCCACCAAACAGTGATGACTCCATCTACATCTCGCTGTCTGATAACATGGACCAACTTCTATCCACTCATCCCAACTCTCTTTTCCTCATATGTGGTGATTTAATTGTCATCATGTCAGTTGGCTGGGTGTGGGTATCTCTCTCACCAGCCACGGCTCCTCAGCAAAGGACTTCTGCATCTCGTTAGGACTGACACAATCTGTCAATTTCCCGACCTGGATCTCAGTCAACGGAGAATCTTCTCATATGTACTTGGTTATGACAAACTTCCCTGCAAATGTCTGCTGCTCTTCTTCTGCTCCAATCGGTTCATCTGACCATATGCTTGTTAAAGTGGACATCTCTCCGGCCATCCCCAGAGAGCCTCCTCAGCGTCGCCGAGTCTGGCATTTAACTCGGGCCGACTGGCACAGTCTTAAAGCAACCATCAATCATCTGGATTGGTCTCCTATCTCTACTGCCTCTGACATCAACTGATCCTGGGAATTCTTCCAAAGTAAATTGCTCTCTCTCATGCAAAGATTTATCCCATCACGTCTTCAGTTGTCATTCCCTTCCTCCCGTCCATGGTACACGGAATCTTGTGGTGAGGCAGTTGCCCTTAAACAACTTGACTTCGCCTCCTGTAAGACAAATCCAACGGAAGGAAATGTCATTTCCTTTCACAAATCCCGGAACAAGTGTGTGTCCACCCACAGGAGAGCAAGGAAACAATATCTCTCCACTCTCAAACCTGTCTCCCTCTTCCAAATGCTGCTGGCGTCTGGACAAATCTGTTTCTGGTGTTTGTTCCCCTTCCATCCCCTCCCTTACCTCAAACGGATACACAGCTGATTCCGCACGTGAAAAAGCTGAATGCCTCAACTCTGTGTTTGCCTCAAAATATTGTGTCCCGAACCCATCTCTCTCTGTACCTACCTTTCCCAGTCAAACCCAGATGCTCCTGGACTCTGTGTCCTTCTCTCCTGACAAGGTGGATAAGTTTCTGTCAATCCTCGACGATGATTCTGCAACTGGACCAGACGGCATCAGCCCAAGGGTCCTAAAATCCTGCTCTTCCGCTCTTTCACAGACTCTGTCTGTTCTCTTCACCCTCTCTTTTGCTCAAGGTCATCTGCCATCAGCTTGGAAATCAGCCAACATTACCTCTTCACACAAAAAAGGTGCAAACACAGATCCTTGCAACTACAGACCAATCAGCCTGCTCCCAATAATCAGTAAGGTCATGGAATTAATTATCGCTTCTGACATCAAATCCGTCCTCTTCTCCAATGGCTTGATCTCGGATCATCAACTTGGTTTCAGACCAGGTCACTACACTCTGGATGTGCTGCTTCTTCTGTCTGAACAATGGATGGAGGTCCTCAATGTCAAACAGGAAATTAGACCTGTCTCCTTTGACATATCTCGTGCCTTCCATACGGTCTGGCACCCCGCTCTGCTCACCACCCCTCCTCCAATGCAATCCATGGAAATCTCCAAAAATGGCTTGAGGACTTCCTTTCTGGTCGTAGTCAACGTGTGGCCCTGAAAGGGTTTCTCTCATCTCCCCTTCCTGTTCAGGCTGGAGTTCCCCAAGGCAGTGTTCTGGGCCCTGTGCTTTTTCTGGTCTTCATCAATGATCTCTCCGACTGTCTGGAAAATCCTCTCTATCTCTTTGCTGATGACTCCACTCTCTGCCGCTCCATTCCTCATCCCTCAGATCGGCAGTCTGCAGCCTCCTCACTCTCTGCAGACCTTGACAAAATCAGACTGTTCAAACAAGTGGAACATGTCTTGCAAACCTGACAAATCTCACACTCTCACTACATCTCTCCGAAAAAACCGACTGGACAACCCTCCCATCTACTTTCTGAACAATCCTCTCCCAGAAGTTCTGTCACTCAAGCGTTTGGGTCTCACTATCTGCCCTGATCTTTCCTGAAAAAACCACATTTCCAAGCTGGCCTCCAAAGCCAGTCGCCGACTAGGCATCCTCCGTCGTGCGAAGTCCTTCCTTGGCACACCTGAGCTCCTCACCACATACAAGGCTTTCATCCGCAGCTCAATGGAATACTGTTGTCCCCTCTGGGCTGGTGCTCCTGCCCCACACTGAGCTCGTCTTTACACTGTTGAAACCAAAGCTTTCAGACTTATTCGGAATCTCCCGTGATGAAGCTAACTCTGAGGGCCTTTCACTCACTCACCGCAGGCAGGTTGGTGGTCTTTCCGTCTTCTACCGACTCCTCTCCGGGCTTGCTCCCCCAGCTCTCTCTGGGCTCTGTCCCCCAAATATTCCTACAGGTCCCACAAGATCTGCCTGCAACCCTCTTATGGTTAAACTGCCAAAATCAAGACTCTCTGCTCACCTTCACTCTTTCAATCCTCTTTTCTCCCGCCTCTGGAACAAACTCCCTCACTCTCTTCAATCCCACTCCTCCCTCCAGGTCTTTAAAACGGCTGTTCACCACCATCTCTTATCTTCCCCCATCCAAAACCTTGATCTTTTCTACCCCCGCTAATTTCACCCCATACCCACTTTTTTGAGGTGACTTTTCTCTTCTTTCCTGGAAGTCCTTGGTGTCCTTGCGTTTTATACCTATCCTGCCTCCCCCAGGCCCTCTGCCTCCCACACATCTCCCGATGTCCCTGCCCTCAAATGTTGTGTTTGTGTGCTTCCTCCCCTTCTCTCCCCATCTTGTCGACCGCTCCCACTTTTATGTGCTTTGTTTACTTGTTTGTTTGATTTGTTTGTTTGATAAATGTTAGCTCTTTCACGAGCCTCGACTCTGTATATATAAAAAAAAAATTGATGCAGGAGGTTGCTGAGCAACCATATTCCCGAAATTTCAGAGTACTAGGGCATGCCCGTACTATATATATGCCCGTACTATATATCTATCTAAAATTATATCCCCCCCCTCTATTTACATGAAATGGTTTGGTCCATTCGCAACGCCAAAGCGAACGGCGAACGGCTTGCGAGTACAGTGACAATCCCCCCCCTCTATTTACATGAATGGTTTGGTCCATTCGCAACGACCACAGAACCCCCCCCTCTATTTACATGCAATGGTTTGGTCCAAAGCGAACGGCTTCCGGAGTTTGGTAAAGAAATCGCCATCGCGTGCATGCCCGTACTATATCTATATCTAAAATTATATCCCCCCCCCTCTATTTACATGCAATGGTTTGGTCCAAAGCGAACGGCTTCCGGAGTTTGGTAAAGAAATCGCCATCGCGTGCACAAACGCGCAGGAAAGCGAATGAATCGCAAATTCGTTTTTATTAGTTGTAAAACATAGTTTAACGCCAACATAGTTTGCAAACGTGAAATAAATGAATACGCTCTCAAATGTGCCATCCGAGGCAGAGTGTGCCCGCCACGTTCGGCACACGCGATCGTTCGCTGCTCTCTGATTGGTTGAATCGTTTTTTGGACATAGCTCGGTAAGTAATTGTCCGATTAATATGAAACCTTGAAAAGGCACATCCTCGGGTCCCCAGCAATATACCTGGCAAGTTAAAAGTATATCGGACCCGTGGTTGTCGAGAAACAGTGGTCACAGACAAACAAACGTACAGACAGACAGACAGACAGAGATTACTGGAATTATAGAAGAAGATGAAGTTCACTTCACGTGACTATCGGGACCTATCAACAAGGTACCTGAAGTACAAATTTCCAACCCAAGATATTTTATGTTAACATCGTATTACTCACGCAGGACATCCAAAGGAATCAAAAGATGCCAACCAGGTATGGTACTTGGGGTGGGGGTGCACGACCAGCCGGCGGACCATGTGGGCCTCAATTCCCAGGGTGTTCCGTTAGCAAGCAGCTCGCTTATCGCTAGCCAAGCGGCTCGCTTGATTCAAAGCGCTCAAGTATGCACTCCAAGGTAACAGAGCGGAGTGTTCGACACCTGTTATTATCGATATTACAAGCGGTTGCTGATGGAACACACCCCTGCTGCACACCTCCTTCTTTCATCCTTCGCTCTTCTCCCTCATTCCTTCGAAGATCTGTCTCAAAACACCGTTGCTCGGCAACGGAACAGGCGGAAGTGGAGGGCAAACGATCAGGGGTGAAAGTGCAACTTGGTCAAAGAAGAAATGTGAATATTTCCGCAGACAGAGTGCAGAATGGCTGAATTATAAATAAAACATTGTTAAAACCAGGACGACTTTACTTCTCTACAACACAATAATTCACCTTTTGGGCGTGGTCAGCACTCCAAGCACCTGTGGATCGCATGAAATGCTCGTCCTGGCTTCTTCCTCAGCTGAGGTAAATGTTATTTAAAAATCAGTGGAAGATAATAACAAGAGATCGTTTGAGGATTACTCACCGGAGCTTTCAGATTAAATCATTTCAATTAATTTAACTCCTGCTTGGTCAAAAGACACGACCAGCGGCGGGAGAAGTTCAAGAGAAAACACACAACGGGCGGGAAATCTAAACGGTGTTTCCTACGACGTCCGCGTTTAGTTGTTAAATGTTGTACATTTTGCTTTTCACATCAGAATATAAGAATCTAGTTCAAGTGAACGGTCGCAGGCAGAGATGTAGCTTTTGTGACAAGGACGAAATGATTAGATTTTGGTGAAGATCTGGATTCGGCGACTGGAATCTTTAAGTGATTCTTCACCATTGGGAGATGGGGCCAAAAACGATACATGGCAGGATATCTCAAAAAGTTGTGGACGGATTTGGACGAAACTTCGGGGACCGGTTGGGTGTCCGACAAGGTCAAATAGATTCGAAGTTAAGCCTTGACTGGTTATTCAGTTGAGGATTCTGTGTTTGGGGTTCACAGATCTGCGAACGTCCCCCATCACATGGATTGTTTATTTATTATTTTTAATACCGAGGCAGATGCCCCCTACTATACACCCTGAACTTGGCCCTCGAGTGTCCATAGCGGTGTATAGTAGAGGATTGTGAAGCGCCAACCCATTGCTTTCAAGGGCATTATCTGCTTATTTGGGTCTTTTGTAATTCTTGTCAATACAATGAACCCAAGATTTCATCCCCATTCAAATCATATAATTTATAGGTCCAAGGGACGGTATTCATTACATCAACGATTTAAAAGTTAAATAGTCCATTCATTCATTCATTTCGGTTTATTGAAATATTTAAACACTGGGCAAGGCAGTTCGAATACTGAAATTTGTCAAGTTTACAACAATAAAACGGTTTCATAAAACTTACAAATGTACATAAAAATAATATTAATCATATAAAATTACATTAATAAATTTAATAAATAGAAAATTAAATCAATCAAAATGTCAAAATAAGTATATGGAATAAATAAACATGTGTTATGTTGGTTGGGCCAGGCATATATAGATCCAGGTAGATCTGCATAGGTCGGTGCTTCGTCTGTCGGGAAAGGGAATCTCGATGTAATACGTTCTGTAGCCCGAATGTCGGATTAAGTGTGCAGCTGTGATCATGCGAGGATGATCGGGTGATAGGTAGAGAGAGATTAGGCTAACTCCCCGTTATGTCAAACCTCTGTGATCATTCGGTGTCCCTTATGGCAACACATCACATGTGTTGTTAGATCCATTAGTGCACACACGAATTAAATTCCTCTCCGGCACAAGACGATAAAACTGACCGGGAGAGCAGACAGCAACACATCACATACATTAGTTAGATCCATTCGTGCACACACTAATTAAATTCCTTTCCGACACAAGACGATAAAACTGACCGGAAGAGCAGACAGCAACACATCACATGCATTAGTTAGATCCATTAGTGCACACACTAATTAAATTCCCCTCCGGCACAAGACGATAAAACTGACCGGAAGAGCAGACAGCAACACATCACATACATTAGTTAGATCCATTGGTGCACACACTAATTAAATTCCCCTCTGACACAAGCCGATAAAACTGACCGGGAGAGCAGACAGCAACACATCACATGCATTAGTTAGTGTTACGGGCTACCCCCCCTTACCCCTGGTCTCGGTGGACCTCCGAACCCCGAGAGGGTCCCCAGCAGAAAGATGTGTTATCCTTGGTTGAAACCCAGCAAATAATGTCCCTCAATGGAACCAGCGAATGAAACAGTCGAATCAATAATGCAACCACACCAGGTAATAAACAAACCATAATATATTGTAGATCACACCCAAAGACCCATACAACAATGGGGGCAATCACCCCGACTTTCAAATCTTACGATAATATCCTTGTCAAGCCCCTTAACCCCACACTCACGGCACCTCCCCCAATGTCTCTGCGCGCCTCCAAGGCGAAGTTCCAATGTCTCTGTGCGCTCCCGCGATCGGGGAGTCAAAGCCCGATGGTCAATTGAGGCGTAGATGAGCGAGACGACCCCGAGGTCACGTGCTCAGCCCCCAGCAACACAGCGGTGGAGAGGAACCTCACAAAGACGCCCTCCGACGTACATGTTGCGGTTCAATCCGTGAGCCTCCGTATAATTCTCACGTGCCCCTTTCTTGCACAGCCGTCCCCGGCAAACCACCAGGGAATAATGCCCAGCCGACACGACAAAAGCCTGTCCACTGCAGGTTGCTCGCATGGCGAAGATGGCGGACGGCTTTCGCTCCAGCCTGGACTTTGAGGCCTGGATCCTCCGGAACCTCAATGAGAATACCCGACGACACAGGCTCCATGCACTCCGGCGATATTTCTCATCGCCCGAACTTCCCTTCAAGGACGCAGTTCACTCGCACTGTACGTCGAACGCTCGGGCCGGAGCTTCAACAAACACGTCTCTTTTCGATGTCCTCCCACCTCTTTTTTGCCTCGCTCCACCTCCTCCGGACACGATTCGGATTTCTGGCCACATTTTACCAGGAACGCTTTTAAATCTTTTCACCACAACAACGCTTTCCCTTAAGTCACAATAAGCATAATATCTAGAACCAACAATGATAACAACAACCATAATGAGGGCCTAATCCGTAACAGTTAGATCCATTAGTGCACGCACTAATTAAATTCCCCTCCGGCACAAGACGATAAAACTGACCAGAAGAGCAGACAGCAACACATCACATGCATTAGTTAGATCCATTAGTGCACACACTAATTAAATTCCCCTCCGACACAAGACGATAAAACTGACTGGAAGAGCAGACAGCAACACATCACATACATTAGTTAGATCCATTGGTGCACACACTAATTAAATTCCCCTCTGCCACAAGACGATAAAACTGACCGGAAGAGCAGACAGCAAGCGACCGCACCCCTACGGCGCCATGGCAAGCAGACATCGCACAGGCTGGCCGAGAGTCACGCCTCGGAGAACTCGTGATTGACAGGAGGGGGAGCGGCGAGCAACAACCTGAGCACCGGTTGGAGAGTAGGGAGGATGAAGGACGCGCAACACTGATTGGACACCACAAGGACGTGCGACCGTTGCACGGTCGGACGAGCTGCCAACAAACGACGCGCTGATTGGAGGAAAAAGACCAGGATGTGAGGAAGGCGCAAAAAGCCGCAAGGAAACGACGCACTGATTGGCAGAGATAGAGGGCTGACATCAGAAGACGTCTGATAGAGGTAAACGGAGACGGACATTTTTTCCTCTTCTCGCTTCCCTCTTCGCCTCTGCCTCTTCCTGCCTTCCCGCGATGGAGACCGTTCCTTTCTTATTTTGTTGCCCTTTGCACGTTCCTGTGCTGGCGGACCTCTCATCTTGGTTCCGGACAAGGGGGCGACTCCGCTAGACGAGTCCAGGCACAGCCAGAGGAGCGAGCTGCACTCGACTCGTTCTAGTCGTTTGGAGGGCCGGTGGAACACCAGCAGACGAGCCGAGCGATTCGTGCCGACCGGAGCCACGTAGGACGGAGCATGATCGACCCGAGACACAGACTGAGATAAGCCCAACACAAACACGGACACAATGTTTTATTTTATTCTTCATTCCCCTGTGCTGTATTTGAAGTCTGTGAGTGGGATCCCAATCAAGGTTTTAGTTCTTCCATCGCGTAATAAATACTTCTATTTGTACATTTTACATCCGCGTCGGGGTGGGTTGATTTTCAGGGTGAAGACCGACAGGTAAGCCGCGGCATTCTCCCCCAAACTCCCCCCCTCCTAAACCCCCACCTCCCCCGCTCGTGTTTGATCTGCCATTGCATTGGAAACGCCTCATCTTACTGTAATTCACCAAATGTCCGTCTGTCTGTTCGAAGGTACCGCAAACTGCTGAACCGATCGCAAAGATATTTTGGGTTGGTAATCCTGGGACCCCTGGGAGTAAAAGAGACTATTTAGTTTTCCCAATTTCAGCTTTGGTCTCCAGCATTCTCAGGTTTGGACTCCCACATAACATTCGCACTCGCATAACGTTCGTTGTGACGAGGTTGTCGTTGTAACGATGTTGTGGCGATGTATGTGTTCACGGTCGTGTTTGACGTGATGGTGTGAACGTAATTTCATAATGTTTTTCGTTTCGTAATCCTTTAATGAACGTTTAATGTTTAATGAACGTTTAATGCCCTTCGGTGTCCGGTGCCACACGCGCGCTACACTGGATGGGCCAGCTGTGTACCTTGCCCTCGGGTAAACCGCTGAGCCCCATCCGTGATGGGGACTGGGGCTTGAGACACATGAGACAGTGTCCCACGAACGAGGAATTCCCAGTAAGCGCGAGTCATCAGCTCGCGTTGATTAGGTCCCTGCCCTTTGTACACCCCGCCGGTCGCCGCACAAACATCACAATGAAACACAATCACAATTCACATGTTCATGCAATCCGTAATTTCGTAATGTTTTTCGTTTCATAATTCTTTCATGAACGTTTAATGTTTAATGAACGTTTAATGCCCTTCGATGTCCGGGGCCGCACGCTCACTACACTGGACGGGCCAGTGTGGACTTTGCCCTTCGCCATCAGACTCGGGTAAACCGCTGAGCCCCATCCGTGATGGGGACTGGGGCTTGAGACAGTGTCCCACGAACGAGGAATTCTCAGGAAGTGCGAGTCATCAGCTCGCGTTGATTAAGTCCCTGCCCCTTGTACACAATGCCCGTTGCCGCACAAACATCACAATGAAACAATCACAATTCACATATTCGTGCAATTCGAGAAAATGAACTTTTATCAGCAATGTCGTCTATCCTGAAGTTCTAAGCTGAAGAAGAGGTACAAAATCATTCAATTATTTTCCCTAAAGAAAAGCGTACAGTTGATATCACGATTTGAAACACGATGGAATAATATTTACCGATATGAACAGTGATGTGGCTTTTATTGAAATTCCAATGATACTGTTTTGATTTTGATGATTTACGTGTGATATGATTTGACGGATGTTTATATGAACTGGCAACGGTACCCGCCCTATGGGCGGGGCTTCAATTGGGAAGGCCAAATGAAAAGGAAAAAAAATCAGAAATTGAAGGTTTTTTTTATTTTAAACGATTCATGTAAACAGCCGTTGAATCACATCACACGCAAATCATCAACATCTAAACAGTATCTTTAGAATTTCAATAAAAGCCACATCACTGTTCATATCGGTAAATATTGTTGCAGATATGAGGATTGCATTTTTTTTTGATTGTGTGTATTGTATTGTGGTAAATTGTTGTGTAACATTGTTTGGATATGGCCCCTCCTGCCTCCAGAGTTGTGTAAAGGTAAAAAAGGGCGTCCCGGTAGTTAATTCCATGAAACACCACATTGCAGGACACTATAAGACCCTTGTTCAGTAGCTTATATCTTATTATGTGTTTTAGAGTAAGGCCTTGTCTTCCATTAGAATGACACTCCATTGCACCAAGTGAAAGAGATAGATTCCCTTCATTCCCATTCCCATTTCCCCTTTCGTCGATTGGCAATTACATCCCCTCCAAAGCCGCCATTGACCACGAGGCAGGGTTGGGGAAGAAAGGCGGGTCCCCACCTCGTCATAGAGGGGGGGAGTGAGTCAGCCCCACTCAACCAACCACGAACAAGGGGTTGGACTTGGAGAGGGTGTGGAAAGGAACAGCAAGGAGGTTCGCGAAGGTTGAGGGGCGGGGCCTATATAACCCGCTGCGGGACGTTCCCCAGAGAGACATGAGATGGGCTGAGAAAGGAGAGGAGCTTTTACGAGTTGTTGCAAAGAGGTCCAGAGATGGACTTGAGCGGAGAGATGAGCTTTTACAGAGCTGAGTTGTGAGGTCCAAAAGCAGAGATCATCCGGGGGAAGCGCAACCGCCTGCTATTCGTCACCTTGCTCGCCAGCGCCAGCGTCTACAGCAGCAGCAGCGGCAGCGTCTACATCAGCAGCAGCAGCAGCAGCAGCAGCATCTACAGCAGCAACCAGACTCGACAACCATTTGGGGCCTGGACGGCGGTTTTGAGCAGGGCCGCAAAGGAACGGCGGCTGCCCGACTCGCAGATCGTGCTGCCGGACCCATTGGACTTTCCTCTCCTTCCAGCCAATTCCTATCATCATTCCCCGTGTGAGTCGTCTTTGTTTGTTCTGTCCTGGGTAGGTAATTAAGTCTGTATAAGCTAGTAGTTTGCACTGTGTTACCTGCTTTTTCATGTCCCCTGTAAATAACCGTGACTGCTCTTTTTGCTTATGTGTGTGTAAATAATAAACCCCGTTACTCTTCTGTACGTCTTCTTCTTCCTCTTTGCATTCGTCGTCTTAGTCTTTTCAATATTGAATAGCTGTGGCGCGATACGGCCAACGTCTGGGTGAATCGGGTGAGTCGGGGAAAAACTGTTCGGCCGTGGTACCTCCGCTCGGTAAATAACATCTCATCCGCGGACCGTAACAATTGGTAGTCAGGAGTTGGGATTCGGACCTGGGACTAAATTTATTTAGCCCAAATTTTGGAACACCAATTGTACCATTGGAGTAACAATTGGTGTCTGGGAGTGAGATTCGAGGCCCGAACCAAATTTTAAAAAAAATCTAGGAAAAAAATTGGTCAAAATTTGGAGCTGCTGGAAATTTGTGTTGTTTTAAAGAAAACCCCGAATTTTGAAATCGCGCCATGGCTGGTCAAGGCGTCGGGATGCCGGTGGGAGAGATAGACGGGGTAGAATCGACCCAGGACCTATGGGAAATGTATGTGGATGAAAGAGAGGAGGAGAACATTGGCAATGTGGTTGACGAGGTTTCAGGCGCGCAAAATGGCGCTCTCGCGCACGAGGTTACGGGCGCGCAAAATGGCGCCCCGCACATGGCTACGGCGACCGCGCCCGCGACCGTAGCAGCGCCACCGGTGGATTTGAACCTTTTTATGATGCAAATGAAGGCCCTTATGGAAAAGAATAGTGAGCAATTGGGAGACCAAATTAGAGGTTTGAAAAGCAGTATGGGACAAATGGGGAACCGGATGGAGGCTCAGAGTGAGCAATTGGGGGTAATGAGGGACGAAGCGAGGGGTACCGGTGAGAAGTTAGACAACAAATTTGAGGGGTTAGACAACGGGATAAAAGAGGTGAAAAAGGGGTTAATGGGGGTGGAAAATAGAATGGCTGCCCAGGAGAATCAGATAGAGGGCGTAAAAAATGGGTTGAGGGGGCTAGAAGATAGGATGGAAGACAAATTGCGGGAGATAGGGGAGCAATCCGCCCGAGAAATTAAACAAATGGGAGAGCAGATAGAGGAGGTAAAAATCGGGGTAGAAACCAAATTGGATGCTCAGAGGGATGAATTGGGACAGATGAGGGTGGCATCTACAAAAGAGAGGGAGGAGATGAAGGAGGAGATACGACGAGGTGTAAGTGAGGAGGTCTCGGGGGTACGCGAGGAGGTAAAGCGAGGTGAAAAGCGTATGGAGAAAGAAGTGAGGAATAATACGGCGAGGTTACAAGGGGGAATAGAGGGTCTGACGAGGGGAGTAGAACAGCTGACAGTGGGACAAAAGGAACTCGTGGACCAAGTGGAAAAGAACACTGCAATAATCGGGGGGTTAAAAGCGACACAAAAGGACATTAAAAATGAATTAATAGCGACACAGAGGCAATGTCAGATGGTACGTGAGGGACTGACAACGAGGTTGGAAGAGGTGACAGAAGTAATGGAGACGAAGGACCGGCACGTGAGGACGCACATAGAGATGGTCAAAATAGCTTTAGAGGACGAACTTGAGGAGACGCACCGGGAAATAAAAGAGGTGAAGCAAAAATTAGAGGAAGTGGAAGAAGAGGTGAGTGAAATTAAGAAGAGACGGACAGAAACTAAGAGAGAAATACAGGAGGAGGTGATGGAATATGTACAAGGTCGGTGCTCAAATCGTGATGATGTGCTCGCTAACCAAATAAAGAGTTTGCAGGTGGCGAAGGAGGTGCGGAGACGAGGTGCCAAGGTGAGTGGCGATATATTCGGAAATGCATATGATGTGAGGAAAGCTTCAGTCGGCTTGGGGGTTGATTTGGATCCGGGTGTTCGTGAGAGGCCGTTGGTGAAGTGTGCGACAGGTACGGTGTGCGAAGGAAGAGGTGTGCGAGAATGTCCGACCATGGGGTGTGTGAGGAAAAAGTGCGCGCCAAGGAGTGAGTGTGCTGTCGAGAGTGAGTTGGTCGTAGCGCGTGCGCGAGGGGGCACATGGAAGCGCGGAGTGGGGAGTGTTACAGAGGATGTAACGGGAGAATGCACGCCTGTGGTGAGTGTTACGGCGGAAGTAACGGGAGAGTGTGCGCAAGAGGATGGGCGAGAAAGGTGTGTAACGGACAGGTGCATGAGGAAAGAGTGCGCTGTCGAGAGTAAGGGTGAGTGCGCTGTCAAGAGTGGTGGTGAAAGTAGTGAGAGTGACACGGAGCGTGAGTTGGTTGTGACAGGTGAGAGAGGATGTACACCTGGAATGGAAGGATGCACACCTGGAATGGTAGAGCGTGTGTGGGAATGCACACTGGAATTGGTGGTGAAGCACGTGGTTGGGTGTGCGAGTGAGAGCACACCTGTGATTGTCACAGAGGAGGTGACCGAGGAGGGGGCGCGAAGAGGTGTGTTGGTGAGGTGTGCGAACGACGAGTGTGTACCAAGGTGTTCGGTGGTCAGGTGTGTGACCAAGTCTGTGAGCGGAATGAGTGTACCTGGGTGTGTAAGAGAAGGTGCAATGACGAGGAGCATGGGAACAGCTGGATGTATGAGCAAGGAACGGGCTGCGGGGTGTAAGCATGCAGGTGAGGCATCGACGGTAACCGGGTTAGAGGTTAGCGCGACTTATAGCCGAATCGGGCCCTCGGTGCGTGCCGGGTTTCGCGTGCCGCGAGGACCAGCGGGGATCCGGACCACGGCGGGTTCGAAAGGACCGCCGTATGTGATCCACGCTGGGCCGCGCTTGGAACGGCCGCGTCCGTGCTCCGCTAGGCGGAGCGGGCAGCCCGATAGGAAGGGTCGTCATGGCGACCCCTTTTTGTTGAGACGTTCCGGCAGGTCGAGATCGGGCCATTGGATGGCTCCATGCCGAGGTGGTGCGTGGGATCTCGGCCCGGGTAAGCGTCCTTCCCTGCACCGAGTGCCGGACGCATCCAGCCGCCAGCACCAAACAACCCGCATTCATTGCTCGGCTTTACGAAGCCGGGCTGTAGACGTGAATTGGCGCACCGAGAGGCACTAGTAAGTAGACGGTGATGACGAGGATAGTATTTTGGCCCCGAAATTAAAAAAACAAAATTTGAAGATTGGCAAAGGATTGGCAGAGTGATGATTGGTAATGGTACAGTGATTGGCAGATGATTGGCAAATTTTTGATTTGTTGAATTTGGACGAGCAAAATTTATAGTGAGAGATCCCCGATGTGGTGGGATGGCAACTCTGTCATCCCTCACAGCGGGAGGCAAAGGAGCACTAGTTATGCGGTGTATGGCAGTGAAAACTAGCCCGGGAGGGTTAGGATATAATGTGTAGGGCCCTAGAGATTGACCTTAGGTGACGTTAAGATTAGGTAGTGACAAGGATACCTGTAGTAGGGATGCAGGCAGATTAGAGTGGATGATAATGACGTGGGAGCGCAATAGTTTAAAGGGGCGACTGGGAAGCGCACGTTTCAGAGGGGAGTAGTTAGATGAGATGATGCCGTGTGTTTGAGGATTGGAAGTGAATGGTGAACAGGTGTGTATGGTTAAACAGGTGTGATTGCACAGGTGTGCAACTGGACAGGTGGATGGAGCAGAGTATGAGTGAGTGATGGTGATGTGTATGGTGCTGACAAAATGGTCCAGGGAGAAGGAGGGTGCAGGTGGCACCAGGTATGATTGCACAGGTGTGCAACTACAGGTGAATGGAGAACAGGTGTATGGAATAAATGGTAGTGTGGAATACATGGAGTGTGGAATATATGGAGTATTGGAATGGATGGTCGTGGAGTGAGTATGGTGGAAACTATGGAGTGGAGTGGATGGTGCGAAGGTGTGAATGGGGGAAGAGTGGACCCCCATCACGAATACCCGGGGCGGGTAGTGTAAGTGTTAGGTAGAGGGTACAGGTAAATTGTGGTTGGATATTGGCATCTGTGGTGCGGGTGGAAGAATGGTGATTGGATGGATGCATTAGTGTTGTGGAAATGGCTGGGCGTGTAGCCTGTTAGTGTGTGTAGTTGGTTTGGGCACTCCACCACTGTGAGGATGTCGGCCAGGTGAGGCCGCAGGTGGGCTCTGGGAGCCGGTAGTTGTGGATGGGGCCCGAGGATCCGGAGGACGGACCCGGGTAGCCCAGTGCCAGAGGGCACCGAGTGGGGTGACAGAGCCAGGAGGGGCCTTCCCCAATTAGATAGGTTAGGGTGAGGAGCTAGGTAAGCTCGGGTGGCAACTGCAGTGGTGGAGGTGTGCAGGTGGGTAGACCTGCTGGGAGAGCTATACGTCACAGCCCAGAAATTGTGCAAGGGCACCGGGAGATGAATCGGGGGAGTGAGACCCCAAATTGAGAAGCACCACAGTTTGGTCAATGGGAATTGGTTTTTAGAACCCATAGTGTAAGTTGGCCAATGGATTGGCAGGGAAAGACCCCGGGTAGTGTAACGTGTGTTAATGTCATTTAGAGGATAGTTAGGATTAGGAAGTCTCCTCGCACCATCTGCATCCACTCACCTGAGGTGACAGGTACCTCCACACCATGCCAGGTTGGTTTAATTATTTTTATTGCGCAAATGTTTTGGGATGTGAGACGCATCATGACGTGGGTGTGACATTGTGCTTTGTTGTTCCATCTCTTCCTCCTTATGAGGATCGATGACGAATTGGGTGATGGCAAATTTTGGCTAGAGGGATTGTGGTGACGAATTTGGTGTAGGGGAAATATGGGGAAGACGTGACAGTAGTGACTGATTTGTAAATGTGTAGATTTTGTAAATATGGGGTAAGGGCAAGGGTAGTTTAGGTGACAGGGGGGGTGACGTACGGTAGGGACGAGCTTTCTCACTTCGCTCTCCGTACGCATTTCGCCCTGCATTGCCTTGTTCGATGTGTACCCTTGTGAACTTACCCCTCGCTCATCTGTCTGTCCCCCCTTTTGTCTCCCACATGACCTGTGCACCATTGGGCACCGAGGGGAGCGTGCGTGAGTCCGCCATTGTGCGCCCGGAACTCCCAGAACCAGCTGTCTACATCGATGCACCACATTATGGACCACATGTCTGTGGCCGAGCACCACTGATGGACCCCATGGGTTGGGGCATGGCCCCTCTGCTGGAACCGGCCATGAGGGCCCGAAATCTTGCTGGCGGACCTTGGCCACAGGGCACCGATGCCCCACAAGTGAACCACACTAGTCGGCCCGGTGGGCCATAAATAAATAAAAGGGACACGTTGGGTGCAAGTTTTAATACAAATAGGCCGCCAGCAAAGGAAAAAGACAACATCTGGAAGAAATAATAATAGCCACCAGGGGGAGCCGAAGAGCAAGAGACCACCTGCAGGGTTAGGGGTTGTTTGGTTATTTTTATTCATGAACAATGATGACTGTGCACCGATTGGCGCCTGAGGGTGTATTGGTGCGTTTTTTGGTGCTTTCATGGTGCATTGATGCAGAACAGACTGTCTCCCCCCCCCAGAAAGAACAATCACAGGTCCTGGGTTAGTTTTGAAAATAAAATAGCGTCAATTGTAAATAATGCTCCCCACCGTCAGTGTGCAGTTTGAAGACCATTCCGCAATTCGGTTAACTGTGGGCGTGAGTCTGTTAGGCAGGGTGCAATGGAGCAGCGGGACATATTTATTTATGTTTTAAAACTGTCGCACTCAGGGTCAGGTTAAAAGTAGAGGGAACTACACCTACGTGTCACACTAAATTAAAGTTGTAGGCCTGGGTCGTGTCTAAGAGGAGGAGGGTGCAGTGTTGCGGATATGAGGATTGCATTTTTTTTGATTGTGTGTATTGTATTGTGGTAAATTGTTGTGTAACATTGTTTGGATATGGCCCCTCCTGCCTCCAGAGTTGTGTAAAGGTAAAAAGGGCGTCCCGGTAGTTAATTCCATGAAACACCACATTGCAGGACACTATAAGACCCTTGTTCAGTAGCTTATATCTTATTATGTGTTTTAGAGTAAGGCCTTGTCTTCCATTAGAATGACACTCCATTGCCCCAAGTGAAAGAGATAGATTCCCTTCATTCCCATTCCCAAAAACCTCCATTTCCCCTTTCGTCGATTGGCAATTACATCCCCTCCAAAGCCGCCATTGACCACGAGGCAGGGTTGGGGAAGAAAGGCGGGTCCCCACCTCGTCATAGAGGGGAGGAGTGAGTCAGCCCCACTCAACCAACCACGAACAAGGGGTTGGACTTGGAGAGGGTGTGGAAAGGAACAGCAAGGAGGTTCGCGAAGGTTGAGGGGCGGGGCCTATATAACCCGCCGCGGGACGTTCCACAGAGAGACATGAGATGGGCTGAGAAAGGAGAGGAGCTTTACGAGTTGTTGCAAAGCGGTCCAGAGATGGACTTGAGAGGAGAGATGAGCTTTTACAGAGCTGAGTTGTGAGGTCCAAAAGCAGAGATCATCCGGGGGAAGCGCAACAGCCTGCTATTCGTCACCTTGCTCGCCAGCGGCAGCGTCTACAGCAGCAGCAGCGGCAGCGTCTACAGCAGCAGCAGCAGCAGCGTCTACAGCAGCAACCAGACTCGACAACCATTTGGGGCCTGGACGGCGGTTTTCAGCAGGGCCGCGAAGGAACGGAGGCTGCCCGACGCGCGGATCGTGCTGCCGGACCCATTGGACTTTCCTCTCCTTCCAACCAATTCCTATCATCATTCCCCGTGTGAGTCGTCTTTGTTTGTTCTGTCCTGGGTAGGTAATTAAGTCTGTATAAGCCAGTAATTTGCACTGTGTTACCTGCTTTTTCATGTCCCCTGTAAATAACCGTGACTGCTCTTTTTGCTTATGTGTGTGTAAATAATAAACCCCGTTACTATTCTGTACGTCTTCTTCTTCCTCTTTGCATTCGTCGTCTTAGTCTTTTCAATATTGAATAGCTGTGGCGCGATACGGCCAACGTCTGGTGTGAATCGGGTGAGTCGGGGAAAAACTGTTCGGCCGCGGTACCTCCGCTCGGTAAATAACATCTAATCCGCGGACCGTAACAATATTATTCCATAGTGTTTCAAATCGTGATTGATACACTATGATCGTGATGATCGTGATCGTGAATCGGGATCGATAATATTGTTCACAATCGCTATGTCGTATGTACTCCCGATACGTGTACCAAATTCCCGATACGTGTAACTGTAGCAAATCAACAGTTAAAAGGATTTTGAGCCGATAGCTGTTACGGCCTTGGCAAGATCGATGGAGACAGCGTTTATTGTCCTCCGTCGCACCACGGAGCGAAATGGGGACTATGGTTATCCCCTCCTTCCGTGTGTCCGTCCGTGCGTGCGTATGTACATGCGTGCGTGCGTAAGCGAAGGACCGAATTCTAATTTGGTGTGTGGGTGCAACCCACGTCAAAATCCAAGATGGCCACCGCCATGTATGTCTGACTCCATGTATGTCTGAACCTTGTGAGCGGAATATCTTGAAAAATAAGCGAAGTACCAACTTCTAATCTGGTGTGTGGGTGTATCTGGGCATAAGGAAGAACGTTATTGAAAATAGGGTGACCACGTCAAAATCCAAGATGGCCGCCACCATATATATGTCTGAACCTTGTGAGGGAAATATCTTGAAATATAAACGAACTACTAACTTGTAATCTGGTGTGTATGTGTATCTATACATAAGGGAGAACGCTATTGAAAATTGGGTCGCCACGTCAAAATCCAAGATGGCCGCCTTGTTATACTTTTATTGAAGTACACTGTCTCAAGCCCCAGTCCCCATCACAGATGGGGCTCAGCGGTTTACCCGAGCCTGACGGCAAAGGGCAAGGTACACGCTGGCAAGTCCAGTGTAGCGCGCGTGCGGCCCTGGACATCGAAGGGCATTAAACGTTCATTAAACATTAAACATTCATCAAACATTAAACGTTCCTTAAACATTAAACGTTCATTAAAGGATTACGAAATGAAAAACATTACGAAATTACGTTCACACCATCACGTCAAACACTACCGTGAACACATACATCGTCACAACATCGTCACAATAAGAACATCATCACAATGAACATTACGCGAACGCGAATGTTATGTGGGAGTCCAAACCTGAGAATGCTGGAGACGAAAGCTGAAATTGGGAAAACTAAATAGCCCATTTTACTCCCAGGGGTCCCAGGATTACCCACCCAAAATATCTTTGCGATCGGTTCAGCAGTTTTTACGGTACCTTCGAACAGACAGATGGACATTTGGTGAATTATAGTAAGATGCACCTACATAACAGAATTCTGCATTTCAATCAAAAAAGGAATTGTTGAATTCTTGTATCTCTGAGTCTTACACCGAGGTAGGTCAAGATGTTGAGCATTCCTGAGTTGCATATTATATCGAGACACGGATTGTCGGGTCGGAGGAACAATGTCACGGTGACGATCACATTTTAAAAGACCAAGACCAAAACGCAAGAGAAGACAATTCCTGCGTTTGCTCAACAACTGTAAACCAGAATGACGAAGTTGTTGAGCATTGGACTGAATAGATGGGTACGTAATAAAACGATTGGGTTGAGCACAAACGCAATGCTCTCCATCTATTTGCTGATGACTCCACTCTCTGCCACTCCATTCCTCATCCCTCAGATTGGCAGTCTGCAGTCTGCAGCCTCCTCACTCTCTGCAGACCTGGACAAAATCACAGACTGTTCAAACAAGTGGAACATGTCTTGCAAACCTGACAAATCTCACACTCTTACTATGTCTTTCCGAAAAGACCGACTCGACAACTCTCCCATCTACTTTCTGAAGAATCCTCCACAAGAAGTTCTGTCACTCAAGCTTTTGGGTCTCACTATCTGCCATGATCTTTCCTGAGAAAACCACATTTCCAAGCTGGCCTCCAAAGCCAGTCGCCGACTAGGCATCCTACGTCGTGCGAAGTCCTTCCTTGGCACACAGAGCTACTCACCACATACAAGGCTTTCATCCGCAGCTCAATGGAATACTGTTCTCCCCTCTGGGCCGGTGCTCCTGCCTCAAACACAGCTCGTCTTCACGCTGTTGAAACCAAAGCTTTCAGAATTATTGGAATCTCCAGCGATGAAGCTAACTCCAAGGGCCTTTCACTAACTCACCGCAGGCAGGTTGGTGGTCTTTCTGTGTTCTACCAACTCCTATCCGGCCTTGCTCCCCCAGCGTTGTCTGTGCTCTGTCCCCAAAATATTCCTACATGTCGCACAAGATCTGCCAGCAACCCTCTTCTGGTGAAACTGCTAAAATCAAGACTCTCTACTCACCTTCACTCCTTCATTACTCTTTACTCCCACCTCTGGAATAAACTCCCTCACTCTCTTCAATCCCACTCCTCCCTCCAGGTCTTTAAAACAGCTGTTCACCACCATCTCTTATCTTCCCCCATCCAAAACCTTGATCATTTCTACCCCCGTTAATTCACCCCATCCCCACTTTTTTGAAATACCGACTTCTTTCCTGGAAGAACCAGCAATGTCCATGTGTTGTTTTTTTACCTCTCCCACCCCCATTCCCATGCCTCCTACCCCCAAGCCCTCACCCTCCCACAGATCTCCCGATATCCCTGCTCTCCATGTTGTCTCCTGCTCCCTTTATCATACGTTTTATGTGTCAGTTTGTCTTTTTGTGATCAATGTTAGCTCTTACACGAACCTCGAACTTGTATACAAAAAAAATAAAGAAAATAAACAGTCAGGTGGAGGTATGTGTGCTCTACCTTGTGACGGTCTCGTTTATTATTGTGATTTCATGACTGTTCGGATGAATATTCATCAGAAATGAATATTTGCTACATCATTGAACAGACAATTGATTTAACCTTTCAAATGACATGCAAGAATCAACGAAAGGTTTATTCAAATTGAGCAGGAGGTTGCTGAGCAACCATATTCCCGAAATTTCAGAGTATGAAGTTCACTTCACGTGACTATGGGCACCTATCAACAAGGTACCTGAAGTACAAATTTCGAACCCAAGATATTTTATGTTAACATCGTATTACTCACGCAGGACATCCAAAATAATCAAAAGATACCAACCAGGTATGGTACTGGGGGTGGGGGTGCACGACCAGCCGGCGGACCATGTGGGCCTCAATTCCCAGGGTGTTCCGTTAGCAAGCAGCTCGCTTATCGCTCGCCAAGCGGCTCGCTTGAATCAAAGCGCTCAAGTAAGTACTCCAAGGTAACAGAGCGGAGTGTTCGACACCTGTTATCATCGATATTACAAGCGGCCTGCTGATGGAACACACCCCTGCTGCTCACCTCCTCTTTTATCCTTCGCTCTTCTCCCTCATTCCTTCGAAGATCTGTCTCAAAACACCGTTGCTCGGCAACGGAAGAGGCGGAAGTGGCAGGCAAACGATCAGGGGTGAAAGTGCAACTTGGTCAAAGAAGAAATGTGAATATTTCCGCAGACAGAGTGCAGAATGGCTGAATTATAAATAAAACATTGTTAAAACCAGGACGACTTTACTTCTCTACAACACAATAATTCACCTTTTGGGCGTGGTCAGCACTCCAAGCACCTGTGGATCGCATGAAATGCTCGTCCTGGCTTCTTCCTCAGCTGAGGTAAATGTTATTTTAAAATCAGTGGAAGATAATAACAAGAGATCGTTTGAGGATTACTCACCGGAGCTTTCAGATTAAATCATTTCAATTAATTTAACTCCTGCTTGGTCAAAAGACACGACCAGCGGCGGGAGAGGTTCAAGAGAAAACACACAACGGGCGGGAAATCTAAACGGTGTTTCCTACGACGTCCGCGTTTAGTTGTTAAATGTTGTCCATTTCACTTTTCACATCAGAATAGAAGAATCTAGTTCAAGTGAACGGTCGCAGGCAGAGATGTAGCATTTGTGACCAGGGCAAAATGATTAGATTTTGATGAAGATCTGGATTCGGCGACTATAATCTTTAAGTGATTCTTCACCATTGGGAGATGGGGCCAAAAATGATACATAGCAGGATATCTCAAAAAGTTGTGGACGGATTTGGACGAAACTTCGGGGACCGGTTGTGTGTCCGACAAGGTCAAATAGATTCGAAGTTAAGCCTTGACTGATTATTCAGTTGAGGATTCTGTGTTTGGGGTTCACAGATCTGCGAATGTCCCCCATTGCATGGATTGTTTATTTATTATTTTTAATACCTCAGCAGATGCCCCCTACTATACACCCTGAACTTGGCCCTCGAGTGTCCATAGCGGTGTATAGTAGAGGATTGTGAAGCGCCAACCCATTGCTTTCAAGGGCATTATCTGCTTGTTTGGGTGTTTTGTAATTCTTCTCAATGAAATGAACCCAAGATTTCTTCCCCATTCAAATCATATAATTTATAGGTCCAAGGGACGGTATTCATTACATCAACGATTTTAAAAAGTTCATTAGTCCATTCATTCATTCATTTCGGTTTATTTAAATATTTAAACACTGGGCAAGGCAGTTCGAAGACTGAAATTTGTCAAGTTTACAATAATAAAACTGTTTCATAAAACTTACAAATGTACATCAAACTAATATTAATCATATAAAATTACATTAATAAATTTAATAAATATAAAATTACATCAATCAAAATATCAAAATAAGTATATGGAATAAATAAACATGTTTAATGTTGGGTGGGTCGGGCATATATAGATCCAGGTAGATCTGCATCGGTCGGTGCTTCGTCTGTCGGGAAAGGGAATCTCGAGGTAATACGTTCTGCAGCCCGAATGTCGGATTAAGTGTGCAGCTGTGATCATGCGAGGATGATCGGGTGATAGGTAGAAGAGGGATTAGGCCAACTCCCCGGTATGTCAAACCTCTGTGATCATTCGGTATCCCTTATGGCAACACATCACATGTGTTGTTAGATCCATTCGTGCACACACTAATTAAATTCCCCTCCGGCACAAGACGATAAAACTGACCGGAAGAGCAGACAGCAACACATCACATACATTAGTTAGTCCATTAGTGCACACACTAATTAAATTCCCCTCCGGCACAAGACGATAAAACTGACCGGAAGAGCAGACAGCAACACATCACATGCATTAGTTAGATCCATTGGTGCACACACTAATTAAATTCCCCTCCGACACAAGACGATAAAACTGACCGGAAGAGCAGACTGAGCAACACATCACATACATTAGTTAGATCCATTCGTGCACACACGAATTAAATTCCCCTCCGACACAAGACGATAAAACTGACCGGGAGAGCAGACAGCAACACATCACATGCATTAGTTAGATCCATTGGTGCACACACTAATTAAATTCCCCTCCGACACAAGACGATAAAACTGACCGGAAGAGCAGACAGCAACACATCACATGCATTAGTTAGATCCATTGGTGCACACACTAATTAAATTCCCCTCCGACACAAGACGATAAAACTGACCAGAAGAGCAGACAGCAACACATCACATACATTAGTTAGATCCATTGGTGCACACACGAATTAAATTCCCCTCCGGCACAAGACGATAAAACTGACCGGAAGAGCAGACAGCAACACATCACATACATTAGTTCGATCCATTAGTGCACACACTAATTAAATTCCCCTCCGACACAAGACGATAAAACTGACCGGAAGAGCAGACAGCAACACATCACATACATTAGTTAGATCCATTGGTGCACACACTAATTAAATTCCCCTCCGCCACAAGACGATAAAACTGACCGGAAGAGCAGACAGCAAGCGACCGCACCCCTACGGCGCCATGGCAAGCAGACATCGCACAGGCTGGCCGAGAGTCACGCCTCGGAGAACTCGTGATTGACAGGAGGGGGAGCGGCGAGCAACAACCTGAGCACTGGTTGGAGAGTAGGGAGGATGAAGGACGCGCAACACTGATTGGACACCACAAGGACGTGCGACCGTTGCACGGTCGGACGAGCTTCCAACAAACGATGCGCTGATTGGAAGAAAAAGACCAGGATGTGAGGAAGGCGCAAAAAGCCGCAAGGAAACGACGCACTGATTGGCAGAGATAGAGGGCTGACATCAGAAGACGTCTGATAGAGGTAAATGGAGACGGACATTTTTTCCTCTTCTCGCTTCCCTCTTTGCCTCTGCCTCTTCCTGCCTTCCCCCGATGGAGACCGTTCCTTTCTTATTTTGTTGCCCTTTGCGCGTTCCTGTGCTGGCGGACCTCTCATCTTGGTTCCGGACAAGGGGGCGACTCCGCTAGACGAGTCCGGGCACAGCCAGAGGAGCGAGCTGCACTCGACTCGTTCTAGTCGTTGGGAGGGCCGGTGGAACACCAGCAGACGAGCCGAGCGATTCGTGCCGACCGGAGCCACGTCGGACGGAGCATGATCGACCCGAGACACAGACTGAGATAAGCCCAACACAAACACGGACACAATGTTTTATTTTATTCTTCATTCCCCTGTGCTGTATTTGAAGTCTGTGAGTGGGATCCCAATCATGGTTTTAGTTCTTCCATCGCGTAATAAATACTTCTATTTGTACATTTTACATCCGCGTCGGAGTGGGTTGATTTTCAGGGTGAAGACCGACAGGTAAGCTGCGGCATTCTCCCCCAAACTCCCCCCCTCCCAAACCCCCCATCTCCCCTGCTCGTGTTTGATCTGCCATTGCATTGGAAACGCCTCATCTTACTATAATTCACCAAATGTCCATCTGTCTGTTCGAAGGTACCGCAAACTGCTGAACCGATCGCAAAGATATTTTGGGCGGGTAATCCTGGGACCCCTGGGAGTAAAATAGACTATTTAGTTTTCCCAATTTCAGCTTTGGTCTCCAGCATTCTCAGGTTTGGACTCCCACATAACATTCGCACTCGCATAACGTTCGTTGTGACGAGGTTGTGGTTGTAACGATGTTGTGGCGATGTATGTGTTCACGGTCGTGTTTGACGTGATGGTGTGAACGTAATTTCATAATGTTTTTCGTTTCGTAATCCTTTAATGAACGTTCAATGTTTAATGAACGTTTAATGCCCTTCGGTGTCCGGTGCCGCACGCGCGCTACACTGGATGGGCCAGCGTGTACCTTGCCCTCGGGTAAACCGCTGAGCCCCATCCGTGATGGGACTGGGGCTTGAGACACATGAGACAGTGTCTCACGAACGAGGAATTCCCAGTAAGCGCGAGTCATCAGCTCGCGTTGATTAGGTCCCTGCCCCTTGTACACACTGCCCGTCGCGGCACAAACATCACAATGAAACACAATCACAATTCACATATTCGTGCAATTCGAGAAAATGAACTTTTATCAGCAATGTCGTCTATCCTGAAGTTCTAAGCTGAAGAAGAGGTACAAAATCATTCAATTATTTTCCCTAAAGAAAAGCGTACAGTTGATATCACGATTTGAAACACAATGGAATAATATTTACCGATATGAACAGTGATGTGGCTTTTATTGAAATTCTAAAGATACTGTTTAGATGTTGATGATTTGCGTGTGATATGATTTGACGGATGTTGAAATGAACTGGCAACGGTTCCCGCCCTATTAGACGGGTCAATATACAACCAGAACAGCCGTACCCCAAAAAAATTGCAAATTTTAGTTTTATTGCATTTCCTTATATTTTAAGACTTACTTAGGAACATATCAAAAGTTGGACAGAAATGGACCATGGGAAAGTAAAAAATTTGACATGATAAAAATGTCACAAAACCATGCACGATTCACTACGTCGAAAACGTCTTTGGTTTTTTATTTTTGTTTCTTTTTGTTTATATAAATTAATTTGTTCCACTGAGACCAGCTGCAAAGGCAACATTTTATAACACTTGTTTCGTGTCTTTAACAATGTTTACATCTGCTACCTGACACATGTCTTTAACAATATGACCTCCCAGCATGTAGGCTAATGACCTAATTCCTCACTGGTAGTTGTGCAGCTTGACTGAGTAACAACTCCACATGAATGAGTTAATTACACCTAATTAGGACTCAATTGGACAACGTTGTATGGTAAACATTGGAGATACAATACAATGACCTTGGGTTGACCCTGGGTTTCAAGAACAAGTGGCAGAACTGGAGCGACTGTACATTTCCCTGGAGACTGTCGAAAGTGACACTATAGAGTCTGTGTTGCAATCAGAGTGCATTCATTTCATTGACAATAGATTGAATCAGGAAAGGAATAAACTTGCAAAGGACTCGAAAACCAGTGCACTTTGGATCAACTACCAGCGTATGTTGGGAATTGCAAGGGCACTTGTGGCAGCTGATCGGACGGGGTCCTGGGAGATGCATCTCCAAGCCATATCAGCTTGCTTGCCGATATTTGCAGCTGCTGGCCATCCCAATTACCTGAAGTCAGCTCGACTCTATCTCGAGAAGATGCTTGCGTTAGAGGATGACAACCCTGAGGTTCATCAGAAGTTCCAATCTGGTTATCATGTAATCCGGCGCAGTGACCAATACTGGGCTGGCCTAGGCTCTGATCTTGTGATAGAACAGACATTAATGCGCTCACTGAAAAGCCAAGGGGGGCTGACTCGAGGAAGTGGGATGTCAGAGCACCAGAGAGCAGTTTGGACTCTGTCTTCAACCATATCGTCCTCCTACAACCTTGCTATGCAAGAACTGACCTCGAGTAGCTACTCAACAAGTGAACAACATAAGGAGTTGACAACATCCAGGGTGAGTCGAGATGAAGCTGATCGTGGCAAAGTTGCCGAAAAACTGGACAGCTTCACACCATTTTCTGATGACAAGTCATTGCGCAATATCATCACAGGGGTTACTGCAAATGAGGATGTCAATGTTCATGACCTATTCAAAGTAGGTAGTGACATTGTCAAGAAGATGGATGATCACCCAGCTTACTCCTATTCACACAAAAGGAGTTCTAAAGCCAAGACACTTGCATTCAGCAGGGCAGTCAAAGTTGCTGAGGACCGCACAATAGATCCAGCGTTACTATTCCAGAGGTTCTTAGTGGTGTCACAGACGGGAGATCTCCAGATAGGTGAAGTGATGAAATATGAACTCTGCCCATACCCAATGTCTCTTTTTGAGGCAAAAAACATCCTGCGCCAGCCAGATAAACCACAGTTGGCGGAGGCAATAAGGAATTATGCTACAACCAAATCTGACAATGCTGTCAACCAGACAGTTCCAGGAACAGATCACTATGTTCTTGACGGGGGATCACTTATTCACCGCTTAAAGTGGACAGAGGGATTCACCTACAGTTCCATTGCAGATGAATATGCCTCATTTACAGTACGACACTATGGCAAAGCTACTGTTGTGTTTGATGGTTATGAGGCTGGGCCAAGCACAAAGGACTGTTCTCATCAACGTCGGAATAGAAACAAGAATGCCACCAAGGTTAACATTACGGAGTCAACAAAATTTGTTGGGAAAAAGGAGGACTTTCTGTCGAATGAGTCAAACAAGCAGGCAATGATACTGTTGATTATAGAGGTGTTGCACAAGGAAGGCTGTGAGGTGATCCAAGCAGAGGGAGATGCTGATGTTGAGATTGCAAAAGCGGCCGTCGCAAATGCGGCTTCCAGATCTACAACCCTCATTGGAGAAGATACAGATCTCCTTCTCCTCCTGCTCTTCTATATGGTGGAGACAAACTGCATTGAACTCTATTTCCGTTCTGACAAGGCAAAATCAAATGTCTACAATATCAAAGTCCTTCAGCAGATACTTGGAAATGCAGCCTGCAGAGATATATTGTTCCTTCATGCATTAACTGGCTGTGACGCAACGTCTCGTGTCTTTGGGATTGGAAAGAAGTCAGGGTTTCAAAGAATCATCAAGAAAGAAAAGGAACTGATAGACAGCTCAAAGGTGTTCTGTAAACCACAGCAGAGTCAGGATGTTATTGAAACTGCAGGCTGCAGAGCAATGGTGGCATTGTTTAAAGCAAATCAGAACGACTCATTGGCATCGATCAGATACAACATTCTCTGCAAAAAGGTTGCAAGGGCTAAGGCATTTGTCACTCCTGAAAGACTGCCACCCACATCCGCTGCCTGCAAGTTTCATTCTCTGCGGACCTATTACCAGGTAATGGAATGGATGGGCCTTTGTTGTGGAATGGAGCCAACGGAGTGGGGATGGAAGGTAGAAGGAGGAAAACTTGTTCCAGTGATGACAGACAAAAGCCCTGCTCCAGACATACTACTTCAGATGATTCACTGCAACTGTTCAGGGGGGTGCAAAACACTAAGGTGTTCATGTAGGAAGCATGGATTAGAGTGCACCAGTGCATGTGGACATTGCCAGGACAGCAACTGTGACAATATGAGTGTTGAACCAGACATAGAGGAGGAGGAGGAGGACGATGAAACTGGAATCTAAGACTAGAAGGCATATGGTACTTCCACATGTGTCAAAATTGTCCAATTTTTTATATGTTGCTTTCCATGTCATAGACTGGCAGAAACAATCAAAGAACATATATTTGTGCAAATATTTACTTTAAATTGCGAATGGTCTCAGGATTAGCACTGCATAAACTACCAGCAACGATCATAATACAAATATTGGTGCAAAATTAACTTTAAATTGTTAGTGGTCTGATGATTATCAGTCAATTTTTTTACGTTTTATCTGCCGGCAGCCATCTTGTTTTCTGACGTCACTGAGGGACTTTCCCATGCGTCAAAATTGTCCAACTTTTAATATGTTGTCTTCCACTTCATAAACTACTAGAAATAAGCATAAAACAAAAATTTGCAATTTTTTTGGGGTCAGGCAGTATATTGACCCGTCTATATGGGCGGGGCTTCAATTGGGAAGGCCAAATGAAAAGGAAAAAAAATATCAGAAATTGAAGGTTTTTTTTATTTTAAACGATTCATTTAAACATCCGTTGAATCATATCACACGCAAATCATCAACATCTAAACAGTATCTTTAGAATTTCAATAAAAGCCACATCACTGTTCATATCGGTAAATATTATTCCATTGTGTTTCAAATCGTGATCGATACACTATGATCGTGATGATCGTGATCGTGAATCGGGATCGATAATATTGTTCACAATCGCTATGTCGTATGTACTCCCGATACGTGTACCAAATTCCCGATACGTGTAACTGTACCAAATCAACAGTTAAAAGGATTTTGAGCCGATAGCTGTTACGGCCTTGGCAAGATCGATGGAGACAGCGTTTATTGTCCTCCGTCGCACCACGGAGCGAAAGGGGGACTATGGTTTTCCCCTCCTTCCGTGTGTACGTCCGTGCGTGCGTATGTACATGCGTGCGTGCGTAAGCGAAGGACCGAATTCTAATTTGGTGTGTGGGTGCAACCCACGTCAAAATCCAAGATGGCCGCCGCCATGTATGTCTGACTCCATGTATGTCTGAACCTTGTGAGCGGAATATCTTGAAAAATAAGCGAAGTACCAACTTCTAATCTGGTGTGTGGGTGTATCTTGGCATAAGGAAGAACGTTATTGAAAATAGGGTGACCACGTCAAAATCCAAGATGGCCGCCACCATATATATGTCTGAACCTTGTGAGCCAAATATCTTGAAAAATAAACGAACTACTAACTTGTAATCTGGTGTGTATGTGTATCTATACATAAGGGAGAACAATATTGAAAATTGGGTCGCCACGTCAAAATCCAAGATGGCCGCCTTGTTATAATTTTAATGAAGTACACTGTCTCAAGCCCCAGTCCCCATCACAGATGGGGCTCAGCGGTTTACCCGAGCCTGACGGCAAAGGGCAAGGTACACGCTGGCAAGTCCAGTGTAGCGCGCGTGCGGCCCTGGACATCGAAGGGCATTACACGTTCATTAAACATTAAACGTTCATTAAACATTAAACGTTCATTAAAGGATTACGAAATGAAAAACATTACGAAATTACGTTCACACCGTCACGTCAAACACTACCGTGAACACATACATCGTCACAACATCGTCACAATGAGAACATCATCACAATGAACATTACGCGAACGCGAATGTTATGTGGGAGTCCAAACCTGAGAATGCTGGAGACGAAAGCTGAAATTGGGAAAACTAAATAGCCTATTTTACTCCCAGGGTTCCCAGGATTACGCACCCAAAATATCTTTGCGATCGGTTCTGCAGTTTTTACGGTACATTCGAACAGACAGATGGACATTTGGTGGATTATAGTAAGATGCACCGACATAACAGAATTAAGCATTTCAATCAAAAAAGGAATTGTTGAATTCTTGTATCTCTGAGTCTTCCACCGAGGTAGGTCAAGATGTTGAGCATTCCTGAGTTGCATATTATATCGAGACACGGATTGTTGGGTCAGAGGAACAATGTCACGGTGACGATCACATTTTAAAAGACCAAGACCAAAACGCAAGAGAAGACAATTCCTGCGTTTGCTCAACAACTGTAAACCAGAATGACGAAGTTGTTGAGCATAGGACTGAATAGATGGGTACGCAATAAAACGATTGGGTGTAGTACAAACGCAATCCTCCCCATCTCTTTGCTGATGACTCCACTCTCTGCCACTCCATTCCTCATCCCTCAGATTGGCAGTCTGCAGTCTGCAGCCTCCTCACTCTCTGCAGACCTGGACAAAATCACAGACTGTTCAAACAAGTGGAACATGTCTTGCAAACCTGACAAATCTCACACTCTTACTATGTCTTTCCGAAAAGACCGACTGGACAACCCTCCCATATACTTTCTGAAGAATCCTCTACAAGAAGTTCTGTCACTCAAGCTTTTGGGTCTCACTATCTGCCATGATCTTTCCTGAGAAAACCACATTTCCAAGCTGGCCTCCAAAGCCAGTCGCCGACTAGGCATCCTCCGTCGTGCTCAGTCCTTCCTTGGCACACCTGAGCTCCTCACCACATACAAGGCTTTCATCTGCAGCTCAATGGAATACTGTTGTCCCCTCTGGGCTGGTGCTCCTGCCCCACACTGAGCTCGTCTTTACACTGTTGAAACCAAAGCTTTCAGAATTATTGGAATCTCCCGCGATGAAGCGAACTCCGAGGCCTTTCACCCACTCACCGCAGGCAGGTTGGTGGTCTTTCTGTGTTCTACCGAATCCTATCCGGCCGAGCTCCCCCAGCGTTGTCTGTGCTCTGTCCTCAAAATATTCCTACAGGTCGCACAAGATCTGCCAGCAACCCTCTGATGGTTAAACTGCCGAAATCTCGGCTCTGCTCACCTTCACTCTTTCATTCGTCTTCACTCCCACCTCTGGAATAAACTCCCTCACTCTCTTCAATCCCACTCCTCACTCCAGGTCTTTAAAACAGCTGTTCACCACCATCTCTTATCTTTCCCCATCCAAAACCTTGATCTTTTCTTCCCCCACTAATTCACCCCAGATCCACCTTGTTTGAAATTCCAACATCTTTCCTGGAAGTCCTGGCAGTGTCCACATGTTTTATACCTCTCCCACCCCCCCCCTCCCTGCCCATGCCTCCCCGCCCCAAAGCCCTCTCCCTCCCACAGATCTCTCGATGTCCCTGCTCTCAGACGTTGTGTTTGTGTTCCTCCCCCTCTCGTCCCATCTTGTCTACCGCTCCCGATGTTATATGTTTTATGTGTCGGTTTGTCTTTCTGTGTGATTAATGTTAGCTCTTTCACGAGCCTCGATATTGTATTCAAAAAATGAATAATAATAAATAAAAAAACCTGAAAATCGCACAGCCAGAAACAGAATGATTTATTTGGTCCGGGAAGCCCATGCGAGGTTTCTTCTTCTTCAGCCACTCACAACCCTGGGTGAATATGCGATCTTTTTTTTTTAAAGTTGGAATTTTGCCAAATCTGTTTTATTTGTTTGTTAATATACCTCAGCCATTGACAAATCTGGAACTAAGTCTTTATAAGTTCATCAAATATTGACACCGTGAATGACATTCGCTGAGCTATTAAATGTTGATATCTCTTCTGAGGTAAAAAAAAAACAAAAAAAAAAAAACCGTTTTAAAGCATTATACGTATCAAACGATACATTTTATGAAACGTGAAAACCTAATACACACTTTGGTGATTTTAAAATGACAGAATGTCTTTATTAGAAAAAAAAATGAACATTGAAGACGACGCTGCTAAAAAAAATACACTGCTCTAACGCATAACCACGAGTTTAAACTACATTTACAACAAATATGAAAACTATTTTCATATCACAATGTTAAATATAGAATAAATAGAAGATAATGTTAAAAGAAAATGAGCCCTATCTTCCAAAGGTAAAAAAATCCTTCAAAAAATTCCTGGATCGGGAATAATATACTGAGCTTCACCAAAAACTAATCAATTCTTCCTTATCCCAAGGGCTTTCATCCCACCAACTTTCATCCAAATCCGTTCAGAACTTTTCCAGATATCTTGTTCACCAACACACGAGCACATACACATCTCGTTTTTTCATTTCTGTTCCTCACAATTCTATCCCTCTCTTTCATTGACAGACACACACACACACACACACACACACACACACACACACACACACACACACACACACACACACACACACACACTCGGACACGAGTGAATGCATTACTCCCTGGCGTGAGTAAAAATAGCCTTTGCAGCCAAATCACCTGGTCATTGGCATGTCTAAATATCAGCTTGTTACTTGCTCCTCCCCAAACCCCTTTCACGGTGTACCTCCGAGCCCCGAGAGGAGTCACGGCAGAAAGATGTGATATTCTGTGTGTCAAAGATCAATGGTGAAACCACACCAATTGCTACCAACAAACAAGTATTGTGTTAAGGTCACACAAGAATAACAGCAACAACAATATTAATCAATTGTACAACCAATATATCATTCCTATGATGGTACCATCAGTTTCGTACAATGTAACTCACTGTGCTCCAAGTGAGCGAAAAGAACATTCCCAATGTCTCTATCCCGCATCCTGGCATCAAGCCAAAGTCGATGTTGAAGCGATCGTCAGAACGATGTTGTATCGAGACCAGAATCCCGCTCGGTTGACAGTCACACTGCCAAAGATAGGCAAAAGTGTCCTCAAGAGGCGACTGGGAAATCACTCCTTCGGGTATGGACGTTCGATGGCTCACAGACGGCGAACCGCAAATTCCCACTCAAATTCCACGCTACACACACACACAACAGATTAACGTCTGGATGGTTGTGAAATGGTTGAAGCGAGGTGAAGAACCTGGATCGATGAGAAATCAGGCGCAAGGTAGAATGGCCAACAGTCCGTTCTCGGGACATAACGGCACTCTAATGATTCTCTTCGGAATCAACTGCAAAACATGTCACACAGGTTTATCTGTCACAGCGATAACAACTCTGTCGCAGGAATCCCTTTCCCAGGAAACCCCAAAGTTCGCTAGTGACCTCCGTTCGCCAGCGTTTGCTCCAGACCTCCAAACAGCTCGGCTCCTTCTCTGACCTCACTCGCTCCGCCTCATTCTCCTCTTCTTCTTCCTCGTCTGCTTCCCGATCCGGTTTCCGGTTTCTTTTAAAACACTAACTTTTTTACCTTTTGAAAACAGTTATTTCTATCTCACTTAAACAATAACAATAACAGCACATGCAACCAAAAATGTTTACAGTGGATGAGAGCCACAACAACAGAAGTGACGAATCCGTAACACTTCCCCTCCCCCCCCCCCCCCCTTCAAGAAAGAAAGTTGGAACATAGTGAAAACTTTGTTTGCATACAAAAACACTTTTAACAAACAAAAGTAAAACTCACCCCCAAATGATCAATTCACGTGAGCAACAATAATTAATATTCCCCAAAATAAAGCAACAAAACTTCCAAACAACCTACAGGAATTTCCAAAGTTAGTTCACTCTGGATAAAGCATCAGCAACGACATTGTCCCTGCCCTTTACATGCTCAATTTCCAAGTTGAACTCCTGCAAAGCCAAACTCCATCTCATCAACCTCTAATTTTTATTTTTCATTTTGTGAATGAAGGTTAAGGGGTTGTGATCAGTGAAGACTTTTATAGGAAAGGTTCCGAGATACACCTCATAATGCTAAAGTGCTAGCAGGAGAGCAAGGGTCTCTTTTTCCACGGTGGCATAATTTGCCTGGTGTTTGTTAAACTTTTTGGAATAGTAGCACACCGGGTGATCCACTCCATCCTCATCTTCCTGTTATAGAACTGCCCAAGCCCCCACATCACTTGCATCAATGGCCAACTTGAAAGGTGCTTGAAAATCCGGGGCTGCTCGGACAGGAGAGCTCATTAATATTTCTTTGACGTGGGCAAAGGCAGCTTGACATTTGTCATTCCAAACAAACTTGGTCTCTTTCCTCAGCAAATTCGTTAAAGGGGCTACCACATCAGAAAAATTCCTGCAGAACCGCCGGTGCCATGGCTGGTTGCCCAAGAATAGCTGGTTACAAAACCCAAGAATCTCATAAGCTCCTTCTTCCCTTTTGGAACTTGGAAGTGATCAATGGCTTCTATCTTGGCTGTCACTGGTTGCACCTGACCCTGACCTACTACATGGCCTAGGAACACCACTTGTGCCTTTACAAACTCACTCTTAGATAAGTTGATGGTCAACCCTGCCTCGGTCAGTTTCTTGAAAAATGCATGGATTTGTTTAATATGATCTTCCATGGTCATGGTGTGGATGATGACATCATCCAGAATAGCCTCCACCCCCTGAAGGTCTGCAATGAGCTTATTAATCAGCCGTTGAAATGTAGCAGGCCCGTTTTTCAATCCAAAGGGAAGAACCTTGTACTGATATAACCCATTTGGTGCGACTAAAGCCGAGATTTCCTTGGCTCTATCAGTAAGAGGAATCTGCCAATGCCCTTTCAGCAAGTCAAATTGAGTTACAAATTTAGCTGGGCCTATTCTATCAATACAGTCATCAATCCTCGGGATGGGATATGAGTCGGTCTTGGTCACTCCATTAACCCGTTTTAAATCCGTACAACAACGAAAACTGCTGTCGGGTTTTGGAACCAACACACATGGTGAGCTCCATTCACTGCTGCTTGGTTCGATGATGTCGTTCTCCAACATATACTGAACCTCCTTCCGAAGATACTCCATCTTCACAGGGTTCATGCGATAGGGGTGTTGCTTCACAGGAGTGGCTTCCCCAACCTCAATATCATGATATACCAAGTCAGTACGATCAGGTACATCTGTGAACAAATGTGCAAACTCAAAAATTAGGCTGGATAGTTGTCCTTGTTGTTCCCTAGTCAAATGACCTAATTTCTCATCTAAATGACTCAACACTTCCGTGTTCGTCAATCTGGGACAAGCCTGGTCATCAAAGTTATCAAACTTCAAACTGGCCTCAACCTCTGGATTCTCTTGCACCCCGACTACAGGCACGACAGGTGAGACAGGAACCATTTTTCCCACAGGCTTCCTCTCATAATATTTCTTCAGTCGGTTGACATGACCCAGCTGCCGCTTTTTCCGTCGGTCGGGAGTTGTCACCACGTAATCTGTTTCATTAACCCTCCTTTCGATTGCGTAGGGACCAAAATATCTAGCCTGTAGTGGCTGACCTGGAACAGGAAGCAACACTAACACTCGGTCCTCAGGACTGAAATTTCTTACCTGAGATTTCTTGTCATGTCTCACTTTCATTTTATCCTGTGTCACTTTCAAGTTTCTTCTTGCAACTTCACAAGCCTTTGCCAATCTGTGCCCAACCGTTGACACATACTCTACCACTGTTGACTGTGACTCCTCCTGTAGCCACTGTTCTTTCACTAATTTCAATGGTCCTCGCACTGCATGTCCAAACACAAGTTCAAAAGGACTGAATCCCAATGACTCCTGAACAGATTCCCTCGTAGCAAACAACAATAAGGGTATTCCTTCATCCCAATCCTTGTCACATTCAAAACAATACCTTCTGATCAAATTCTTCAATGTCTTGTGAAACCTTTCCAAGGCCCCTTGGCTCTCGGGATGGTAAGTACTTGATCTTACTTGCTCCACTCCCAACAGGTGTACCACTTGCTGAAAAAGCGTTGACATCAAATTGGAACCCTGATCAGACTGGATGACCTAAGGTAGGCCAACGAAAGTGAAAACTTTAATCAAGGCCTTCGCAATAACTGCCGCAGTAATTTTTCTAAGAGGCACTGCCTCTGGGAACCTTGTGGAAGTGCACATGATGGTCAGCAAATACTGATGTCCAGCCTTAGTTTTAGGTAAAGGGCCGACACAGTCAATAATGACTCGGCTGAATGGCTCTTCAAAAGCTGGAATTGGTTTTAAAGGTGCGGGTGGGACTTTCTGATTAGGTTTTCCCACCATCTGTCAAGAGTGGCAAGATTTAAGGAACTCTGCCACATCACGTCGCAATCCTGGCCAGAAAAAATGTACCAATATTCTGTCACAGGTCTTGTTCACTCCAAGGTGCCCGGCCAAAGGTGTCTCATGCGCCAAACTCAATATCTCCTTCTGGTACGGCGGTGGCACCACAATTTGGTAATGAACTTTCCAATCATCGTTTGCTGACACCTCCGGTGGTCTCCATTTTCTCATGAGTATTTCCCCTTTCATGAAGTAACCAACAGGTATCTTCATAGCCTCTTCCTCTGTAACGGCTTTAACAATTAAACTCCGAATCTCCGAATCTCCGTGTTGTTTTTCAACAAGTCTCTTTCGGACCAGCACTGTTTGTTCAACCTCGTTCCCAGATGTCTCCGACGGACACTCCATTTCGTCTTTTGTTCCAGATGCCACCTTTTCCTTCGGTTCCTTGATGTCACTCCCTTTCCTATTACCTCTTTCAGAATTTTCCTCCAATACCTCAAAGGAACCCAAATCCACATCGCCCTCCTTTTCCTTCTCTTCAGAGCGCTTCCTACCCATAGCACGAGTCACTGCACAGGATGGAAAGATACCCGGAATCTCCTGTTCTAACTGTGCGGTGTTATTTTCCATACTGGGCTTTTCAACCAACATCGGATTAGCAGAAACTCGACCCCCGGCCAAATCATTCCCGATAATAAAAGAGATTCCCTCGACAGGAAGAGTGGCTTGTAACCCCACAGTGACCGGTCCCGACACCAAATCAGACTTCAAATGGATGACATGAAGAGGAGCTTTAACATAGCCACCAACGACCTGTAAAAGAACACAAACACCAGTTGCCGTCTTCTCTGACAATGACAAAATGCCTTCAAGCATCAAAGATTGATGTGCTCCTATGTCCCTCAATACCCTAACAGGTCTCTGGTTCGTTAAGTCTCCATCCAGTGACACAAACCCCCCCTGAAATAAAAGGTTTGTAACCCTCTTGAACAAGGTCGTTTTGTGATGCCGTAACTTTGGTATGGGAACCTTCACAAGGCACTGTCCTCCAAGGACGATTTCTCGCATTGGCCAATGCATTCGGAGTTGCACTAGTTTGACTCAGCTCCTGATTTTTCCTTTTCAGGGCGTAACATTGGGACATCAAATGCCCAGGTTTCTTGCAAAAAGCGCAAGTCGGCCGGAGGAAAAACTCGTGGTCTGCCTCGGGCCCCCCGGAAGATAAGTCTGTCTTGGAACTGTAGTCTTCTGACCCCTAAAAGTCGCGGTATCAGATTTGTCCCCATAGTCCTCTCTAGGCCGCCTCCATGAAAACTGTTCTCCGAATCTGATTTACTATATCTCCCCTGTAAAACTCTAGGTGGGAAGTTAGGTTTGTGGAACCCCATCCTGTGTGTCATGGCATAGTCATCTGCCACGGTTGCTGCCTCATACAACTCTGGTACTTTCTTCTCATCCAGATGTACTTTAATGTCCACGTGGACACACTGTTTGAATTCCTCCACCAAGATCAATTGTCGTAACAGGTTGAAGTCTTTCCCAATCTCCTTCGAGTCACACCACCTATCAAACATGGTTTCCTTCATTCTGGCAAACTCCACATGGGTCTCACTCTCCCTCTTCCTGGCATTCCTGAATTTTTGCCGGTAAGGTTCAGGGACCAATTCATAGGCTTTGAGAATGGCTTTCTTCACTATCTCATAATCTGCATATTGATCAATCGGTAAAGCCGAATAGATATCTTGAGCTTTACCCACCAGAACACTTTGCACTAACATAGTCCAGGACCTCACAGGCCATTTTAGCATTTGAGCCACTTTCTCAAAATGTAAAAATGACTTGGCCACCTCCTTTTCATTGAAGGGTGTAACCAGCCTCACATGCCTACCAACATACCAAGAGTTCTCAGTAGTTGTCGAACTAGCCGGCATGGATACTACTTCTCTCGGTTCTCCCAGTAATTCCAGCTCCTTGAGTTTAAGTTCCTTCTGATACTCCATGTCACGTTCCTTTAACTCCCTTTCGGCTCTCCTTTCCTCTGCTCTTCTTTCCTCGAGTTCTCGTTCCTGTCCGGCTCTTTCCTTTGCTCTTCTTTCCTCGGCTTTCCATTCCAATTTCCAATTTCGATTTCACCAAACCCTCCTCCTTTGGTATCCATGGAAATCTCCACGCATGGCTGGCGGACTTCCTCTCTAGTCGTAGTCAACGTGTGGCCCTGAATGGGTTTCTCTCATCTCCTCTTCCTGTACAGGCTGGAGAGTTCAGGCTCTTCCCATGTTCATTGTCCCACTAGAGACTCCACCACCAATGTCTGCATCTCTGCTTTCTTCATACTAACTCGGACCTCCAAGTTAAAATATTTGGCCAATATCATGAGTTCCGATCTTTTTGATGCCTGGAACTGTGCCTCATTAGGGGACGCCGCAAACTTTTCTGCGTCAAACACCATGGTGACTATCAGTTAGCACTTATTAACCTTCACACAAAAATTTTCAATTTTTTAGAAAAATTTGGGAATGTTAGAAAATTCCAAATTTGGGAATTTTGGGAATGTTGCAGAATTCTATCCCAGACGAGCCCTAAATTTCTGTTACGTGCTCCTCCCCAAACACCGGTCACGGTGTACCTCCGAGCCCCGAGAGGAGTCACGGCAGAAAGATGTGTTATTCTGTGTGTCAAAGATCAATGGTGAAACCACACCAATTGTTACCAACAAACAAGTATTGTATTAAGGTCACACAAGAATAACAGTACAATAACAATATTAATCAATTGTACCACCAATATATCATTCCTATGATGGTACCATCAGTTTCGCATAATAGAACTCACTGTGCTCCAAGTGAGTGAAAAAAAACATTCCCAATGTCTCTGTCCCAGCTTCAAACGAAAGTCGATCCACACTCCAGTGATCGTCAGAACGATGTTGTATCGAGACCAGAATCCCACTCGGTTGACAGTCACACTGCCAAAGATAGGCAAAAGTGTCCTCAAGAGGCGGCTGGGAAATCACACCTTCGGGTATGGACGTTCAACGGCTCCCAATCAACGAACCGCAAATTCCCACTCAAAATCCACATTACACACACACACCAGATTAACGTCTGGATGGTTGTGAAAATGGTTGAAGCGAGGTGAAGAACCTGGAGCGATGCGAAATCAGGCGCGAGGGAAAATGGCCAACAGTCCGTTCTCGGAACGTAACGGCACTCCAATGATTCTCTTCGGAATCAACTGCAAAACCTGTCACACAGGTTTAACTGTCACAGCGATAACAACTCTGTCGCAGGAATCCCTTTCCCAGGAAACCCAAAGTTCACTTGAGACCCAGCGTTTGCCCAGCGTTCGCCAGCGTTTGCTCAAAACCTCAATGCAGCTCGGCTCCTTCTCCTACCTCACTCACTGCGCCTCCCTTTTCTCCTCTTCCTCCTCTGCTTCTTCCTCTTCTTCTTCATCTGTTCCCAATCCGGTTTCTGGTTTCTTTTTAAAACATTAATTTTTTTTACCTTTTGAAAACAGTTATTTCCAATTCACTTAAACGATAACAATAATAGTACATGCAACCAAAAATGTTTACAGTGGATGATAACCACAACAACGGACATGACGAATCCGGAACACATCCACCAAACAGTGATGACTCCATCTACATCTCGCTGTCTGATAACATGGACCAACTTCTATCCAATCATTCCAACTCTCTTTTCCTCATATGTGGTGATTTAATTGTCATCATGCCAGCTGGCTGGGTGTGGGTATCTCTCTCACCAGCCACGGCTCCTCAGCAAACGACTTCTGCAACTCATTGGGACTGACACAATCTGTCAATTTCCCGACCTGGATCTCAGTCAACGGAGAATCTTCTCTTATGTACTTGGTTATGACTAACTTCCATGCAAATGTCTGCTGCTCTTCTTCTGCTCCAATCGGTTCATCTGACCATATGCTTGTTTAAGTGGACATCTCTCTGGCCATTCCCAGAGAGCCTCCTCAGCGTCGACGAGTCCGGCATTTAACTCGGGCCGACTGGCACAGTCTTAAAGCAACCATCAATCATCTGGATTGGTCTCCTATCTCTACTGCCTCTGACATCAACTCATCCTGGGAATTCTTCCAAAGTAAACTGCTCTCTCTCATGCACAGATTTATCCCATCTCGTCTTCAGTTGTCATACCGTTCCTCCTGTCCATGGTACACGGAATCTTGTGGTGAGGCAGTTGCCCTGAAAGAACTTGACTTCGCCTCCTGTAAGACAAATGCAACGGAAGGAAATCTAATTTCCTTTCACAAATCCCGGAACAAGTGTGTGTCCACTCTCAGGAGAGCAAGGAAACAATATCTCTCCACTCTCAAGACTGAACTCTCAAACCTGTCTCCCTCTTCCAAATGCTGGTGGCGTCTGGTCAAATCTGTTTCTGGTGTTTGTTCCCCTTCCATCCCCTCCCTTACCTCAAACGGATACACAGCTGACTCCGCACGTGAAAAAGCTGAATGCCTCAACTCTGTGTTTGCCTCAAAATATTGTGTCCCGGACCCATTTTGCCTCTGTACCTACCTTTCCCAGTCAAACCCAGCTGCTTCTGGACTCTGTGTCCTTCTCTCCTGACAAGGTGGATAAGTTTCTGTCAATCCTCGACAATGATTCTGCAACTGGACCAGACGGCATCAGCCCAAGGGTCCTAAAATCCTGCTCTGCCGCTCTTTCACAGCCTCTGTCTGTTCTCTTCACCCTCTATTTTGCTCAAGGTCATCTGCCATCAGCTTGGAAATCAGCCAACATTACCTCTTCACACAAAAAAGGTGCAAAAACAGATCCTTTTAACTACAGACCAATCAGCCTGCTCCCAATAATCAGCAAGGTCATGGAATCAATTATCGCTTCTGACATCAAATCCTTCCTCTTCTCCAATGGCTTGATCTCGGATCATCAACTTGGTTTCAGACCAGGTCACTCCACTCTGGACATGCTGCTTCTGCTGTCTCAACAATGGATGGAGGTCCTCAATGTCAAACAGGAAATTAGAGCTGTCGCCTTTGACATATCTTGTGCCTTCCATACGTTCTGGCACCCCGCTCTGCTCACCAAACTCTCCTCCAATGGAATCCATGGAAATCTCCAAAAATGGCTTGCGGACTTCCTTTCTGGTCGTAGTCAACGTGTGGCCCTGAAAGGGTTTCTCTCATCTCCCCTTCCTGTTCAGGCTGGAGTTCCCCAAGGCAGTGTTCTGGGCCCTGTGCTTTTTCTGGTCTTCATCAATGATCTCTCCGAGTCTCTGGAAAATCCTCTCTATCTCTTTGCTGATGACTCACCTCTCTGCCGGTCAATTCCTCATCCCTCAGATCGGCAGTCTGCAGCCTCCTCACTCTCTGCAGACCTAGACAAAATCAGACTGTTCAAACAAGTGGAACATGTCTTGCAAACCTGACAAATCTCACACTCTCACTATGTCTCTCCGAAAAGACCGACTGGACAACCCTCCCATCTACTTTCTGAACAATCCTCTCCAAGAAGTTCTGTCACTCAAGCGTTTGGGTCTCACTATCTGCCCTGATCTTTCCTGAAAAAACCACATTTCCAAGCTGGCCTCCAAAGCCAGTTGCCGGCTAGGCATCCTCCGTCGTGCGAAATCCTTCCTTGGCACACCTGAGCTCCTCACCACATGCAAGGCTTTCATCCGCAGCTCAATGGAATACTGTTCTCCCCTCTGGGCTGGTGTTCCTGCCTCACACCCAGCTCGTCTTTACACTGTTAAAACCAAAGCTTTCAGAATTATTGGAATCTTCCGTGATGAAGCTAACTCTGAGGTCCTTTCACTCACTCACCGCATGCAGGTAGGTGGTCTTTCTGTGTTTTCCAACTCCTATCCGGCCTAGCTCCCCCAGCTCTGTCCGTGCTCTGTCCCCAAAATATTCCGACATGTCGCACAAGATCTGCCAGCAACCCTCTTCACGTGAAACTGCCAAAATCAAGACTCTCTACTCACCTTCACTCCTTCATTCGTCTCCTCCCACCACTGGAATAAACTCCCTCACTCTCGTCAATCCCACTCCTCCCTCCAGGTCTTTAAAACAGCTGTTCACCACCATCTCTTATCTTCCCCCATCCAAAACCTTGATCTTTTCTACCCCTGTTAATTCACCCCAGACCCACTTTTTTGAAATACCGACTTCTTTCCTGGAAGCCCTAGCAGTGTCCATGTGTTTTTTTTACGTCTCCCACCCCCTCTCCCACCCCCTCCTCCACCCCCTTCCCATGCCTCCTCCCCCCAAGCCCTCACCCTCCCACAGATCTCCCGATATCCCTGCTCTCCATGTTGTGTCCTGCTCCCTTTATCACACGTTTTATGTGTCAGTTTGTCTTTTTGTGATGAATGTTATCTCTTACACCAACCTCGATCTTGTATACAAAAAAAATAAAGAAAATAAACAGTCAGATGGAGGTATGTGTGCTCTACCTTGTGACGGTCTCGTTTATTATTGTGATTTCATGACTGTTCGGATGAAGATTCATCAGAAATGAATATTTGCTACATCATTGAACAGGCAATTGATTTAACCTTTCAAATGATATGCAACAATTAACGAAAGGTTTATTCAAATTGAGGCAGGAGGTTGCTGAGCAACCATATTCCCGAAATTTCAGAGTATGAAGTTCACTTCACGTGACTATGGGCACCTATCAACAAGGTACCTGAAGTACAAATATCCAACCCAATATATTTTATGTTAACATCGTATTACTCACGCAGGACATCCAAAGGAATAAAAAGATGCCAACCAGGTATGGTACTGGGGGTGGGGGTGCACGCCCAGCCGGCGGACCACGTGGGCCTCAATTCCCAGGGTGTTCCGTTTCCAAGCAGCTCGCCAAGCGGCTCGCTTGATTCAAAGCGCTCAAGTAAGCACTCCAAGGTGACAGAGCGGAGTGTTCGACACCTGTTATTATCGATATTACAAGCGGCCTGCTGAGGGAACACACCCCTGCTGCTCACCTCCTTCTTTCATCCTTCGCTCTTCTCCCTCATTACTTCGAAGATCTGTCTCAAAACACCGTTGCTCGGCAACGGAAGAGGCGGAAGTGGAGGGCAAACGATCAGGGGTGAAAGTGCAACTTGGTCAAAGAAGAAATGTGAATATTTCCGCAGACAGAGTGCAGAATGGCTGAATTATAAATAAAACATTGTTAAAACCAGGACGACTTTACTTCTCTACAACACAATAATTCACCTTTTGGGCGTGGTCAGCACTCCAAGCACCTGTGGATCGCATGAAATGCTCGGCCTGGCTTCTTCCTCAGCTGCGGTAAATGTTATTTTAAAATCAGTGGAAGATAATAACAAGAGATCGTTTGAGGATTACTCACCGGAGCTTTCAGATTAAATCATTTCAATTAATTTAACTCCTGCTTGGTCAAAAGACACGACCAGCGGCGGGAGAAGTTCAAGAGAAAACACACAACGGGCGGGAAATCTAAACGGTGTTTCCTACGACGTCCGCGTTTAGTTGTTAAATGTTGTACATTTCGCTTTTCACATCAGAATATAAGAATCTAGTTCAAGTGAAAGGTCGCAGGCAGAGATGTCGCGTTTGTGTCAAGGACGAAGTGATTAGATTTTGGGGAATATCTGGATTCGGCGACTAGAATTTTTAATTGATTCTTCACCATTGGGAGATGGGGCCAAAACGATACATAGCAGGATATCTCAAAAAGTTGTGGACGGATTTGAACGAAACTTCGGGGACCGGTTGGGTGTCCGACAAGGTCAAATAGATTCGAAGTTAAGCCTTGACTGATTATTCAGTTGAGGATTCTGTGTTTGGGGTTCACAGATCTGCGAACGTCCCCCATTACATGGATTGGTTATTTATTATTTTTAATACCTCAGCAGATGCCCCCTACTATACACCCTGAACTTGGCCCTCGAGTGTCCATAGCGGTGTATAGAAGAGGATTGTGAAGCGCCAACCCATTGCTTTCAAGGGCATTATCTGCTTATTTGGGTCTTTTGTAATTCTTGTCAATAAAGTGAACCCAATATTTCTTCCCCATTCAAATCATATAATTTACAGGTCCAAGGGACGGCATTCATTCATTCATTTCGGTTTTTTGAAATATTTAAACACTGGGCAAGGCAGTTCGAAGACTGAAATTTGTCAAGTTTACAATAATAAAACTGTTTCAAAAAACTTACAAATGTACATAAAAATAATATTAATCATATAAAATTACATTCATAAATTTAATAAATATAAAATAACATCAATCAAAATATCAAAATAAGTATATGGCATAAATAAACATGTGTTATGTTGGTTGGGTCGGGCTTTTCTAGATCCAGGTAGATCTGCATAGGTCGGTGCTTCGTCTGTCGGGAAACGGAATCTCGATGTAATAAGTTCTGTAGCCGGAATGTCGGATTAAGTGTGCAGCTGTGATCATGCGAGGATGATCGGGTGATAGGTAGAAGAGGGATTAGGCTAACTCCCCGGTATGTCAAACCTCTGTGATCATTCGGTGTCCCTTATGGCAACACATCACATGTGTTGTTAGATCCATTAGTGCACACACTAATTAAATTCCTCTCCGGCACAAGATGATAAAACTGACCGGAAGAGCAGACAGCAACACATCACATGCATTAGTTAGATCCATTCGTGCACACACTAATTAAATTCCCCTCCGGCACAAGACGATAAAACTGACTGGAAGAGCAGACAGCAACACATCACATACATTAGCTAGATCCATTAGTGCACACACTAATTAAATTCCCCTCCGACACAAGACGATAAAACTGACCGGAAGAGCAGACAGCAACACATCACATACATTAGTTAGATCCATTAGTGCACACACTAATTAAATTCCCCTCTGACACAAGACGATAAAACTGACCGGAAGAGCAGACAGCAACACATCACATACATTAGTTAGATCCATTAGTGCACACACTAATTAAATTCCCCTCCGCCACAAGACGATAAAACTGACCGGAAGAGCCTACAGCAAACGACCGCACACTACGGCGCCACAGCAAGCAGACATCGCACAGGCTGGCCAAGAGTCACGCCTCGGAGAACTCGTGATTGACAGGAGGGGGAGGGGCGAGCAACAACCTGAGCACCGGTTGGAGAGTAGAGAGGATGAAGGATGCGCAACACTGATTGGACACCACAAGGATGTGCGACCGTTGCACGGTCGGAAGAGCTTCCAACAAACGACATGCTGATTGGAGGAAAAAGACCAGGACGTGAGGAAGGCGCAAAAAGCCGCAAGGAAACGACGCACTGATTGGCAGAGATAGAGAGCTGACATCAGAAGACGTCTGAAAGAGGTAAACGGAGATGGACATTTTTTCCTCTTCTCGCTTCCCTCTTCGCCTCTGCCTCTTCCTACCTTCCCGCGATGGAGACCGTTCCTTTCTTATTTTGTTGCCCTTTGCGCGTTCCTGTGCTGGCGGACCTCTCATCTTGGTTCCGGACAAGGGGGCGACTCCGCTAGACGAGTCCGGGCACAGCCGGAGGAGCGAGCTGCACTCCACTCGTTCTAGTCGTTGGGAGGGCCGGTGGAACACCAGCAGATGAGCCGAGCGATTCGTGCCGACCGGAGCCACGTCGGATGGAGCATGATCGTCCTGAGACACAGACCGAGATAAGCCCAACACAAACACGGACACAACGTTTTATTTTATTCTTTATTCCCCTGTGCTGTATTTGAAGTCTGTGAGTGGGATCCCAATCAAGGTTTTAGTTCTTCCATCGCGAAATAAATATTTATATTTGTGCATTTTACATCCTTGTCGGGTTGAGTTGATTTTCAGGGTGAAGACACCGTCAGACCGACAGGTAAGCCGCAGCATTCTCCCCCAAACCACCCTCCCCCCCCCATAACCCCCCACCAACCCCCGCTCGTGTTTGATCTGCCACTGCATTGGAAACGCCTCATCTTACTATAATTCACCAAATGTCCGTCTGTCTGTTCGAAGGTACCGCAAAAACTGCTGAACCGATCGCAAAGATATTTTGGGTGGGTAATCCTGGGACCCCTGGGAGTAAAGTAGACCATTTAGTTTTCCCAATTTCAGCTTTGGTCTCCAGCATTCTCAGGTTTGGACTCCCGGATAACATTCGCATAACGTTCGTTGTGACGATGTTCTAATTGTGACGATGTTGTGGCGATGTATGTGTTCACGGTCGTGTTTGACGTGATGGTGTGAACGTAATTTCATAATGTTTTTCGTTTCGTAATCCTTTAATGAACGTTTAATGTTTAACGAACGTTTAATGCCCTTCGGTGTCCGGGGCCGCACGCGCGCTACACTGGATGGGCCAGCGTGTACCTTGCTCTCGGGTAAACCGCTGAGCCCCATCCGTGATGGGGACTGGGGCTTGAGACAGTGTCCCACGAACGAGGAATTCTCAGGAAGTGCGAGTCATCAGCTGGCGTTGATTAAGTCCCTGCCCCTTGTACACAATGCCCGTCGCCGCACAAACATCACAATGAAACAATCACAATTCACATATTCGTGCAATTCGAGAAAAGGAACTTTTATCAGCAATGTCGTCTATCCTGAAGTTCTAAGCTGAAGAAGAGGTACAAAATCATTCAATTATTTTCCCTAAAGAAAAGCGTACAGTTGATATCACGATTTGAAACACGATGGAATAATATTTACCGATATGAACAGTGATGTGGCTTTTAATGAAATTCTAAAGATACTGTTTTGATTTTGATGATTTACGTGTGATATGATTTGACGGATGTTGAAATGAACTGGCAACGGTACCCACCCTATGGGCGGGGCTTCAATTGGGAAGGCCAAATGAAAAGGAAAATTTTTTTTCGGAAATTGAAGGTTTTTTTTATTTTAAACGATTCATGTAAACATCCGTTGAATCATATCACACGCAAATCATCAACATCGAAACAGTATCTTTAGAATTTAAATAAAAGCCACATCACTGTTCATATCGGTAAATATTATTCCATAGTGTTTCAAATCGTGATCGACACACTATGATCGTGATGATCGTGATCGTGAATCGTGATCGATAATAGTGTTCACAATCGCTATGTCGTATGTACTCCCGATACATGTACCAAATTCCCGATACGTGTAACTGTACCAAATCAACAGTTAAAAGGATTTTGAGCCGATAGCTGTTCCGGCCTTGGCAAGATCGATGGAGACAGCGTTTATTGTCCTCTGTCGCACCACGGAGCGAAAGGGGGACTATGGTTTTCCCCTCCTTCCGTGTGTCCGTCCGTGCGTGCGTATGTACATGCGTGCATGCGTCAGCGAAGGACCGAATTCAAATTTGGTGTGTGGGTGCAACCCACGTCAAAATCCAAGATGGCCGCCGCCATTTATGTCTGACTCCATGTATGTCTGAACCTTGTGAGCGGAATATCTTGAAAAATAAGCGAAGTACCAACTTCTAATCTGGTGTGTGGGTGTATCTACACATAAGGGAGAACGCTATTTAAAATTGGGTCGCCACGTCAAAATCCAGGATGGCCGCCTTGTTATACTTTTAATGAAGTATACTGTCTCAAGCCCCAGTCCCCATCACAGATGGGGCTCAGCGGTTTACCCGACCCTGACGGCGAAGGGCATGGTACACGCTGGGCATTACCCGCTGGGCTGGGTACACGCTGGGCAAGTCCACTGTAGCGCGCGTGCGGCCCTCGACATCGAAGGGCATTAAACGTTCATTAAACATGAAACGTTCATTAAACATTAAACGTTCATTAAAGGATTACGAAATGAAAAACATTACGAAATTACGTTCACACCTTCACGTCAAACACTACCGTGAACACATACATCGTCACAACATCGTCACAATGAGAACATCATCACAATGAACATTACGCGAACGTGAATGTTATGTGGGAGTCCAAACCTGAGAATGCTGGAGACGAAAGCTGAAATTGGGAAAACTAAATAGCCCATTTTACTCCCAGGGGTCCCAGGATTACCCACCCAAAATATCTTTGCGATCGGTTCAGCAGTTTTTACGGTTCCCTCCGAACAGACAGATGGACATTTGGTGAATTATAGTAAGATGCACCGACATAACAGAATTAAGCATTTCAATCAAAAAAGGAATTGTTGAATTCTTGTATCTCTGAGTCTCACACCGAGGTAGGTCAAGATGTTGAGCATTCCTGAGTTGCATATTATATCGAGACACGGATTGTCGGGTCGGAGGAACAATGTCACGGTGACGATCACATTTTAAAAGACCAAGACCAAAACGCAAGAGAAGACAATTCCTGCGTTTGCTCAACAACTGGAAACCAGAATGACGAAGTTGTTGAGCATAGGACTGAATAGATGGGGACGCAATAAAACGATTGGGTTGAGCACAAACGCAATCCTCTCCATCTCTTTGCTGATGACTCCACTCTCTGCCGCTCCAATCCTCATCCCTCAGATTGGCAGTCTGCAGTCTGCAGCCTCCTCACTCTCTGCAGACCTGGACAAAATCACAGACTGTTCAAACAAGTGGAACATGTCTTACAAACCTGACAAATCTCACACTTTTTTTTTCTTTTTTTTTGTATACTGAATCGAGGCGCGTGAAAGAGCTAACATTTACTTCACAAACAAATCAACCAGACAAACAAAATATATAAAAAGAGGGAGCGGAAGACAAGATGGGGAGAGAAGGGGAAGCACACAAACACAACATTTGAGAGCATGGAGATGTGTGGAAGGGAGAGGGCTTGGGGGGAGGAGGCGTGGGAAGGGGGGGGGGGGCAGAAGTTGGTATTTCAAAAAAGTGGAATTGGGGTGAAATTAGCGGGGGTAGAAAAGATCAAGGTTTTGGATGGGGGAAGATAAGAGATGGTGGTGAACAGCTGTTTTAAAGACCTGGAGGGTGGAGTGGGATTGAAGAGAGTGAGGGAGTTTGTTCCAGAGGCGGGAGAAAAGAGGAATGAAGGAGTGAAGGTGAGCAGAGAGTCTTGATTTTGGCAGTTTGACCATAAGAGGGTGGCAGGCAGATCTTGTGCGACCTGTAGGAATATTTGCGGGACACAGCCCAGAGAGAGCTGGGGGGGCAAGGCCAGAGAGGAGTCGGTAGAAGACGGAAAGACCACCAACCTGCCTGCGGTGAGTGAGTGAGAGGCCCTTGGAATTAGCTTCATCGCGGGAGATTCCAATGATTCTGAATGCTTTGGTTTCAACAGCGTGAAGATGAGCGAGATGTGAGGCAGGAGCACCAGCCCAGAGGAGAGAGCAGAATTCCATTGAGCTGCGGATGAAAGCCTTGTATGTGTCGAGGAGCTCAGGTGGGCCAAGGAAGGTCTTCGCATGACGGAGGATGCCCAGTCGGCGACTGGCTTTGGAGGCCAGATTTGAAATGTGGTTTTCCCAGGAAAGATCATGGCAGATAGTGAGACCCAAAAGCGTGAGTGACAGAACTTCTTGGAGAGGATTATTCAGAAAGTGGATGGGAGGGTTGTCCAGTCGGTCTTTTCGGAGAGACATCGTAAGAGTGTGAGATTTGTCAGGATTGAAAGACATGTTCCACTTGTTTGCCCAGTCTGTGATTTTGTCCAGGTCTGCAGAGAGTGAGGAGGCTGCAGACTGCCGATCTGAGGGATGAAGAATGGAGCGACAGAGAGTAGAGTAATCAGCAAAGAGATACAGAGGATTTTCAAGAGAGTCAGAGAGATCATTGATGAAGACCAGAAAAAGCACAGGGCCCAGAACACTGCCTTGTGGAACTCCAGCCTGAACAGGAAGAGGAGATGAGAGAAACCCATTCAGGGCCACACGTTGACTACGACTAGAGAGGAAGTCCGCCAGCCATGCGTGGAGATTTCCATGGATACCAAAAGAGGAGAGTTTGGTGAGCAGAGCGGGGTGCCAGACCGTATCGAAGGCACGTGATATGTCAAGGGAGACTGCTCTAAATTCCTGTTTGGCATTGAGGACCTCCATCCATTGTTGAGAAAGCAGAAGCAGCATGTCCAGAGTAAAGTGTCCAGGTCTGAAACCAAATTGATTATCAGAGATCAAGCCATTGGAGAAGAGGAAAGATTTCATATCTGAAGCAATGATGGATTCTATGACTTTGCTGATAATTGGGAGAAGGCTGATTGGTCTGTAGTTGCTGGGATCTGTTTTTGCACCTTTTTTGTGCAAAGCGGTGATGTTGGCAGATTTCCAAGCAGATGGCAGATGACCTTGAGCAAAAGAGAGGGTGAAGAGAACAGAGAGAGGGAGTGAAAGAGCGGAAGAACAGGATTTTAGGACCCGTGGGCTGATGCCGTCAGGTCCAGTTGCAGAATCCGAGTCGAGGGTTGACAGAAACTTTTCCACCTTGTCAGGAGGAAAGGACACAGAGTCCAGGAGCAGCTGGGTACGACTCGGTACGGTGGGTACAGAGAGGGATGGGTTTGGGACACAAGATTTAGAGGCAAACACCGAATTGAGGCATTCAGCTTTTTCACGTGCGGAGTCAGCCGTGTGGCCATTTGAGGTGAGCGAGGGGATGGAGGGGGAACAAACACCAGAAACAGATTTGACCAGACGCCACCAGGATTTGGAAGAGGGAGACAGATAAGAGAGTTCGGTCCTGAGAACTCTGCTCTTACTATGTCTTTCCGAAAAGACCGACTGGACAACCCTCCCATCTACTTTCTGAAGAATCCTCTACAAGAAGTTCTGTCACTTAAGCTTTTGGGTCTCACTATCTGCCATGATCTTTCCTGAGAAAACCACATTTCCAAGCTGGCCTCCAAAGCCAGTCGCCGACTAGGCATCCTCCGTCGTGCGAAGTCCTTCCTTGGCACACCTGAGTTCCTCACCACATACAAGGCTTTCATCCGCAGCTCAATGGAATACTGTTCTCCCCTCTGGGTCGGTGCTCCTGCCTCACACCTAGCTCGTCTTCACACTGTTGAAACCAAAGCTTTCAGAATTATTGGAATCTCCTGCGATGAAGCGAACTCCAAGGTCCTCTCACTTACTCACCACAGGCAGGTTGGTGGTCTTTCTGTGTTCTACCAACTCCTATCCGGCCTTGCTCCCCCAGCTCTGTCTGTGCTCTGTCCCCAAAATATTCCGACATGTCGCACAAGATCTACCAGCAACCCTCTTCTCATGAAACTTCCAAAATCAAGACTGAATCAAGACAAAATCAGGACTCTCTACTCACCTTCACTCATCTCCTCCCACCTCTGGAATAAACTCCCTCACTCTCATCAATCCCACTCCTTCCTCCAGGTCTTTAAAACAGCTGTTCACCACCATCTCTTATCTTCCCCCATCCAAAACCTTGATCTTTACTACCCTCGTTAGGCCCCCCCCCCCCAAAAAAAACATGTTTAGCGTCCTGCCTTTTTGAAAAAAAAGGTGGAGGAGGCACCTTTTTTTTTTTTTTTTTTTAATGGCCGCCAGGCTCATTTTTCCCAAGATGGTCGCCTGCTTTTTTGTTTCTTTGGATTTGAAATACATGTAGAATGTTTGGGTCTTGACGATCTGTGTTGACAAAATACAACATGTACTGAGAAACATATTAATAAAAGACGAGTAAAAGAGACCATTTCATATATTTGCATACTGAAGGAGCTGTGCTCCAACTCGAATCGAAAGAATGGACGCGACAAAAAGCTGGAATTCGTCCGAGTTTCTTTATTGTATCAAATCAACTCGGGTACTCTGAAAAGCCCGTTTATCGGGCAGCATTATATACAAGCACTCGAATATCTCATGCCGGAGCGTTTGCCCTTAAAAGGCGTGACTGGGCGTGTCCGGGAGACCTGGGCGAGTCTGGACATGCCCTGGAATGGCGAGACTGGGTGTCGCCGGACAGGCCGGGCGTGCCTGGACATGCCCGGGAACGGCGAGACTGGGTGTCGCCGGACGGGCCGGGCGGGCCCGGGAAAGGCGAGTCCGGGCATGCCCGGGAAAGGCGAGACTGAGCGTCTCCGGGCGGTCTGGGCGAGCCCGGCACAGCGATCGCTCCGTGGTTGCGTCCTCGGCAGGTGTAAGGCGATTGTGTATGTTCAGCGGCAACCGCTACACACGCCCCCCCAGAATCGACTTGCACCGGCAGGGTCAATTTAAGGGGGGTCCTGATGACCTGGCCGAAGCGACCCCTGGAGGGTCGTGGGGGGGGGGGGGTCCGGTGTGGGGGTGGGTGGTCGAGCGGGAGGCACCGTGGACGGGGGGCGGCCTTGCCACGGAGGAAGGGCCAACCGAGGTGGTTGGTCAATGTCCACGTGCGCCGGCTTGAGGCGGTCCACCGAAATCCGGTCCGACCTGCCGCCGACGTCGATGATGAAGGACTTGTCGTCCCGTCGCAGGACCCGAAAGGGTCCGTCGTACGGCGGCCTGAGTGGCCCCCGGTGGACACACAAAAACGTACTCCGCTGTGTGAAGCGCTGGGGGTACGTAGGCCTGGGGGTCACCATGGTGGGACGTTGGCACGGGGGCAAACCGTCGGGCGGTCTCCTGGAGGTCCGAGCGCTGTCGAGCTGCGGACCAGGGACTGGTAGCGTCGGGCACGAATTCGCCCAGGACGCGTAGCGGCTGGCCGTAGACCAGCTCGGCGGTGGACGCCCGGAGGTCCTCCTTGGGGGCCGTGTGGAGGCCCAAAAGGACCCACGGTAGCCGGTCGATCCAACCGCAGTCCTGAAGGCCGGCCATGAGCGCGGCCTTCATGGAATGGTGGAACCGCTCGCACAACCCGTTGGCTTGGGGGTGGTAGGCCGTGGTACGGTGGAGCCTGACCCCCAGGTTGCAGGCGACAGCGCCCCACAGCTCGGAGGTGAACTGCGGCCCGCGGTCCGTCCGCCGGTGCGCCGAAACAGGCGACCCAGGTGGCGAAGAAAGCCTGCGCCACGTCGGCGGTGGTGGTGGAGACGAGGGGAACGGCCTCCGGCCACCTGGTGGTCCTGTCCACCATGGTGAGCAGGTGTGTGAAACCCCGTGGTGGGGGGAGGGGGCCCACCAGGTCCACGTTGACGTGGTCGAAACGCCGTTCGGGCATGGTGAAAGGTGCCAGCGGGGCCTGGTTGTGTCTGCGGATCTCGCCCTGTTGGCAGGCCGTGCAGGTGCTGGTCCAATCACGGACATCCCGTCGAAGACCGTGCCAGACAAATCGCGCCGACACCAGCTTCTGGGAAGCTTTCCGGCCCGGGTGGGAAAGGCCGTGGAGGGAGGCGAAGATGCGGCGTTGCCAAGTAACGGGCACGATGGGGCGAGGCTGGCCTTGGGAGACGTCGCAGAGCAGGACAGTGTCCGCGAAGGGGACGATGGCCAGGCGGAGGTCCGTGTCCGCCGCCCAGAGGGCTTGCACCGTGGTGTCGGTGGTCTGGTCAGCCGCCATAAGCGCGAAGTCCACGCCGAGGTGGACCGCGTTCGCGCTGGCCCGAGAAAGACAGTCGGCCACGGCGTTATCTTTGCCGGCGACGTGCTGGATGTCCGTGGTAAACTCCGACATAGCGGAGAGGTGGCACTGCTGGCGGGCCGACCACGGCTCCGTGACTTTGGCCATTGCGTAAACCAACGGCTTGTGGTCGACGAAAGCCGTGAAGGGTCGGCCCTCCAGGAGGTGGCGGAAATGGCGAACGGCCAAGTGTAGACCGAGGAGCTTGCGGTCAAACGTGCTATATTTGAGCTGGTTCGGCGGAGTTGCCGGCTGAAAAAAGCGAGTGGCTGCCAAACCCCGTTCACCCATTGCTCATGTACGGCGCCCACCGCGTAGTCGGAGGCATCCGTGGTGAGGGCGATGGGAGCGTTGAGCACCTGGTGAGTGAGCAGTGTTGCGTCGGCGAGGGCCAGCTTTGAGCTTGTAAATGCCGCGTCCATGGCTGCGGACCAGACGACGTCGTGTTTGGCCGGCTTGCCCCGGAGGGCTTCGTAGAGGGGCCGCATGAGCTGAGCAGCGCGGGGCACGAAGCGGTGATAGAAATTCACCATTCCGAGGAACTCCTGCAGGGCCTTGATGGAGCGGGGACGCGGAAACGCGGTGATGGCCTCGACCTTGGTAGGCAGCGGCATGGCCCCGTTCTTGGTGATGTGGTGGCCCAAAAAATCAACGGCCATCGTGCCGAAGTGGCATTTGGCCGGGTTGACAATTTGGCCGTGCTCGCTGAGGCGCCCGAACAGTGTTCGGAGGTGGAGGAGGTGCTCGGCCCGGGACGCGCTGGCGACGAGGATGTCGTCCAGGTAGACGAAGAGGAACGGCAGGTCGCGCAGCATGCCGTCCATCAAGCGCTGGAACGCCTGAGCCGCGTTCTTGAGGCCAAATGGCATTCAAAGGAATTCGAATAAGCCGAACGGCATGATGACGGCCGTTTTTGGGACGTCGGCCGGCCTGACAGGTACCTGGTGGTATCCCCGTATCAAATCGATCTTCGAAAAAATGACCCATCCTGCCAAACTAGCGGAGAAGTCTTGAATGTGCGGGATCGGATACCTGTCGGGGGTGGTAACGTCGTTAAGGCGGCGGTAGTCACCACATGGGTACCAGCCACCCCCCGGCTTCGGTACGATGTGTAGTGGCGAAGCCCACGCACTATCGGAGCGCCGCATGATGCCGAGGTGTTCCAAAGCGTTGAACTCGGCTTTGGCCAGGGCGAGCTTGGCTGGGTCGAGGCAGCGGGCTCTGGCGTAGACCGGCAGGCCCGTAGTTGGTATGTGGTGCTCGATACCATGTCGTACCGCGACAGCCGAAAACGTCGGCCGCGTGAGGGCCGGGAACTCCGCGAGCAGGCGAGCAAACTCGTTCGCCGCCGGGAGGGCGCATGCTAGCTCGGTCGGCGCGGAGCTGCTCAACGTGCATGCGAGGGAGCTGAAGGTCTCGGCATTGACGAGGCCACGCCGTTTGACGTCAACCAGCAGCCCGTGTGCGCAGAGGAATTCGGCGCCCAACAGAGCCATGGGCACACTTGCGGTCACAAAAGTCCAATGAAAGCGCTGGCTGCCGAAGCAGAGGGTGACGTTGCGCGGGCCGAAGGTGCAGATGGCCGATCCGTTGGCCGCCACCAAGGAGGGGCCACAAACCGCGGACTGCCTGTCCTGATCGGAGGTGGGTATGATGCTCAGTTGGGCGCCGGTGTCACACAGGAAGCACCGTCCGGACGCTTTGTCCCTGATAAAAAGTAAGTTGCCCGTGTGACTGGCACTCATGGCTGGTAATGAACGCCGGCCCGGCCGTTTCCCGACTTGCCGAAAGTGCACGGGGGTCGGCATGTCCGGGCCTTTTGTCCGAACCTGGCATGGTAGTAACACCACGCCTGGTCAGGTGTAGGCCCCGGTCGTCGTGTTGGAGGCGGTTGGCGCGGCGGAGCGGCCGCCAATTGCGCCGGCAGTTCGGCCGCCGACCGTGCTGGGTGCTCGGGCGCCATGGGCGTTGCTTCGGACGGCGGCGGGCTCCAGGTCGCTGCCCCGATGCGTTGGCCTGCCGAGGAGATCTTGTCGGCTTCCCTGGTGAGGGCGCGGGGATCCGTGATCTGCGTGCTTGCCAGGGCGAGGCGTACCTGGCTAGGCAGCTGACGGAGGAACAGCTCTTGAAAAAGAAAATCCGGGGCGTGCTCCCCGAGCAACGAGAGCATGTAATCCATTCGCTCGGACAGGCGCGTGTCGCCGAGCTCGGGCAGGTCGAGCAGGCGTCGTGCGCGTTCCACCGATGAGAGGGCGAAAGCATTATATACAAGCACTCGAATATCTCATGCCGGAGCGTTTGCCCTTAAAAGGCGCGACTGGGCGTGTCCGGGAGACCTGGGCGAGTCTGGACATGCCCGGGAACGGTGAGACTGGGTGTCGCCGGATGGGCCAGGCGTGCCTGGACATGCCCGGGAACGGCGAGACTGGGTGTCGCCGGACAGGCCGGGCGGGCCCGGGAAAGGCGAGTCCGGGCATGCCCGGGAAAGGCGAGACTGAGCGTCTCCGGGTGGTCTGGGCGAGCCCGGCACAGCGATCGCTCCATGGTTGCGTCCTCGGCAGGTGTAAGGCGATTGTGTATGTTCAGCGGCAACCGCTACACAACTGTACTTTGTTTTCTTTTGTGTCTTTATACAGGTATACAGAAAAATTCAAGATGAGATTTGCAAACAATATCTTACCTATTTTATTATTACAATACAATAATGTATCTAAATGCATTTTACATTATATTTCATTATTTCTCAACCATATCTTCTTCCTAACATGGTAAAGCTACGTGTACTCTACTTTGCAAATAAACTACAGCACGCCAGCGCTAGCGAACATTCTATAGCACGCTCACACGTTTTGCTAGTCTACAACAACCAGCTGCATATTACTACCGGACCTGTATGTACATGTATCACAGACGGGATTGTTTTGTGTGAGCGGCCATGAAACAATTATGATGGAGACTATCAAATCGAGAGAGTGAGAAAATTGATTGCTCGCGATCAGTCGAACGATGTTTAAAAAAAAACAAGAAAAAGAAAAGAAAAAAGCAAGCGGGCGGGGACGCTAAACATGAATATTTTTTTGTTTGGCCTTAATTCACCCCAGACCCACTTTTTTGAAATACCGACTTCTTTCCTGGAAGCCCTAGCAGTGTCCATGTGTTTTTTTACGTCTCCCACCCCCTCCCCAAACCCCTTCCCATGCCTCCTCCCCCCAAGCCCTCACCCTCCCACAGATCTCCCGATATCCCTGCTCTCCATGTTGTCTCCTGCTCCCTTTATCATACGTTTTATGTGTCAGTTTGTCTTTTTGTGATCAATGTTAGCTCTTACACGAACCTCGAACTTGTATACAAAAAAAATAACAATAAATAAACAGTCAGGTGGAGGTATGTGTGCTCCTCCTTGTGACGGTCTCGTTTATTATTGTGATTTCATGACTGTTCGGATAAATATTCATCAGAAATGAATATTTGCTACATCCTTGAACAGACAATGGATTTAAACTTTCAAATGATATGCAACAATCAACGAAAGGTTTATTCAAATTGAGGCAGGAGGTTGCTGAGCAACCATATTCCCGAAATTTCAAAGTATGAAGTTCACTTCACGTGACTATGGGCACCTATCAACAAGGTACCTGAAGTACAAATTTCCAACCCAAGATATTTTATGTTAACATCGTATTACTCACGCAGGACATCCAAAGGAATCAAAAGATGCCACCCAGGTATGGCACTGCGGGTGGGGGTGCACGACCAGCCGGCGGACCATGTGGGCCTCAATTCCCAGGGTGTTCCGTGAGCAAGCAGCTCGCTTATCGCTAGCCAAGCGGCTCGCTTGATTCAAAGCGCTTAAGTAAGCACTCCAAGGTAACAGAGCGGAGTGTTCGACACCTGTTATTATCGATATTACAAGCGGCTTGCTGATGGAACACACCCCTGCTGCTCACCTCCTCTTTCAGCCTTCACTCTTCTCCCTCATTCCTTCGAAGATCGGTCTCAAAACACCGTTGCTCGGCAACGGAAGAGGCGGAAGTGGCAGGCAAACGATCAGGGGTGAAAGTGCAACTTGGTCAAAGAAGAAATGTGAATATTTCCGCAGACAGAGTGCAGAATGGCTGAATTATAAATAAAACCTAAACTTCGGATATGAAATCTTTCCTCTTCTCCAATGGCTTGATCTCTGATCATCAATTTGGTTTCAGACCAGGTCACTCTACTATGGACATGCTGCTTCTGCTGTCTCAACAATGGATGGAGGTCCTCAATGCCAAACAGGAAATCAGAGCTGTCTCCCTTGACATATCAAGGGCCTTTGATACGGTCTGGCACCCAGCTCTGCTCACCAAACTCTCCTCCTATGGTATCCATGGAAATCTCCATGCATGGCTTGCGGACTTCCTCTCTGGTCGTAGTCAACGTGTGGCCCTGAATGGATTTCTCTCATCTCCCCTTCCTGTTCAGGCTGGAGTTCCCCAAGGAAGTGTGCTGGGCCCTGTGCTTTTTCTGGTCTTTATCAATGATCTCTCTGACTCTCTGGAAAATCCTCTCTATCTCTTTGCTGATGACTCCACTCTCTGCCGCTCCATGCCTCTTCCCTCAGATCGGCAGTCTGCAGCCTCCTCACTCTCTGAAGACCTGGACAAAATCACAGACTGGTCAAACAAGTGGAACATGTCTTTCAATCCTGCCAAATCTCACTCTCTTACTATGTCTCTCCGAAAAGATCGACTGGACAACCCTCCCATCTACTTTCTCAACAATCCTCTCCAAGAAGTTCTGTCACTCAAGCTTTTGGGTCTCACTATCTGCCATGATCTTTCTTGGGAAAACCACATTTCCAAGCTGGCCTCCAAAGCCAGTCGCCGACTGGGCATCCTCCGTCGTGCGAAGTCCTTCCTCGGCACACCTGAGCTCCTCACCACTTACAAGGCTTTCATCCGCAGCTCAATGGAATACTGTTCTCCCCTATGGGCTGGTGCTCCTGCCTCACACCTGGCTCGGCTTCACGCTGTTGAATCCAAAGCTTTCAAAATCATTGGAATCTCCCGCGATGAAGCTATCTCTGAGGGCCTTTCACTCACTCACCGCAGGCAGGTAGGTGGTCTTTCTGTCTTCTACCGACTCCTCTCCGGCCTTGCTCCCCCAGCTCTCTCTGTGCTCTGTCCCCCAAATATTCCTACAGGTCGCACAAGATCTGCCAGCAACCCTCTGATGGTTAAACTGCCGAAATCTCGGCTCTCTGCTCACCTTCACTCTTTCATTCCTCTTTTCTCCCGCCTGTGGAACAAACTCCCACACTCCCTTCAATCCCTCTCCTCCCTCCAGGTCTTTAAAACAGCTGTTCACCACCATCTCTTATCTTCCCCCATCCATAACCTTGATCTTTTCTACCCCCACTAATTCACCCCAGATCCACCTTGTTTGAAATTCCAACTTATTTCCTGGAAATCCTGGCAGTGTCCATATGTTTATACCTCTCCCACCCCCCCCCCCTTCACATGCCTCGCCCCCTTCACATGCCTCCCCCCCTTCACATGCCTCCCCCCCAAAGCCCTCTCCCTCCCACAGATCTCTCGATGTCTCCATGTCTCTCGGTCCCTGCTCTCAAATGTTGTGTTTGTGTCCTTCCCCCTCTCTCCCCATCTTGTCTACCGCTCCCGATGTTATTTGTTTTATGTGTCTGTTTGTCTTTCTGTGTGATTAATGTTCGCTCTTTCACGAGCCTCGATCTTGTATACAAAAAAAAAAAAAAAAAAAAAAAAAAAAAAAACATTGTTAAAACCAGGACGACTTTACTTCTCTACAACACAATAATTCACCTTTTGGGCGTGGTCAGCACTCCAAGCACCTGTGGATCGCATGAAATGCTCGTCCTGGCTTCTTCCTCAGCTGAGGTAAATGTTATTTTAAAATCAGTGGAAGATAATAACAAGAGATCGTTTGAGGATTACTCACCGGAGCTTTCAGATTAAATCATTTCAATTAATTTAACTCCTGCTTGGTCAAAAGACACGACCAGCGGCTGGGAGAAGTTCAAGAGAAAACACACAACGGGCGGGAAATCTAAACGGTGTTTCCTACGACGTCCGCGTTTAGTTGTTAAATGTTGTACATTTCGCTTTTCACATCAGAATAGAAGAATCTAGTTCAAGTGAACGGTCGCAGGCAGAGATGTAGCGTTTGTGACCAGGGCGAAATGATTAGATTTTGGTGAATATCTGGATTCGGCGACTAGAATTTTTCAGTGATTCTTCACCATTGGGAGATGGGGCCAAAAACGATACATAGCAGGATATCTCAAAAAGTTGTGGACGGATTTGGACGAAACTTCGGGGACCGGTTGGGTGTCCGGCAAGGTCAAATAGATTCGAAGTTAAGCCTTGACTGGTTATTCAGTTGAGGATTCTGTGTTTGGGGTTCACAGATCTGCGAACGTCCCCCATTACATGGATTGTTTATTTATTATTTTTAATACCTCAGCAGATGCCCCCTACTATACGCCCTGAACTTGGCCCTCGAATGTCCATAGCGGTGTATAGTAGAGGATTGTGAAGCACCAACCCATTGCTTTCAAGGGCATTATCTGCTTATTTGGGGCTTTTGTAATTCTTGTCAATAAAATGAACCCAAGATTTCTTCCCCATTCAAATCATATAATTTATAGGTCCAAGGGACGGTATTCATTACATCAACGATTTTAAAAGTTAATTAGTCCATTCATTCATTCATTTCGGTTTATTGAAATATTTAAACACTGGACAAGGCAGTTTGAAGACTGAAATTTGTCAAGTTTACAATAATAAAACTGTTTCATAAAACTTACAAATGTACATAAAAATAATATGAATCATATAAAATTACATTAATAAATTTAATAAATATAAAATTACATCAATCAAAATAAGTATATGGAATAAATAAACATGTGTTATGTTGGTTGGGTCGGGCAATATAGATCCAGGTAGATCTGCATAGGTCGGTGCTTCATCTGTCGGGAAAGGGAATCTCGCTGTAATAAGTTCTGTAGCCCGAATGTCGGATTAAGTGTGCAGCTGTGATCATGCGAGGATGATCGGGTGATAGGTAGAAGAGGGATTAGGCTAACTCCCCGGTATGTCAAACCTCTGTGATCATTCGGTGTCCCTTATGGCAACACATCACATGTGTTGTTCGATCCATGAGTGCACACACTGATTAAATTCCCCTCTGGCACAAGACGATAAAACTGACCGGAAGAGCAGACAGCAACACATCACATGCATTAGTTAGATCCATTAGTGCACACACTGATTAAATTCCCCTCTGGCACAAGACGATAAAACTGACCGGAAGAGCAGACAGCAATACATCACATGCATTAGTTAGATCCATTAGTGCACACACTGATTAAATTCCCCTCTGGCACAAGACGATAAAACTGACCGGAAGAGCAGACAGCAACACATCACATACATTAGTTAGATCCATTCGTGCACACACTAATTAAATTCCCCTCCGACACAAGATGATAAAATTGACCGGAAGAGCAGACAGCAACACATCACATACATTAGTTAGTGTTACGGGGTCCCACCCCCCCCTTACCCCTGGTCTCAGTGGACCTCCGAACCCCGAGAGGGTCCCCGGCAGAAAGATGTTATCCTTGGTTGAAACCCAGCAAATAATGTCCCTCAATGGAACCAGCAAATGAAACAGTCGAATCAATAATGCAACCACACCAGGTAATAAACAAACCATAATATATTATAGATCACACCCAAAGAGCCATACAATAATGGGGGCAATCACCCCTACTTTCAAATCTTAGGATAATATCCTTGTCAAGCCCCTTAACCCCACACTCACGGCACCTCCCCCAATGTCTCTGCGCCCCTCCAAGGCGAATTCCCAATGTCTCTGTGCGCTCCCTCGATTGGGGAGTCAAGGCCCGATGGTCAATTGAGGCGTAGACGAGTGAGACGACCCCGAGGTCACGGGCTCAGCCCCCAGCAACACAGCGGTGGAGAGGAACCTCACAAAGACGCCCTCTGACGTACACGTTGCGGTTCAATTCGTGAGCCTCCGTATAATTCTCACGTGCCCCTTTCTTGCACAGCCGTCCCCAGCAAACCACCAGGGAATAATGCCCAGCCGACACGACAAAAGCCTGTCCACTGCAGGTTGCTCGTGTGGCGAAGATGGCGGACGGCTTTCGCTCCAACCCGGACTTTGAGGCCCGGATCCTCCGGAACCTCAATGAGAATACCCGACGACACAGGCTCCACGCACTCCGGCGATATTTCTCATCGCCCGAACTTCCCTTCAAGGACGCAAAGTTCACTTGCACTGTACGTCGAACGCTCGGGCCGGAGCTTCAACAAACACGTCTCTTTTCGATGTCCTCCCGCCTCTTTTTTCCTCGCTCCACCTCTTCCGGACACGATCCGGATTTCCGGCCACATTTTACCAGGAGCGCTTTTAAATCTTTTAACCACAACAACCCTTTCCCTTAAGTCACAATAAGCATAATATCTAGAACCAACAATGATAACAACAACCATAATGAGGGCCTAATCCATAACAGTTAGATCCATTAGTGCACGCACTAATTAAATTCCCCTCCGGCACAAGACGATAAAACTGACTGGAAGAGCAGACAGCAACACATCACATGCATTAGTTAGATCCATGAGTGCACACACTAATTAAATTCCCCTCCGAAACAAGACGATAAAACTGACCGGAAGAGCAGACAGCAACACATCACATACATTAGTTAGATCCATTGGTGCACACACTAATTAAATTTCCCTCCGCCACAAGACGATAAAACTGACCGGAAGAGCAGACAGCAAGCGACCGCACACTACGGCGCCATGGCAAGCAGACATCGCACAGGCTTGCCGAGAGTCACGCCTCGGAGAACTCGTGATTGACAGGAGGGGGAGGGGCGAGCAACAACCTGAGCACCGGTTGGAGCGTAGGGAGGATGAAGGACGCGCAACACTGATTGGACACCACAAGGACGTGCGACCGTTGCACAGTCGGACTAGCTTCCAACAAACGACGCGCTGATTGGAGGAAAAAGACCAGGACGTGAGGAAGGTGCAAAAAGCCGCAAGGAAACGACGCACTGATTGGCAGAGATAGAGAGCTGACATCAGAAGACGTCTGATAGAGGTAAAGGGAGACGGACATTTTTTCCTCTTCTCGCTTCCCTCTTCGCCTCTGCCTCTTCCTGCCTTCCACTCGATGGAGACCGTTCCTTTCTTATTTTGTTGCCCTTTGCGCATTCCTGTGCTGGCGGACCTCTCATCTTGGTTCCGGTCAGGGGGGCGACTCCGCGAGACGGGTCCGGGCACAGCCGGAGGAGTGAGCTGCGCTCAACTCGTTCTAGTCGTTGGGAGGGCCAGTGGAACACCAGCAGACGAGCCGAGCGATTCGTGCCGACCGGAGCCACGTCGGATGGAGCATGATCGACCCGAGACACAGACTGAGATAAGCCCAACACAAACACGGACACAACGTTTTATTTTATTCTTCATTCCCCTGTGCTGTATTTGAAGTCTGTGAGTGGGATCCCAATCAAGGTTTTAGTTCTTCCGTCGCGTAATAAATATTTATATTTGTACATTTTACATCCGCGTCGGGTTGAGTTGATTTTCAGGGTGAAGACACCGTCAGACCGACAGGTAAGCCGCGGCATTCTCCCCCCACATAACCCTCCCTACCCCCGCTCGTGTTTGATCTGCCATTGCATTGGAAACGCCTCATCTTACTATCATTCACCAAATGTCCGTCTGTCTGTTCGAAGGTACCGCAAAAACTGCTGAAGCGATCGCAAATATATTTTGGGTGGGTAATCCTGGGACCCCTGGGAGTAAAATAGACCATTTAGTTTTCCCAATTTCAGCTTTTAGACTGGTTCAATTTCCAGCAAATGTGATTGCATGAGGCATTTTTGAGGAAAAGCAAACAAATAGGTTTTTCTTAAAGGGAATTTTGTGCTGAATATGAATATCTTGTTTGTGTTTCCCAAAATTGCCTAATTAGGTCATTAATTAAGGTCAAAGGTCAATAAGTGCAAAATTCAAGTTTTCACAAATTGTTTTATTTTTTATATTCAATACAGTGGTAAAAAAGATTTTCCAATATCTATCATATTAAGCCATACATTGCATGTCAAAGATTTGAATTTAATGGAAAATGTGAAAGAAATTTTCACTTCTATGGAGAATATCTCCGTAACGGTTGACCTTTCTACGGAGTGCCATGTCAGTCGATTTCCCTTTGATGTTTCATGTCAAAATGCACCAGTGAAAAGAGTATATGGCATAGCATCATTGTCTAGGTTCAGGGGAATGAGACTTTGTTGTTTGTTTTGCGAAATTTGCATAATTAGCCACCAATTAGGGTCAGGGGTTAATTAGTACAAAATGCGAATTTTTATGAAATTTTCGTAAGGTCCTATTTGACGTCCCCTAGATGAATTTACAAGAATTTTCTACATATCATTCAAATTAAACGTCATATTATGTGCCGAATATTCAAATTAAATGAAAAATGTGATAGGAATTCTTGATTCTATCGCCAATATCTCAATAACGGTTCAATTGCCAATATCTCAATAACAGTTCAATTTTGGTCGCATGGATTTGTCTTTTTTCCAACGTAGGCCACCAAAACTGATTTTGGTTTCCTCTCTATATATGACAACAATATATCTGACAATATATTAGAAAGGAACATGTCACCTTTTTATATTTCTATATTTTATATTTATATTTCACCCCCTTAAACCAACACTGATGAAGTGTCAAATAACCGTATTGTGGCAATATCCTAGCATTGGCGTTATTTAGTCTTGTTTTTGCATGTTACGGTCTCCGAGTCACTGCATTTGCATGCGTCCGTACACTTCAAATCCCATTTCTTGCACGAACACCTATCACTGGTGCAACCCTTGGTACAGCCACACTGTACAATGCCCTTGCATGCTTTTGGGATAGGGGGTAAAGATGTGAGCACCGGTGAGAGAAGACCATCAGCCAGCTTCCATCCAGCAGAGTCCATTGGGGGAGGAATTACTGGGTTTGGATTGCACGCTTCTCTCCATATGAAGCTCTGGTAATTTGCACGCTGTATATGGTGATGTGCAGCATCACTGGATGGTGGCATTGATTCTGGTGCCTGACATTTACTGAACAGCTTTACTGAACAGCGAACATATCACATGTTCTTGTGATATCACATCTCACGAGATGATATATCATCTCACGTTCTTGTGATATCACATCTCACGAACATATCACATGTGAACATATCACATGTCCCTATCACATGTACCACAATTCTTACCATGAACAGCGAACAGCGAACTTCTCACATTTTCCATTAAATTCAAATCTTTGACATACGATATATGGCTTAATATGATAGATACTCGATAAACTTTTTCGCCACTGTATTGGATATTAAAAATAAAATAATTTCTGTGAAAACCTGAATTTTGCACTTATTGACCTTTGACCTTAATTAATGACTTAATTAGGCAATTTTGGGAAACACAAACAAGATATTCATATTCAGCACGAAAATCCCTTTTAGAAAAACCTATTTGTTTGCTTTTCCTCAAAAATGCCTCATGCAGCTTAAATAAGCACATTTTTGAATTTCTTGCCTAGACGACTTCATCTCCCCCAACCTTCTGCCTCGCTCTTCCCCCTCCTCAAATAACACCTCACTGTGCCTCACCCAATCTCCATCAAACCTTTTGTCTGCCCCATTCTTCCCTTTCTCCAAGCTATTCTGAAATCTCTGAAATCTCTGACACACCTTCAACAGCTCTCCCTACCTCTTCCTCCTCTTCCACATCTTACCCTACCCCTCCCCCCCCCCCCCCCCTGTTCTGGACCCGATGCTCCCCCTTCCTCTTCATTAACGGTATGGACCTCAAACATCCAGGGCCTTCGCTCAAACTTGACTGATCTCTCCATACAGGTTGCTTCTGACAAACCAGATGTGATCTGCTTAACAGAAACTTTCCTCCTTCATGATGTCTCTGATGCCTTGGTATCTCTCCCAGGTTACTCCCTCCTCCGGTATGATAGACCTGAGCCTCGTCCTGGAGGTGGGGTTGCTATCTTTATAAAAAACTCTCTTCCTCACTCGCCCTCCACTGCCCTCTCTCCACCTCACCCCCAGGAATACATTTGGCTACGGCTTCCCCTTCGATCCCACCTTTTGTTCATATGTGTGTTGTACCGTCCACCAAACAGCGATGACTCCATCTACATCTCGCTGTCTGATAATATGGACCAACTTCTATCTACCCATCCCAACTCTCTCTTCCTCATATGTGGTGATTTCAATTGTCACCATGCCAGTTGGCTGGGTGTGGGTACCTCTCTCACCAGACATGGCTCTTCAGCAAAGGACTTCTGCATCTCACTGGGACTGACACAATCTGTCAATTTCCCGACCCGGATCTCAGTCAACGGAGCATCTTCTCTTCTGGATTTGGTTATGACAAACTTCCCTGAAAATGTCTGCTGCTCTTCTTCTGCTCCAATCGGCTCATCTGATCATGTGCTTGTCAAAGTGGACATCTCTCTGACCATTCTCAGAGAGCCTCCTCAGCGTCGACGAGTCTGACATTTCACTCAGGCCAACTGGCCCCTTCTTCAAGCAGCCATCAATCATCTGGACTGGTCTCCCATCTCTACCGCCTCTGACATCAACTCATCCTGGGAATTCTTTCAAAGTAAATTGCTCTCTCTCATGCACAGATTTATCCCATCTCGTCTTCAGTTGTCATACCCTTCCTCCCGTCCATGGTACACGGAATCTTGTGGTGAGGCAGTCGCCCTGAAACAACTTATCTTCGCCTCCTGAAAGACAAATCCAACGGAAGGAAATCTCATTTCCTTTCACAAATCCCGGAACAAGTGTGTGGCCAACCTCAGGAGAGCAAGGAAACAACATCTCTCCATTCTCAAGACTGAACTCTCAAACCTGTCTCCCTCTTCCAAATGCTGGTAGCGTCTGGTCAAATCTGTTTCTGGTGTTTGTTCCCCTTCCATCCCCTCCCTCACCTCAAATGGCTTAATGGCCGACTCTGCACATGAAAAAGCTGAATGCCTCAACTCTGTGTTTGCCTCTAAATCTTGTGTCCCAAACCCATCCCTCTCTGTACCCACCGTACCCAGTCGTACCCAGCTGCTCCTGGACTCTGTGTCCTTTCCTCCTGACAAGGTGGAAAAGTTTCTGTCAACCCTCGACTCTAATTCTGCAACTGGTCCTGACGGCATCAGCCCACGGGTCCTAAAATCATGTTCTTCCACTCTTTCACTCCCTCTTTCTGTTCTCTTCACCCTCTCTTTTGCTCAAGGTCATCTGCCATCTGCTTGGAAATCAGCCAACATCACCGCTTTGCACAAAAAAGGTGCAAAAACAGATCCCAGCAACTACAGCCAATCAGCCTTCTCCCAATTATCAGCAAAGTCATGGAATCCATCATTGCTTCAGATATGAAATCTTTCCCCTTCTCCAATGGCTTGATCTCTGATCATCAATTTGGTTTCAGACCTGGTCACTCTACTCTGGACATGCTGCTTCTGCTTTCTCAACAATGGATGGAGGTCCTCAACGCCAAACAGGAAATTAGAGCTGTCTCCCTTGACATTTCACGTGCCTTCGATACGGTCTGGCACCCTGCTCTGCTCACCAAACTCTCCTCCTTTGGTATCCATGGAAATCTCCACGCATGGCTGGCAGACTTCCTCTCTAGTCGTAGTCAACGTGTGGCCCTGAATGGGTTTCTCTCATCTCCTCCTCCTGTTCAGGCTGGATTCCCCAGGGCAGTGCTCTGGGCCCTGTGCTTTTTCTGGTCTTCATCAATGATCTCTCCGACTCTCTTGAAAATCCTCTCTATCTCTTTGCTGATGACTCCACTCTCTGCCGCTCCATTCCTCATCCCTCAGATCGGCAGTCTGCAGCCTCCTCACTCCCTGCAGACCTGGACAAAATCACTGACTGGGCAAACAAGTGGAACATGTCTTTCAATCCTGACAAATCTCACTCTCTTACGATGTCTCTCCGAAAAAGACCGACTGGACAACCCTCCCAACCACTTTCTGAATAATCCCCTCCAAGAAGTTCTGTCACTCAAGCTTTTGGGTCTCACTATCTGCCATGATCTTTCCTGGGAAAACCACATTTCAAATCTGGCCTCCAAAGCCAGTCGCCGACTGGGCATCCTCCGTCGTGTGAAGTCCTTCCTTGGCACACCTGAGCTCCTCACCACATACAAGGCTTTCATCTGCAGCTCAATGGAATACTGCTCTCCCCTCTGGGCTGGTGCTCCTGCCTCACACCTAGCTCCTCTTCACGCTGTTGAAACCACAGCGTTCAGAATCATTGGAATCTCCCGTGATGAAGCTACCTCCGAGGGCATTTCACTCACTCACCGCAGGCAGGTTGGTGGTCTTTCTGTCTTCTACCGACTCCTCTCCGGCCTTGCTCCTCCAGCTCTCTCTGGGCTCTGTCCCCCAAATATTCCTAAAGGTCACACAAGATCTGCCTGCAACCCTCTTATGGTTAAACTGCCAAAATCAAGACTCTCTGCTCACCTTCACTCTTTCATTCCACTTTTCTCCCACCTCTGGAACAAACTCCCCCACTCCCTTCAGTCCCACTCCTCCCTCCAGGTCTTTAAAACAGCTGTTCACCACCATCTCTTATCTTCCCCCATCCAAGACCTTGATCTGTTCTTCCCCCGCTAATTTCACCCCAAATCCTCTTTTTTGAAATGCCAACTTCTTTCCTGGAAGTCCTTGGTGTCCTTGTGTTTCTACTTCTCCCACCCCCCCCCCCCCCTTCCCACGCCGCCTCCCCCCAAGGCCTCTCTCTCCCACATATTCCCAATGTTCCTCACAAATGTTGTGTTTATGTGCATCCCCTTCTCTCCCCATCTTGTCTGTCGCTCCCCTTTTTATACACTTTGTTTGTTTGTCTGTTTGATTTGTTTGTGTGATAAATGTTAGCTCTTTCACGAGCTTCGATTCTGTATACAACAAAAAAAAAAAAAAAAAAAAACTCTTTTAACCTTTCCTGGCTCTGCAGTTGCAGCTCCATTATCCGGGGCTCCACATTTCCTTTTTCCTCGGGTATCCAATCCAAGGCTACCTCTTCCCATGTTCCTTGTCCCACGAGAGACTCCACCACCAATGTCTGCATCTCTGCTTTCTTCATACTAACTCGGACCTCCAAGTTAAAATATTTGGCCAATGTCATGAGTTCCGATCTTTTTAACGCCTGGAACTGTGCCTCATTAGGGGACGCCGCAAACTTTTCTGCGTCAAACACCATGGTGACTCTCAGTTAGCACCTGTTAACCTTCACACAAAAATTTTCAAATTTTTAGAAAAATTTGGGAATGTTAGAAAATTCCAAATTTGGGAATTTGGGGAATGTTAGGGAATTCTATCCCGGACGAGCCCCCAATTTCTGTTACGTGCTCCTCCCCAAACCCCGGTCACGTTGTACCTCCGAGCCCCGAGAGGAGCAACGGCAGAAAGATGTGTTATTCTGTTTGTCAAAGATCAATGGTGAAACCACACCAATTGTAACCAACAAACAAGTATTGTATTGAGGTCACACAAGAATAACAGTACAATAACAATATTAATCAATTGAACAACCAATATATCATTCCTATGATGGTACCATCAGTTTCGCACAATATAACTCACTGTGCTCCAAGTGAGTGAAAATAACATTCCCAATGTCTCTATCCTGGCATCAAGCCAAAGTCGATCCACGCTCCAGTGATCGTCAGAACGATGTTGTATCGAGACCAGAATCCCGCTCGGTGCCAAACACTGCCAAAGATAGGCAAAAGTGTCCTCAAGAGGCGGCTGGGAAATCACACCTTCGGGTATGTACGTTCAACGGCTCCCAATCGGCGAACCGCAAATTCCCACTCGAAATCCACGTTATACACACACACCAGGTTACGTCTGGATGTGGTGAAATGGTTGAAGCGAGGTGAAAAACCTCGAGCGATGCGAAATCCGGCGCGAGGCAAAATGGCCAACGGTCCGTTCTTGAGACGTAACGGCACTCCAATGATTCTCTTCGGAATCAACCGCAAAACCGGTGACGCAGGTTTAACTGTCACAGCGATAACAACTCTGCGCAGGAAACCCTTTCCCAGGAACCTCAAAGTTCACTTGTGACCCCCGTTCGCCAGCGTCTGCTCAAAACCTCAACGCAGCTTGGCTCCTTCACTGACCTCACTCACTCCGCCTCCTTTTTCTCCGCTTCCTCCTCCTCTTCTTACTCTTCATCTTTGTCCGGTTCCCGATCCGGTTTCCGGTTTCTTTTTAAAACATTATTTTTTTTTACCTTTTGAAAACAGTTATTTCCAATTCACTTAAATGATAACAATAATAGTACATGCAACCAAAAATGTTTACAGTGGATGAGAACCACAACAACGGAAGTGACTAATCCGTAACACATCCACCAAACAGTGATGACTCCATCTACATCTCGCTGTCTGATAACATGGACCAACTTCTATCCACTCATCCCAACTCTCTTTTCCTCATATGTGGTGATTTAATTGTCATCATGCCAGCTGGCTGGGTGTGGGTATCTCTCTCACCAGCCACCGCTCCTCAGCAAAGGACTTCTGCAACTCATTGGGACTGACACAATCTGTCAATTTTCCGACCTGGATCTCAGTCAACGGAAAATCTTCTCTGATGTACTTGGTTATGACAAACTTCCCTGCAAATGTCTGCTGCTCTTCTTCTGCTCCAATCGGTTCATCTGACCATATGCTTGTTAAAGTGGACATCTCTCTGGACATTCCCAGAGAGCCTCCTCAGCGTCGACGAGTCTGGCATTTCACTCGGGCCGACCAGCACAGTCTTAAAGCAACCATCAATCATCTGGATTGGTCTCCTATCTCTACTGCCTCTGACATCAACTCATCCTGGGAATTCTTCCAAAGTAAATTGCTCTCTCTCATGCACAGATTTATCCCATCTCGTCTTCAGTTGTCATACCCTTCCTCCCGTCCATGGTACACGGAATCTTGTGGTGAGGCAGTCGCCCTGAAACAACTTATCTTCGCCTCCTGAAAGACAAATCCAACGGAAGGAAATCTCATTTCCTTTCACAAATCCCGGAACAAGTGTGTGGCCAACCTCAGGAGAGCAAGGAAACAACATCTCTCCATTCTCAAGACTGAACTCTCAAACCTGTCTCCCTCTTCCAAATGCTGGTAGCGTCTGGTCAAATCTGTTTCTGGTGTTTGTTCCCCTTCCATCCCCTCCCTTACCTCAAACGGATACACAGCTGACTCCGCACGTGAAAAAGCTGAATGCCTCAACTCTGTGTTTGCCTCAAAATATTGTGTCCCAAACCCATCTCTCTCTGTACCTACCTTTCCCAGTCAAACCCAGCTGCTGCTGGACTCTGTGTCCTTCTCTCCTGACAAGGTGGATAAGTTTCTGTCAATCCTCGACGATGATTCTGCAACTGGACCAGACGGCATCAGCCCAAGGTTCCGAAAATCCTGCTCTGCCGCTCTTTCACAGCCTCTGTCTGTTCTGTTCACCCTCTCTTTTGCTCAAGGTAATCTGCCATCAGCTTGGAAATCAGCCAACATTACCTCTTCACACAAAAAAGGTGCAAAAACAGATCCTTGCAACTACAGACCAATCAGCCGGCTCCCAATAATCAGCAAGGTCATGGAATCAATTATCGCCTCTGACATCAAATCCTTCCTCTTCTCCAATGGCTTGATTTCGGATCATTAACTTGGTTTCAGACCAGGTCACTCCACTCTGGACATGCTGCTTCTGCTGTCTCAACAATGGATGGAGGTCCTCAATGTCAAACAGGAAATTAGAGCTGTCTCCTTTGACATATCTCGTGCCTTCCATACGGTCTGGCACCCCGCTCTGCTCACCAAACTCTCCTCCAATGGAATCCATGGAAATCTCCAAAAATGGCTTGCGGACTTCCTTTCTGGTCATAGTCAACGTGTGGTCCTGAAAGGGTTTCTCTCATCTCCCCTTCCTGTTCAGGCTGGAGTTCCCCAAGGCAGTGTTCTGGGCCCTGTGCTTTTTCTGGTCTTCATCAATGACCTCTCCGACTCTCTGGAAAATCCTCTCTGTCACTTTGCTGATGACTCCACTCTCTGCCGCTCCATTCCTCATCCCTCAGATCGGCAGTCTGCAGCCTCCTCACTCTCTGCAGACCTAGACAAAATCACAGACAGTTCAAACAAGTGGAACATGTCTTGCAAACCTGACATATCTCACACTCTCACTATGTCTCTCCGAAAAGACCGACTGGACAACCCTCCCATCTACTTTCTGAACAATCCTCTCCAAGAAGTTCTGTCACTCAAGCGTTTGGGTCTCACTATATGCCTTGATCTTTCCTGAGAAAACCACATTTCCAAGCTGGCCTCCAAAGTCAGTCGCCGACTTGGCATCCTCCGTCGTGTGAAGTCCTTCCTTGGCACACCTGAGCTCCTCACCACATACAAGGCTTTCATCCGCAGCTCAATGGAATACTGTTCTCCCTCCTGGGCTGGTGCTCCTGCCTCACACCCAGCTCGTCTTTACACTGTTGAAACCAAAGCTTTCAGAATTATTGGAATCTCCCATGATGAAGCTAACTCTGAGGGCCTTTCACTCACCCACCGCATGCAGGTAGGTGGTCTTTCTGTGTTCTACCAACTCCTATCCGGCCTAGCTCCCCCAGCTCTGTCTGTGCTCTGTCCCCAAAATATTCCGACATGTCGCACAAGATCTGCCAACAACCCTCTTCTCGTGAAACTGCCATAATCAAGACTCTCTGCTCACCTTCACTCCTTCATTCCTCTTTCCTCCCACTTCTGGAATAAACCCCCTCACTCTCTTCAATCCCACTCCTCCCTCCAGGTCTTTAAAACAGCTGTTCACCACCATCTCTTATCTTCCCCCATCCAAAACCTTGATCTTTTCTACCCCCGTTAATTCACCCCAGACCCACTTTTTTGAAATACCGACTTCTTTCCTGGAAGACCCAGCAGTGTCCATGGGTTTTTTAATCCTCTCCCACCCCCCTCCCCCACCCCTTCCCATGCCTCCTCCCCCCAAGCCCTCACCCTCCGACAGATCTCCTGATATCCCTGCTCTCTATGTTGTCTCTTGCTCCCTTTATCATACGTTTTATGTGTCAGTTTGTCTTTTTGTGATCAATGTTAGCTCTCACACGAGCCTCGATCTTGTATACAAAAATAATAACAATAAATAAACAGTCACGTGGAGGTATGTGTGCTCTTCCTTGTGATGATCTCGTTTATTATTGTGATTTCATGACTGTTCGGATGAATATTCATCAGAAATGAATATTTGCTACATCATTGAACACCTTCAATGCAGATGGAGGAAATGTTGAGTTGGATCTTGGAGACGGCGTGAAGCTGGAAGGTGTGAAAACATTTTGCTACCTCGGAGACATGCTGAATGGAGAAGGTGGATCAGACTCGGCAACGGTAGCTCGAGTGAGATGTGCATGGAAGAAGTTTCGGGAATTGAGTGGCGTGCTGATGATGAGGGGAGTGTCGTTGAAGCTGAAGGGAAAGGTGTATGCTGCATGTGTGAGAACTGTTATGATTTATGGGAGCGAGACATGGGTAATGAACGTAGAGCAGCAACGAAGGCTGGAAAGGGTGGAAATGCGAATGGTTCGGTGGATGTGTGGAGTATCGTTGAGAGAGAGGAAGACAAATGATGAATTGCGAAAGGTGATGGGAATGGAGCCTGTGATTGATGCTGTGAAGAGGAACAGGTTGAGATGGTTTGGTCATGTGTTGAGGAAGGATGAAAGTGACTGGTTGAGAAAAGTGATGGAAATGAATGTAGAAGGAAGTAGAAGACGGGGAAGACCGAGAAAGACTTGGCTAAAGATGGTGGAAGAAGAAATGCGGGCAAGGGGGTTAACAAGGAGAGATGCAGAAAATAGGGCAAAATGGAGAAGATTGTCATGGGGACCGCAAGGCTAACCCCCGCTCTAGCAGGGAAAATGGCCTTTAAAATGCATGTTGTTGTTGTTGTTGTTGTTGTTGTATTGAACAGACAATTGATTTAACCTTTCAAATGATATGCAACAATCAACGAAAGGTTTATTCAAATTGAGCAGGAGGTTGCTGAGCAACCATATTCCCGAAATTTCAGAGTATGAAGTTCACTTCACGTGACTATGGGCACCGATCAACAAGGTACCTGAAGTACAAATTTCCAACCCAAGATATTTTATGTTAACATCGTATTACTCACGCAGGACATCCAAAGGAATAAAAAGATGCCAACCAGGTATGGTATTGGGGGTGGGGGTGCACGACCAGCCGGCGGACCATGTGGGCCTCAATTCCCAGTGTGTTCCGAGAGCAAGCAGCTCGCTTACCGCTCGCCAAGCGGCTCGCTTGATTCAAAGCGCTCAAGTGAGCACTCCAAGGTATCAGAGCGGAGTGTTCGACACCTGTTATTATCGACATTACAAGCGGCTTGCTGATGGAACACACCCCTGCTGCTCACCTCCTTCTTTCATCCTTCGCACTTCTCCCTCATTCCTTCGAAGATCTGTCTCAAAACACCGTTGCTCGGCAACGGAAGAGGCGGAAGTGGCAGGCAAACGATCAGGGGTGAAAGTGCAACTTGGTCAAAGAAGAAATGTGAATATTTCCGCAGACAGAGTGCAGAATGGCTGAATTATAAAGAAAACATTGTTAAAACCAGGACACTTTACTTCTCTACAACACAATAATTCACCTTTTGGGCGTGGTCAGCACTCCAAGCACCTGCGGATCGCATGAAATGCTCGTCCTGGCTTCTTCCTCAGCTGAGGTAAATGTTATTTTAAAATCAGTGGAAGATAATAACAAGAGATCGCTTGAGGATTACTCACCGGAGCTTTCAGATTAAATCATTTCAATTAATTTAACTCCTGCTTGGTCAAAAGACACGACCAGCGGCGGGAGACGTTCAAGAGAAAACACACAACGGGCAGGAAATCTAAACGGTGTTTCCTATGACGTCCGCGTTTAGTTGTTAAATGTTGTACATTTCGCTTTTCACATCAGAATTTAAGAGTCTAGTTCAAGTGAACGGTCGCAGGCAGAGATGTCGCGTTTGTGTCAAGGACGAAATGATTAGATTTTGGTGAATATCTGGATTCGGCAACTAGAATTTTAAAGTGATTCTTCACCATTGGGAGATGGGGCCAAAACGATACATAGCAGGATATCTCAAAAAGTTGTGGACGGATTTGGACGAAACTTCGGGGACCGGTTGGGTGTCCGACAAGGTCAAATAGATTCGAAGGTAAGCCTTGACTGGTTATTCAGTTGAGGATTCTGTGTTTGGGGTTCACAGATCTGCGAACGTCCCCCATGACATATATTGTTTATTTATTATTTTTAATAACGAGGCAGATGCCCCCTACTATACGCCCTGAACTTGGCCCTCGAGTGTCCATAGCGGTGTATAGTAGAGGATTGTGAAGCGCCAACCCATTGCTTTCAAGGGCATTATCTGCTTATTTGTGTCTTTTGTAATTCTTGTCAATAAAATGAACCCAAGATTTCTTCCCCATTCAAATCATATAATTTATAGGTCCAAAGGACGGTATTCATTACATCAAGGATTAAAAAAAGTTCATTAGTCCATTCATTCATTCATTTCGGTTTATTGAAATATTTAAACACTGGACAAGGCAGTTCGAAGACTGAAATTTGTCAAGTATACAATAATAAAAGTATTTCATAAAACTTACAAACTTACAATGCATAAAAATAATAATATTAATCATATAAAATTACATTCATAAATGTAATAAATACAAGTACAGATACATTCAAAGTACACAGCCCCCATGCCAAATAATTAAATATCCGACAGCGCGGCTTTGCCGGGGCGCCTCCAGCGCCCGGCAATACCTCAGTGCAGATCATAGAGGATGCATTGTGAGGGAGAGGTGTACACTAATTGATTGATTAATTGTACAATTAAAATCAATAAAAGATTATCACAAAATATTTTCTTAATCAATTGGCTTATAGCATAACTAAACCACTAGTGCTTCATCCGAAGATGTATCTTTTTGAATTATTATTATTATTATTTTTTTTTTTTGTATGCAGATTCGAGGCTCGTGAAAGAGCTAATATTTATCAAACAAACAAATCAAACAAACAAGCAAACAAAGTATATAAAAAGGGGAGCGGTCGACAAGATGGGGAGAGAAGGGGAGGAAGCACACAAACACAACATTTGAGAGCAGGGACATCGGGAGATGTTTTTGGATGGAGAGGCCCTGGGGGGAGGCAGGATAGGTATAAAACGCAAGGACACCAAGGACTTCCAGGAAAGAAGTCAAAAGTCACCTCAAAAAAGTGTATTTGGGGTGAAATTAGCGGGGGTAGAAAAGATCAAGGTTTTGGATTGGGGATAATTAAATAAGTCATTAATAAAAAATTAAATAATTAATTGATTAATCAATAAATAATTAATCAATTAATCAATAAATAATAATTAATCTATTAAATGGTTAATCAATAAATCAAAAATATCCTTGATAGCCACATCACTTGGTCGCCCGGACAAACAAACAAGAAAGAAAACAAACAAGAAAACAAATAACCAGAGTGAAAACTGAGTACTCCCTTTCAGCGTGCGTCACTGCCGAGCCCCTTTCGGTGCCCGGCAATGACGTTTTGCAATGCCTGGGGATGGCATAGGAAAGGTGCGGTGTACAATAGCATAACTAAACCACGAGTGCTTCATCCGAAGATGTATCTTTTAGAAATTTAATTAAATAAGTCATCAATAAAAAATTAAATAATTAATTGATTAATCAATAAATAATTAATCAATTAATCAATAAATATTAATCAATGAAATGATTAATCAAAAATATCCTTGATAGCCACATCACTTGGTCACTGTCATGTCCAAATATTAGCTTCCCAGATCAAAAGGTGCCTGAGATATTGGCGAAATGAGAAAGAAAATAAATAAATGATTAATAATGAAAATAAATAAATAATAATCATTAAAAAATTAAATTATTAATCAATTCGGTCACAGAACACATAAACCACCACCATTTCTTCAGAATCTGTAACTGAATTATTATTTTTATTTTTTAGTAATTAATCGAATAATTAAATAATTAATCGATCAATTGATTAATTGATGAATCAATAAATCAAAAATATCCTTGATCGCCACATCACTTGGTCACTCATGTCCAAATATTAGCTTCCCATCTCAAAAAGTGCCTGAGATATTGGCCAAATAAGAAAGAAAATAAATAAATGATTAATAATGAAAATAAATAAATATATAATAATCATTAAAAAATTAAATTATTAATCAATTCGGTCATAGAACACATAAACCACCACCATTTCATCAGAATCTGTAACTTTAAAAAAAAAGATTTTTTTTTTTAGTAATTAATAATAATAATAATAAATAATTATAAATAAATCTTTATTGTCCCATTTTCAGGGAAATTATTGTTTGGTGACACCGTAAGTTGACCATCATTAAAACATAAAACACAAAGGGAATAAGAAAACAATATCAAAAAAGATATAAAATATAAAATAAATATAAAGTATGGAAGATGGACTAAAGAGCAAAATGTCGAGGAATTTGAATTTAGCATTTGAATTGCACATGGTACAAATGACTTTTTGAACATGTTCTTCTTCATCCTCCTTGCACGAAAGCGTCTCCCTGATGGCAGTTTTTCAAAAAGTCCGGTCAAGAAATGACTTTCATCGGTACACACCTGCACCGCCTTCCTTTTCAATGCTCGCAAGTACAGAGACTCCAGACTGGTTGAAGGCCCACCTACAGCTTTAAATGCCAGTGTAATGACCTTTCTCAATCGTGACTTATTCCGCACATTAAGATAACTGCACCAGGAAATCAAATTAAATGATAAAACACTGATCAGTAAGGAATTTGTTAACATCCGCATCACACGAGAGCTAACACCAAATGAATTCAACTTCCTGATAAGATACTGTGGCGGACACGATGGCTCGCTGGCGCGGTGACATCATTCCGCGCACCAAGAGGGTGTCGGCCACGCCCGAGGGGTAGGTGTGGCCTCGGATATACATGGGGCTCGCAGCCCTGAGCAAGTCAGTGCTACAGTTTGAGCTTTACAATAAAGACTCTTTTGACCCTACGCGTTGTGGCTTACCTTCTTTGGCAAACAAGTTGCATGCGTAGCACCACGCTACACTGGTGACCCCTTTTGGTTCAGCCGTCGCTGACCACAGAACGCGCCATGGCCAGCAACGCGGTCGCGGTAAAGCTCCCTGAGTTTTGGAAGCACAGGCCGAGGTATGGTTCGTGCAGGCCGAAGCACAGTTCGAGCTTCGAGGAATAACGGCGGACGAGACGCGTTACTATCACGTGATTGCCGCCCTCGGGCCCGGCACGGCCGCCCGAGTCGTGTCCATCCTGCGGCACCCACCGGCGGAGCACAAGTACACGACGCTCAAACGTCTCCTCATCGCCACGTTCGGCCTCACGGAGCTCGAACGGGCGGTCCGCCTCCTGGACCTTCCCGAACTCGGCGACACACGACCATCAGTACGGATGGACTACATGCTGTCGTTGCTGGGTGACAAAGCCCCGGATTTTTTATTCCGGGCGCTTTTTCTATGCCAGCTACCGGCACAGGTACGCCTCGCGTTGGGGCCCCGCGTTGCTTGCAGCCAACGGTACACCCATACGCACATTCGGGAAGCGCTGCCTCTCCATGCGGTTCGGAAGGCAGCGCTTTCAATGGTCGTTCGTAACCGCCAGCGTGCCCATGGCATTGCTCGGTGTGGACTTCCTATGTGCAAATGGGTTGTTGGTGGACGGGAAGCACAGAAGGCTCGTCCAGGCCGAAACCTTTAGCTCGCTCGCTTGTTCGCTGAGCAGCTCGTTGAGCGGCTCACTGAGCGGCTCACCGAGCGGCTCACCAAGCGGCTTGCTAAACGGTTCCATCCCGGCGAGTTTGGTTTGTACGCTTCCGGCAGCGGATGACTTTACCCGCCTCCTCGCCAGTTTCCCGGCCCTCACGCGGCCCACCTTCTCGGCGGTGGACGTCAAGCATGGGGTGGAGCATCACATCCCCACCGTCGGGCCACCGGTCTACGCCCGGGCACGCCGCCTCGAGCCGACGAAGCTCGCGGTGGCGAAAGCGGAGTTCGCTACGCTGGAGCGGCTGGGCATCGTGCGGCACTCCAAGAGTGCTTGGGCATCGCCGCTGCACATCGTGCCGAAGCCCGGCGGGGGATGGCGGCCGTGCGGGGACTACCGCCGCCTCAACAATGCTACCACCCCCGACCGCTACCCGGTCCCTCACATCCAGGACTTTTCCGCCCGGTTGGCGAAAATGTCCCTCTTTTCCAAGGTGGACCTCATCCGCGTCTACCACCAGGTCCCCGTCAGGCCGGAGGACATACCGAAGATGGCCGTCATTACACCATTCGGCCTCTTCGAGTTTCTGCGGATGCCCTTCGGGTTGAAGAATGCGGCTCAGGCGTTCCAGCGGCTGATGGACAGCGTCTTGCATGACTTGGATTTCGTTTACGTCTACCTGGACGACATCCTCGTCGCAAGCGCATCCCGTGAGGAGCATCTCCGCCATCTCCGCACGCTCTTCGAACGCCTGGGCCAGCATGGCCTGATCATCAACCCCGCCAAGTGCCGGTTCGGCATCGCCGAAATCGACTTTTTGGGGCACCGCGTCACCAAGCACGGGGCCATCCCCTTACCGGCCAAGGTGGAGGCGGTCAGGGGGTTTCCGCGCCCCCGCACGATCAAGGGGCTCCAGGAGTTCCTGGGCATAGTGAACTTTTATCACCGGTTCCTGCCCCGCATCGCCCAGCTCCTGCGCCCCCTGCACGAGGCCCTCCGGGGGAAGCCAGGCAAAGGTGACGTTGCTTGGACCGAGCCGATGGATGCGGCGTTCGCGGGCGCGAAGCTCGCCTTGACTAACGCCACCATGCTCGCGCACCCGGTGCCCGATGCACCGATCGCCCTCACCACCGACGCATCGGACTACGCGGTGGGCGCGGTGCACGAGCAATGGGTGAAGGGAACTTGGCAGCCGCTGGCGTTTTTCAGCCGGCAGCTCCGCCCACACGAACGGCGGTACAGTACCTTCGACCGCGAGCTTCTCGGGCTTCACCTGGCGGTCCGGCATTTCCGCCATCTGGTCGAGGGCCGTTCGTTCACGGCCTTCATCGACCACAAGCCCCTGGTCTTCGCGATGGCCAAGGTCGCCGAGCCGTGGTCGGCCCCGCAGCAGCGTCACCTCTCGGCCGTGTCCGAGTACACGACGGAGATCCGGCACGTCGCGGGGAAGGACAACCCGGTGGCGGATTGCCTTTCCCGGTCCGTCACCCACGCGGTCCACCTCGGGATCGACTATGCCCTAATGGCGGTGGACCAGACCGCCGACCCCGACGTCCAGGCCTTGCGGACCACCGTCACGGGCCTCCGCGTCACCGAGGTGCCGTTCGACGGCGCGGGCACGGCCCTCTTGTGCGACGTCTCCCTCGGCCGGCCTCGCCCCATCATGCCCGCGGGCTGGCAGCGCCGGGTTTTTGACGCCATCCACGGCCTGTCCCACCCGGGCACGAAGGCCTCCCAGAGGCTGGTCGCCGCCAAGTTCGTCTGGCATGGCCTCCGGAAGACCGTCCGCGATTGGACCAGGACGTGCCTCGCGTGCCAGCGCGCGAAGGTGCACCGCCACACCCAGGCCCCGTTGGCCCCGTTGGCCCCGTTTACTGTGCCCGAACGTCGGTTCGACCACGTTCACGTGGACTTGGTGGGACCTCTGCCCCCCTCGCGGGGTTTCACCCACATCCTCACCATGGTGGACCGCACCACCCGGTGGCCGGAGGCTGTGCCTTTGGCGGTGACGACGGTGGCGGACGTCGCACAGGCATTCATCGCCACCTGGGTTGCCCGGTTCGGCGCCCCCTCGGACATCTCGTCCGACCGCGGCCCCCAGTTCACCTCGGAGCTCTGGGGGGCGGACGCGCGGGGCTCGGCGTCCAGCTGCACCGCACCACGGCCTACCACCCCCAGGCCAACGGCCTGTGTGAGCGCTTCCATCGCTCCTTAAAGGCCACGCTCCGGGCCACCCTCCGCGACGGCGGCTGGATCGACAGGCTCCCCTGGGTCCTGCTGGGCCTCAGGACGGCGCCCAAGGACGACCTGCGCGCATCCACGGCAGAGTTGGTCTTCGGACAACCGCTGCGGGTGCCGGGCGAGTTCCTCCCCGACTCCACGGCACCATGGTCTGCGGCGCAGCAGCGCTCCGCACTGCAGGAGACCGCCCAGAGGTTCGCCCCGGTGCCGACGGCGCATCACGGGTGCCCGCCAACGCACGTCGCCCCGGAGCTTCGCACGGCGGAGTACGTATTCGTCCGCCACGACGCCCACCGGACACCGCTGCGGCCCCCGTACGACGGGCCCTTCCGCGTGCTGGGGACCGGGGTGAAACACTTCACCCTGGACATCGGCGGTACTCCTGACCGCGTTTCCGTGGACGGCCTCAAGCCGGCCCACCTCGACGTGGACCACCCCCCACCAGTGGCTCGGCCCCCGCGTCGGGGCCGCCCCTCGGCGGGCAGACCCCTGGCACCACCCAGCCCCGCCGGCACGCCACCACCCTGTCCTGCACCCATCCCAGATGCCGCCAGCGGCATCCCAGTCGGCAACCCGGCATCCCAGACGCCGCCAGCCGCCAGAGGGCGCTTCGGCCGGGTCATCCGTTTCCCCTCAAACTGACCCTTCAGGTGCGCGGGATTTCTGGGGGGGCGCGTGTGGCGGACACGATGGCTCGCTGGCGCGGTGACATCATTCCGCGCACCAAGAGGGTGTCGGCCACGCCCGAGGGGTAGGCGTGGCCTCGGGATATACACGGGGCTCGCAGCCCCGAGCAAGTCAGTGCTACAGTTTGAGCTTTACAATAAAGACTCTTTTGACCCTACGCGTTGTGGCTTACCTTCTTTGGCAAACAAGTTGCGTGCGTAGCACCACGCTACAATACAATCTTTGCATTGATTTCTTGTACACAGCATCAGTATTTCTATCAAAAGTTAGCTTGTCATCAATAAAGGTGCCCAGGTATTTAAATTTGCTAACAATTTCCACCTTATCACCATTTATGGTTACAGGCTCATGATTGTGACCTTTCCGAAAGTCCAAAATCATCTCTTTTGTTTTGTCCACATTCAGAGTAAGACAAAAGTCCCCACCACTTGTTCAATGTGTCAATCTCGTCGAGGTGAAGATACAAAGGATGATTGATCGGAAAGATAGCCAACAATGGCGATATCGTCTGCATACTTAATTAAGTTACAAACTTCTTAAAGAGCCACGCATCCATTGGTGTACAAACTGAACAGTAGAGGTGACAATACACCGCCTTGTGGAGCACCAGTATTCAAGATTGATAACTTTGATAAGCTACCATTCACCCTCACCCGCTGAGGACGGTCTCGTAAAAAACTTTCCACCCAAAGTATGATATGGGGGTTCAGGCACAGGTCACTCAACACTTTCACAAGGGTAAATGGCTGCATAGTGTTAAAGGCTGACGAGAAATCGATAAATAACACACGGACATAGGTTCCATTCTGGTCAAGGTGACTTGTGATTAGATGAAGTAAGCTGAGCCAGGCATCTTCAACACATCGTCTTGCTTTATATGCAAATTGTAAAGGATCCAGTTTCGGAGTTACATCTGATGCTATAAACTTCACCATCAATTTCTCCATACATTTACACAGGATTGAAGGAGCTGTGCTCCTACGCGAGTTAAAAGGATTGACGCGACAAAAGACGGGAATTCATCCGAGTTTCTTTATTCGGCAAAACCAAACTCGGGTACTCTGAAAAGCCCGTTTATCGGGCAGCAATATATATATACAATCAAACGCGGCGAGAGTGGGCGTGCCCGGGCGGCCCGGGTGAGCCCGGGAAAGGCAAGTCTGGACATGCCCGGGAAAGGCGAGACTGGGCGTCTCCGGGCGGTCTGGGCGAGCCTGGCACAGCGATCGCTCCGTGGTTGCGTCCTCGGCAGGTGTAAGGCGATTGTGTATGTTCAGCGGCAACCGCTACACGCGCCCCCCCAGAATCGACTTGCACCGGCAGGGTCAATTTAAGGGGGGTCCTGATGACCCGGCCGAAGCGACCCCTGGAGGGTCGTGGGGGGCGGGGGGGGTCCGGTGTGGTGGTGGGTGGCTGAGCGGGGGGAACCGTGGACGGGGGGTGGCCTCGGCACGGAGGAAGGGCCAACCGTGGTGGTTGGTCGACGTCCACGTGCGCCGGCTTGAGGCGGTCCACCGAAATCCGGTCCGACCTGCCGCCGACGTCGATGACGAAAAACTTGTCGTCCCGTCGCAGGACCCAGAAGGGTCCGTCGTACGGCGGCCGGAGTGGCCCCCGGTGTGCGTCATGACGCACAAAAACGTACTCCGCTGTGCGAAGCGCTGGGGGAACGTAGGACTGGGGGCCACTGTGGCGGGACGTTGGCACGGGGGCAAACCGTCGGGCGGCCTCCTGGAGGTCCGAGCGCTGGCGAGCCGCGGACCAGGGACTGGTAGCATTGGGCACGAACTCCCCCGGGACGCGTAGCGGCTGGCCGTAGACGAGCTCGGCGGTGGATGCCTGGAGGTCCTCCTTGGGGGCCGTGCGGAGGCCCAAAAGGACCCACGGCAGCCGGTCGGCCCAACCACCGTCCTGAAGGCCGGCCATGAGCGCGGCCTTCATAGAGCGGTGAAAACGCTCGCACAACCCATTGGCTTGGGGGTGGTAGGCCATGGTACGGTGGAGCTTGACCCCCAGGTTGCGGGCGACAGCGCCCCACAGCTCGGAGGTGAACTGCGGACCGCGGTCCGAAGAGATGTCCGCCGGTGCGCCGAAGCAGGCGACCCAGGTGGCGATGAAAGCCTGCGCCACATTGGCGGTGGTGGCCAGGTGGAAACTGGCCAGGTGGAAATGGCGAACGGCCAGGTGGAAACGAGGGGAACGGCCTCCGGCCACCTGGTGGTCCTGTCCACCATGGTGAGCAGGTGTGTGAAACCTCGTGATGGGGGAAGGGGGCCCACCAGGTCCACGTTGACGTGGTCGAAACGCCGTTCGGGCATGGTGAAAGGTGCCAGCGGGGCCTGGGTGTGGCGGTGGACCTTGGTCCGCTGGCAGGCCGTGCAGGCGTTGGCCCAATCGCGGACGTCCCGTCGAAGTCCGTGCCAGACGAAACGCGCCGACACTAGCTTCTGGGAAGCTTTCCGGCCCGGGTGGGAAAGGCCGTGGAGGGAGGCGAAAACGCGGCGCTGCCAGGTAACGGGCACGATGGGGCGAGGCTGGCCTCGGGAGACGTCGCAGAGCAGGACAGTGTCCGCGAAGGGGATGTCGGCCAGGCGGAGGCCCGTGGCCGCCGCCCGGAGGGCTTGCACCATGATGTCGGTGGTCTGGTCAGCCGCCATAAGCGTGAAGTCCACGCCGAGGTGGACCGCGTTCGCGCTGGCCCGAGAAAGACAGTCGGCCACGGCGTTGTCTTTTCCGGCGACGTGTCGGATGTCCTTGGTAAATTCCGACACGGCGGAGAGGTGGCGCTGCTGGCGGGCCGACCACGGCTCCGTCCGTGACTTTGGCCATCGCGTAAACCAATGGCTTGTGGTCGACGAAAGCCGTGAACGGGCGGCCCTCCAGGAGGTGGCGGAAATGGCGAATGGCCAGGTATAGACCGAGGAGCTCGCGGTCAAAAGTGCTATATTTTAGCTCGTTCGGCCAGAGTTGCCGGCTAAAAAAAGCGAGTGGCTGCCAAACCCTGTTCACCCATTGTTTGTGTACGGCGCCCACCGCGTAGTCGGAGGCGTCCGTAGTGAGGGCGATTGGAGCGTCGAGCACCGGGTGAGCCAGCAGCGTTGCGTCGGCGAGGGCCAGCTTTGCGCCTGTGAATGCCGCGTCCATGGTTGTGGACCAGACGACGTCATGCTTGGCCGGCTTGCCCCGGAGGGCTTCGTAAAGGGGCCGCATGAGCTGAGCAGCGCGGGGCACGAAACGGTGGTAGAAATTCACCATGCCGAGGAACTCCTGCAGGGTCTTGATGAAGCGGGGACGCGGGAACTCGGTGATGGCCTCGACCTTGGTTGGCAGCGGCACGGCCCCGTTTCTGGTGATGTGGTGGCCCAAAAAGTCAACGGCCGTCGTGCCGAATTGGCATTTGGGTGGGTTGACGATTAAGCCGTGCTCGCTGAGGCGCTCGAACAGTGTTCGGAGGTGGAGGAGGTGCTCGGCCCGGGACGTGCTGGCGACGAGTATGTCTTCCAGGTAGATGAAGAGGAACGGCAGGTTGCGCAGCACGCCGTCCATCAAGCGTTGGAACACCTGGGCCGCGTTTTTGAGGCCAAACGGCATTCTCAAGAATTCGAATAGGCCGAACGGCATGATGACGGCCGTTTTTGGGATGTCGGCCGGCCTGACAGGTACCTGGTGGTATCCCCGTATTAGGTCAACTTTCGAAAAAATGACCCGCCCCGCCAAACGGGCGGAAAAGTCCTGCATGTGCGGGACCGGATACCTGTCGGGGGTGGTAACGTCGTTGAGGCGGCGGTAGTCGCCACATGGGCGCCAGCCGCCCCCCGGCTTCGGCACGATGTGTTGTGGCGAGGCCCACGCGCTATCGGAGCGCCGCACGATGCCGAGGTGCTCCAATGCGTCGAACTCGGCTTTTGCCATGGCGAGCTTGGCCGGGTCGAGGCGGCGGGCTCTGGCATAGACCGGCGGGCCTGTAGTTGGTATGTGGTGCTCGATACCATGTCTCACTGCGACGGCCGAAAACGTCGGCCACGTGAGGTCCGGGAACTCTGCGAGCAGGCGAGCGAACTCATTTGCCGCCGGGAGGGCGCATGCTAGTTCGGTCGGCGGGGGAGCTGCTCATCATGCATGCCAGGGAGCTGAAAGTCTCGGCGTTGACAAGGCGACGCCATTTGACGTCGACCAGCAGCCCATGTGCGCAGAGGAAGTCGGCGCCCAGCAAAACCATGGGCACGCTCGCCGTCACAAAGGTCCAGTTAAAGCGCTAGTTGCCGAAGCAGAGGGTGACGTTGCGCGGGCCGAAGGTGCGGATGGCCGATCCGTTGGCAGCGACCAAGGAGGGGCCGCAAACGGCGGTCTGCCTGTCCTGCTCGGAGGCGGGTATGACGCTCAGTTGGGCGCCGGTGTCACAAAGGAAGCGCCGCCCGGACGCTTTGTCCTTGATAAAAAGCAAGTTGCCCGAGTGGCCGGTGCTCATGGCCAGTAATGAATGCCGGCCCGGCTGTTTCCCGACTTGCCGAAAGTGCACGGGGGTCGGCATGTCCGTGCCTTGTGTCCGAACCTGGCGTGGTAATAACACCACGCCTGGTCAGGTGGCGGCTCCGGCCGTCGTGTTGGGAGCGGTCGGCGCGGCATGGCGGCCGCCAGTTGCACTGGCAGTTCGGCCTCCAACCGCACCGGGCGCTCGGGCGCCATGGGCGTCACCTCGAACGGCGGCGGTCTCCAGGTAGCCACCCCGATGTGCTGTCTTGCCGAGGAGATCTTGTCGGCTTCCCTGGCGAGGGCGCGGGGATCCGTGATCTGCGTGCCTGCCAGGGCGAGGCATACCTGGCTAGGCAGCTGGCGGAGGAACAGCCCTCGGAAAAGAAAATCCGGGGAGTGCTCACCGAGCAGCGAGAGCATGTAGTCCATTCACTCGGACGGGCGCGTGTCGCCGAGCTCGGGCAGGTCGAGCAGGCGTCGTGCGCGTTCTGCCGGTGAGAGGGCGAATGCGTCGAGGAGGAGTGTCTTGATCGCGCCATACTTGTCAGTGGCTGGCGGGTGCTGGAGGAGGCCCAGGGCGCGGGCCGCGGTGGCGGAGCCGAGTGCCGCTACCACATGGTGGAAGCGGGTGTCGTCAGCGGTAATGCCTCGCAGGGCAAACTGGGAGTCCGCCTGGGCGAACCAAACCGCCGCGTGAGCCTCCCAGAAGGTAGGCAGTTTAAGGGCAACTGCCGTGTCCATGTCGGGGGTCACCAATGAAGGAGCTGTGCTTCTACGCGAGTTAAAAGGATTGACGTGACAAAAGACGGGAGGGAATTCATCCGAGTTTCTTTATTCGGCAAAACCAAACTCGGGTACTCTGAAAAATCTGTTTATCCGGCAGCAATACATATATACAATCAAACGCGGCGAGAGTGGGCGTGCCCGGGCGGCCCGGGCGAGCCTGGGAAAGGCAAGTCTGGACATGCCCGGGAAAGGCGAGACTGGGCGTCTCCGGGCGGTCTGGGAGAGCCCGGCACAGCGATCGCTTCGTGGTTGCGTCCTCGGCAGGTGTAAGGCGATTGTGTATGTTCAGCGGCAACCGCTACAGGATGGACGTGAGGGCAACAGGTCCATAATCATTGAGCTGCCTTCACTGATCTCTACAACCACTGGATAGCGCATTGGCTGATCGATCTGACGCCAAACGTACGAACCGGCCGCCATCTTAACCACTCGCATTGATTCTCCAAGAAAGCTCGCGTTAACACTCCTGCCAATACATATATAATTTTGATTCGTTATTTCTATAAATGGACTCAAGATGCCTTCATGTGCTGCGGTCAACTGTACAAATAGGCAGTTGAAGGGTTGCAATCCAACATTTCATCTGTAAGTATAATAAAGTTACTGTAAATGAGACTGTTTAGAGTTAATAGCGTGCAACACATGAACGAGTTAGATGTTTGTACAGACCCATGTGTAGATTCCCTTGTTATTTGCTATGTAAAAAAGTTCTATATTTTAGATTTACATTACAATCGAACTTTTAGTTAGGCTACTTTAAAACAAATAGCTTGCAAAACCACAGATTCGTGTGGAGCTAAGTATGAATTATTACTTAATTGCAAGTGAAGAATAAAAATCTGTAAAAAAAATGCACAAAATTACGGTGTAAAACTGTAATCAGATCTAGATCTGATTACAGTTTTACACAAATGACAATGTGACGAGATCTGGAGTCTACACTCTAGATCTAGTCACATTGTCATTGAAGAGTCTTGACTCGGAGCTCAAGCAATACTGCCACTACAAGGGAATGGGAGGTAATTGCATCGCGCAAGACAAGACACCGATCCTTCATGTGTCCAGTGTACCTGTCAGCCATGACAGAGAAGACCGCATCACCGATGAGAGCGACATGTTTCTTATCAGGAAATACGACTTGGGAGATCGGCAGCCATGTAATGAAGACCATGATTACATTGATGCACCTAACATCCCTCCCTTGTCTCCAGTGCTACATGATGCTATAGGATACATAGCAGGCTACGTTGTACGTGTGGTAAAGAGACGCACACCTTGCCTTGAATGTCAACAGGTTCTGACTTCAAATGGGATGGATGCTGGTGGACGCCTCTTGAAGAGAAAGAATCGGGGTGGCCTTATCAAATCTTCTGATGATGTGGTGAAGGTGTGCAAATATTCTGATGATGTGGTGAAGGTGTGCAAATCTTCTGATGATGTGGCGAAGGTGTGCAAATCTTCTGATGATGTGGTGAAGGTGTGCAAATCTACTGAGCGATGCCTCCAGAGACTGCTCCGTACAACAGCCGGTGCTCTACCTCGGTCCGAAGGGATTGCATCTGCCCTATCGACGGCTGTTCTGCATGATGTCGGATCTCAATGTTTGTCTGCACAGCTGAACGATCACATGTTCGACTGTCGGCCAGACCACGATCACGTTTTTGTGCTTATCAAGTGCATTGCAGCATGTTACATCAAGATCTGGATGCATCACCTTGCCAAGTGCTTCACCGAGAAGATAACAGGACCCAAACTACGCAAACAATTGTCAAAGCTCATGATATTTAGGCATGAGTAGTTCGAACTATTAGCGGCTTTCATGAACAAGGAAACTACCCGCATCCTATTACCATGGATGGACGTACAGGATAACTGTTTAGATATTTTATCTAAATCACTCCATCTATTGACTTTGTCAATGCAAACCAAAAGCTTGCAAGTCAAAGACCCACAGCAAATGTAGGCATATTAAATGGAACCCGAGTCCCCCTGTGGCAAGTCGCTGTAATGAGAATAGCCTCAGTTGATAGCTCATTGTACCAGTACGATTGTACTCCTTTAAATACCAACGTTGCCAAAGGACAATCAATTACAAATTGCCTTTCATTGCCACAACTGTACTTTTTGCTTTACATATTGCCTTTCATTGCCACAACTGTACTTTTTGCCTTACATATTGCCTTTCATTGCCACAACTGTACTTTTTGCCTTACATATTGCCTTTCATTGCCACAACTGTACTTTTTGCCTTACATATTGCCTTTCATTGCCACAACTGTACTTTTTGCCTTACATATTGCCTTTCATTGCCACAACTGTACTTTTTGCCTTACATATTGCCTTTCATTGCCACAACTGTACTTTTTGCCTTACATATTGCCTTTCATTGCCACAACTGTACTTTTTGCCTTACATATTGCCATTCATTGCCACAACTGTACTTTTTGCCTTACATATTGCCTTTCATTGCCACAACTGTACTTTTTGCCTTACATATTGCCTTTCATTGCCACAACTGTACTTTTTGCCTTACATATTGCCTTTCATTGCCACAACTGTACTTTTTGCCTTACATATTGCCTTTCATTGCCACAACTGTACTTTTTGCCTTACATATTGCCTTTCATTGCCACAACTGTACTTTTTTGCCTTACATATTGCCTTTCATTGCCACAACTGTACTTTTTGCCTTACATATTGCCTTTCATTGCCACAACTGTACTTTTTGCCTTACATATTGCCTTTCATTGCCATAACTGTACTTTTTGCCTTACAAATTGCCTTTTATTGCCACAACTGTACTTTTTGCCTTACATATTGCCTTTCATTGCCACAACTGTACTTTTTGCCTTACATATTGCCTTTTATTACCACAACTGTACTTTTTGCCTTACATATTGCCTTTTATTGCCACAACTGTACTTTTTGCCTTACAAATTGCCTTTCATTGCCACAACTGTACTTTTTGCCTTACAAATTGCCTTTCATTGCCACAACTGTACTTTTTTGCCTTATAAATTGCCTTTCATTGCCGAAACTGTACTTTTTGCCTTACAAATTGCCTTTCATTGCCGAAACTGTACTTTTTGCCTTACAAATTGCCTTTCATTGCCAGAAACTGTACTTTTTGCCTTACAAATTGCCTTTCATTGCCACAACTGTACTTTTTGCCTTACAAATTGCCTTTCATTGCCATAACTGTACTTTTTGCCTTACATATTGCCTTTCATTGCCACAACTGTACTTTTTGCCTTACATATTGCCCTTTATTGCCATAACTGTACTTTTTGCCTTACAAATTGCCTTTCATTGCCACAACTGTACTTTTTGCCTTACAAATTGCCTTTCATTGCCATAGCAGTACTTTTTGCCTTACATATTGCCTTTCATTGTCACAACTGTACTTTTTGCCTTACATATTGCCTTTCATTGCCACAACTGTACTTTTTGCCTTACATATTGCCTTTTATTGCCATAGCAGTACTTTTTGCCTTACATATTGCCTTTTATTGCCACAACTGTACTTTTTGCCTTACATATTGCCTTTCATTGTCACAACTATACTTTTTGCCTTACATATTGCCTTTCATTGCCACAACTGTACTTTTTGCCTTACATATTGCCTTTTATTGCCATAGCAGTACTTTTTGCCTTACATATTGCCTTTTATTGCCACAACTGTACTTTTTGCCTTACATATTGCCTTTCATTGCCATAGCAGTACTTTTTGCCTTACATATTGCCTTTCATTGTCACAACTGTACTTTTTGCCTTACATATTGCCTTTCATTGCCACAACTGTACTTTTTGCCTTACATAGTGCCTTTTATTGCCATAACAGTACTTTTTGCCTTACAAATTGCCTTTCATTGCCATAACTGTACTTTTTGCCTTACATATTGCCTTTCATTGCCACAACTGTACTTTTTGCCTTACATATTGCCTTTCATTGCCACAACTGTACTTTTTGCCTTACATATTGCCTTTCATTGCCACAACTGTACTTTTTGCCTTATATATTGCCTTTCATTGCCACAACTGTACTTTTTGCCTTACATATTGCCTTTCATTGCCATAACTGTACTTTTTGCCTTACAAATTGCCTTTTGTTGCCACAACTGTACTTTTTGCCTTACATATTGCCTTTCATTGCCATAACTGTACTTTTTGGCTTACATATTGCCTTTTATTGCCACAACTGTATTTTTTTTGTCTTACTTATTGCCTTTTATTGCCACAACTGTACTTTTTGCCTTACAAATTGCCTTTCATTGCCACAACTGTACTTTTTGCCTTACAAATTGCCTTTCATTGCCACAACTGTACTTTTTGCCTTACAAATTGCCTTTCATTGCCATAACTGTGCTTTTTGCCTTACAAATTGCCTTTTATTGCCAGAAACTGTACTTTTTGCCTTACAAATTGCCTTTCATTGCCACAACTGTACTTTTTGCCTTACAAATTGCCTTTCATTGCCATAACTGTACTTTTTGCCTTACATATTGCCTTTCATTGCCACAACTGTACTTTTTGCCTTACATATTGCCTTTTATTGCCACAACTGTACTTTTTGCCTTACATATTGCCTTTCATTGCCATAACTGTACTTTTAGCTTTACATATTGCCTTTCATTGCCACAACTGTACTTTTTGCCTTACATATTGCCTTTCATTGCCACAACTGTACTTTTTGCCTTACACATTGCCTTTCATTGCCACAACTGTACTTTTTGCCTTACATATTGCCTTTCATTGCCACAACTGTACTTTTTGCCTTACAAATTGCCTTTCATTGCCATAACTGTACTTTTTGCCTTACATATTGCCTTTCATTGCCATAACAGTACTTTTTGCCTTACAAATTGCCTTTCATTGCCATAACAGTACTTTTTGCTTACAAATTGCCTTTTATTGCCACAACAGTACTTTTTGCTTACAAATTGCCTTTTCTTGCCACAACAGTACTTTTTGCCTTACATATTGCCTTTCATTGCCACAACTGTACTTTTTGCCTTACATATTGCCTTTTATTGCCATAACTGTACTTTTTGCCTTACATATTGCCTTTCATTGCCATAACTGTACTTTTTGCCTTACATATTGCCTTTCATTGCCACAACTGTACTTTTTGCCTTACATATTGCCTTTCATTGCCACAACTGTACTTTTTGCCTTACATATTGCCTTTCATTGCCACAACTGTACTTTTTGCCTTACATATTGCCTTTCATTGCCACAACTGTACTTTTTGCCTTACAAATTGCCTTTCATTGCCATAACTGTACTTTTTGCCTTACATATTGCCTTTCATTGCCATAACAGTACTTTTTGCCTTACAAATTGCCTTTCATTGCCATAACAGTACTTTTTGCTTACAAATTGCCTTTCATTGCCACAACAGTACTTTTTGCCTTACATATTGCCTTTCATTGCCATAACAGTACTTTTTGCCTTACATATTGCCTTTCATTGCCATAACAGTACTTTTTGCCTTACATATTGCCTTTTATTGCCATAACTGTACTTTTTGCCTTACATATTGCCTTTCATTGCCATAACTGTACTTTTTGCCTTACATATTGCCTTTCATTGCCATAACTGTACTTTTTGCCTTACATATTGCCTTTTATTGCCATAACTGTACTTTTGCCTTACATATTGCCTTTCATTGCCACAACTGTACTTTTTGCCTTACATATTGCCTTTCATTGCCACAACTGTACTTTTTGCCTTACATATTGCCTTTTATTGCCACAACTTTACTTTTTGCCTTACATATTGCCTTTTATTGCCATAACTGTACTTTTTGCCTGACATATTGCCTTTCATTGTCACAACTGTACTTTTTGCCTTACAAATTGCCTTTCATTGCCACAACTGTACTTTTTGCCTTACATATTGCCTTTAATTGTCACAACTGTACTTTTTGACTTACATATTGCCTTTCATTGCCACAACTGTACTTTTTGCCTTACATATTGCCTTTTATTGCCATAACTGTACTTTTTGCCTTACATATTGCCTTTCATTGCCATAGCAGTACTTTTTGCCTTACATATTGCCTTTCATTGTCACAACTGTACTTTTTGCCTTACATATTGCCTTTCATTGCCACAACTGTACTTTTTGCCTTACATATTGCCTTTTATTGCCATAGCAGTACTTTTTGCCTTACATATTGCCTTTTATTGCCACAACTGTACTTTTTGCCTTACACATTGCCTTTCATTGTCACAACTATACTTTTTGCCTTACATATTGCCTTTCATTGCCACAACTGTACTTTTTGCCTTACATATTGCCTTTTATTGCCATAGCAGTACTTTTTGCCTTACATATTGCCTTTTATTGCCACAACTGTACTTTTTGCCTTATATATTGCCTTTCATTGCCATAGCAGTACTTTTTGCCTTACATATTGCCTTTCATTGCCATAGCAGTACTTTTTGCCTTACATATTGCCTTTCATTGTCACAACTGTACTTTTTGCCTTACATATTGCCTTTCATTGCCACAACTGTACTTTTTGCCTTACATATTGCCTTTTATTGCCATAACAGTACTTTTTGCCTTACAAATTGCCTTTCATTGCCATAACTGTACTTTTTGCCTTACATATTGCCTTTCATTGCCACAACTGTACTTTTTGTCTTACATATTGCCTTTTATTGCCATAGCAGTACTTTTTGCCTTACATATTGCCTTTTATTGCCATAGCAGTACTTTTTGCATTACATATTGCCGTTCATTGCCACAACTGTACTTTTTGCCTTACATATTGCCTTTCATTGCCATAACTGTACTTTTTGCCTTACATATTGCCTTTCATTGCCACAACTTTACTTTTTGCCTTACATATTGCCTTTCATTGCCACAACTGTACTTTTTGCCTTACAAATTGCCTTTCATTGCCATAACTGTACTTTTTGCCTTACATATTGCCTTTTATTGCCATAGCAGTACATGTATTCTTTAAATGATTTTTAAGATTCCTTCATGCCCCCCCCCCCCCCATTTACTACTGAAAAGAGTTTACTTCTGACAAGAAATAAGAATGGAAATAAATCACTAGACAGTAATTACCTTTTTTAAATTACTTTTATTCAGCAAAGAAAACAAATGACCATTCAATAAGAACTGTTAGTGGATGCCATTACTGATCTCGTCTGCAAAATGCTGCAACATTAACAGCATTGTTTTGTTTTGAAGAAGGAAGCAAACGATTGGGACTTGGTGTAGTGGGGGACATCTTTTTGATGATTAAACAAGTTGATGTTGATGTAGGCCTCTATAACGAGAATACAATTTGAAACTATAGTATAAGGGATTTGATATAAAGTCCACATCTGAAGGAAAGTAGCGAGCTTAGTTGGGAATCGCATACAAATTACGTGTTGTTCACTCCCTGACTCCTGACGCGTCCGCATCCGATGCGAGTGGTTAAGGTGGCCGACCTGTGTGCGCGGCAGCGTCAGTTGTGTGGGCACGTTCAGTGGGCGATGCGCTATCCAGTGGTTGTAGAGATCAGTGAACCTTTTTTGGCACGGGAATAATAATGGACTTTTTCCAACAAATAGGAACAGTGTGAGTCGCCAAAAGTAACTGAAACAATCGAGTAAAAACATTAGTAAGTTCTAAACAGATCTCTTTCAGAATACAACACTTAATGCCATCTGGACCACAAGCCTTTTACTCAACCCCTGAAACACCTCACGACATCAGGTTCACAAATTACAGGTGTGGGACACGCTCGAGTATCGAGATCCTCACAGAGAGCTTTACATTTTACTCGGTTTCCCGGAACATCAAATCTCGCGTAAAAGTCAATTCATCCACAAATTTGGAATCTGGAACATTAGTGGGCAATGTACCATCCTTGAGCCTCTCACTCATTCCCATCATATGCCTGAGTCCCCTCCAAGCGTTACGAGCATCACCATCGTGTAGTTGTTCTTCAATCTTGTCCTTGTACGACCGTTTACACTTGCCGATGACAGAGCGCAATTCTTTCTTCGCCACCCTGAGGGCGGAGTCATCCTTCTTCAGGAATGCACGCTTCTTCTTCCTCTTCTTCCTCTGCTTCTTCTTCTTCTTCTTCAAACAAGCCTTCACTTCAGCGGTAACCCAAGGTTTGTTATTGGGAAACATGCGAATGGTTCTCTTTGTGGTCACGAGATCCTCACAGAACTTCACATAATCTGTGATCGTCTCAGTAAGTTCATCAGGGTCGTCACAAGAGTCAAAAAATACATCCCAGTCTGTGCACAGGAAACAGTCCTTCAAACGTTCGTTATCCTCCACCGTTCTGGTGTTAACGTCTTGCAAGGAACCGGCATTCGTTTCACCTTTGGTCTGTACGAAGGTAAGAGATGGACCACCTTATGGTCTGATCGTCCGATCGCAGGAGCACATTTCGCCACATAAGCATGTTCAATGTTACCGTAACATTTGTCCAACGTCCTGTTACCACGGGTAGCAACATCCACATCCTGATCGAGGTGAGGGAGTTCCTGATCGAGGTCACATCGATTGAGATCCCCAAGAATCAGGATCGATTGATCCGTTGAACAGGAGGTCGCTCCATTGTAACTTTCTGCGATTCGTTCCGATGCGCATTTAAAGTCCAGCCCCGGTGCGTACACCAGAATAATAGTGCATTGACCAAATTCCCGTGGCAGGTAGTAGGGTCGGAAAGACACCGTCAGTATCTCCACCTCCTTGGAACAGGATCGTTCACGTACCGTAAAATGTTTGGCCCAATTCAAATTCACCAGCATCCACAAACCGCCACCTTTGGCCTTGCCTGATGACGCGACTCTATCGGCCCTGATCATCTCAAATCCATCGAAGGACACGTCATCGCCTTCACCAAGCCATGTCTCGGTGAAACACACAACCCCTTCGGTGCCCCGCAATGACGTTTTGCAATGCCTGGAGATGGCATAGGAAAGGTGCGGTGTACAATAGCATAACTAAACCAGGAGTGCTTCATCCGAAGATGTATCTTTTCGAAATGTAATTAAATAAGTCATTAATAAAAAATTAAATAATTAATTGATTAATCAATAAATAATTAATTAATTAATCAATAAATAATTAATCGATTAAATGATTAATCAAAAATATCCTTGATAGCCACATCACTTGGTCACTGTCATATCCAAATATTAGCTTCCCAGCTCAAAAGGTTGAGAAATGAGAAAGAAAATAAATAAATGATTAATAATGAAAATAAATAAATAATAATCATTTAAAAATTAAATTATTAATCAATTCGGTCACAGAACACATAAACCACCACCATTTCATCAGAATATGTAACTGAAATGTTTTTTTAGTAATTAATCGAATAGTTAAATAATTAATCGATTAATTGATTAATTGATTAATCAATAACTAAAGCTGAATGCCTCAACTCTGTATTTGCCTCTAAATCTTGTGTCCCAAACCCATCCCTCTCTGTACCCACCATACCCAGTCGTACCCAGCTGCTCCTGGACTCTGTGTCCTTTCCTCCTGACAAGGTGGAAAAGTTTCTGTCAACCCTCGACTCTGATTCTGCAACTGGTCCTGACGGCATCAGCCCACGGGTCCTAAAATCATGTTCTTCCGCTCTTTCACTCCCTCTATCTGTTCTCTTCACCCTCTCTTTTGCTCAAGGTCATCTGCCATCTGCTTGGAAATCAGCCAACATCACCGCTTTGCACAAAAAAGGTGCAAAAACAGATCCTAGCAACTACAGACCAATCAGCCTTCTCCCAATTATCAGCAAAGTCATGGAATCCATCATTGCTTCAGATATGAAATCTTTCCTCTTCTCCAATGGCTTGATCTCTGACCATCAATTTGGTTTCAGACCTGGTCACTCTACTCTGGACATGCTGCTTCTGCTTTCTCAACAATGGATGGAGGTCCTCAATGCCAAACAGGAAATTAGAGCTGTCTCCCTTGACATATCACGTGCCTTCGATACAGTCTGGTACCCCGCACTGCTCACCAAACTCTCCGCCTTTGGTATCCATGGAAATCTCCACGCATGGCTGGCGGACTTCCTCTCTAGTCGTAGTCAACGTGTGGCCCTGAATGGGTTTCTCTCATCTCCTCTTCCCGTTCAGGCTGGAGTTCCCCAAGGCAGTGTCCTGGGCCCTGTGCTTTTTCTGGTCTTCATCAATGATCTCTCTGACTCTCTTGAAAATCCTCTCTATCTCTTTGCTGACGACTCTACTCTCTGTTGCTCCATTCCTCTTCCCTCAGATCGGCAGTCTGCTGCCTCCTCGCTCTCTGCAGACCTGGTCAAAATCACAGACTGGGCAAACAAGTGGAACATGTCTTTCAATCCTGACAAATCTCACACTCTTACGATGTCTCTCCGAAAAGACCGACTGGACAACCCTCCCATCCACTTTCTGAATAATCCTCTCCAAGAAGTTCTGTCACTCAAGCTTTTGGGTCTCACTATCTGCCATGATCAGATCAGGTCGCACAAGATCTGCCTGCAACCCTCTTCTGGTTAAACTGCCAAAATCAAGACTCTCTGCTCACCTTCACTCCTTCAATCCTCTTTTGTCCCGCCTCTGGAACAAACTCCCTCACTCTCTTCAATCCCACTCCACCCTCCAGGTCTTTAAAACAGCTGTTCACCACCATCTCTTATCTTCCCCCATCCAAAACCTTGATCTTTTCTACCCCCGCTAATTTCACCCCAAATCCTACACTTTTTTGAAATACCAACTTCTGTCCTGGAAGTCCTTGGTCTCCTTCTGTTTTATACCTCCCCCCCCCCCCCTACCCACGCCTCCTCCCCCCCCCTTCCCACGCCTCCTCCCCCCAGGCCCTCTCACTCCCGCGCTTCTCCCTGCTCTCAGGTGTTGTGTTTGTGTGCTTCCCTTCCTCTCCCCATCTTGTCTTCCACTCCCTCTTTCTGTATGTTTTGTTTGTCTGGTTGATTTGTTTGTGAAATAAATGTTAGCTGTTTCACGAGCCTCGATTCAGTATACAAAAAAAAAAAAAAATAATCCTTGATCGCCACATCACTTGGTCACTCATGTCCAAATATTAGCTTCTCAGCTCAAAAGGTGCCTGAGATATTGGCCAAATAAGAAAGAAAATGAATAAATGATTAATAATGAAAATAAATAAATAATAATCATTAAAAATGTAAATTATTAATCAATTCGGTCACAGAACACATAAACCACCACCATTTCATCAGAATCTGTTACTGATTTTTTTTTTTAGTAATTAATCGAATAATTAATCGATTAATTGATGAATTGATTAATTAATAAATCAACTAGAACGCCACTCAGTGGAGCGCATACTCCCGCCGTGGGTTTAGTTGGAATAATACGTTTTGTTTAACATCCCCTCTTGGACTGGTCGGAAATCTGATAAATGTGCTTCTATAAAATCCGAGAAGCATTTTTGGGGAAAAGTTGACAGACCACTTTTTTATCATAATTTGGGTGTGCTGAGTCCATTCTTGCTGTCTGTCACCCTCTCAAATGAAGGCAAAAGCTTCCAAAATGGCCGAAAACAAAATGGCTGCCAAAGATTCAAGTTTACTGTATTTTATTAATACCTCTCTTAATTAAATACAAAGTTCAGTACTCTCCTCATTTCAAAAGCATCATTATGTACAAAATTATTCTCAAATATGCAAAATACTGTTATTAGTTTCTTAACATAGGTTGATGGTGTCCATATTGAATTTCAAGATGGCTGTCATTGTTAATCGGTATGTTGCCAATATAGGAAATATGAAGGCGACACGAGAGGCTATTTGTAGGCACATTCATATGATGACAAACAGTGAATTAGATAAGGTACAAGCATTTAAGCAGTACATAATGCTACTTTATATGTATTCAAATAAATTTAGCCATATATAATACAATGTACATGTGATGTTATCTGATAGAATGTGCATCTCCCTCCAATGTCTCACATGAAAATGATCGAATTTTCTGCAATTGTGTCACACAGTCATTCATATACAGTTCTACTCATTGTGACAGTTGTTGTTATCCTTGCATTTGCATTGTGATGTACACAACAGACGAGACTTTCTGCACTTGCACCGTAAATTCATACAGCCAGTGTTGCAGCTACAGGAAATCAGTTCCAGACACGACTGGGTTACAGGTGGAAATGACATCAAAATGGGCACCAGTTTGTCCTCGCTCTGTTTCCAACCCATGGACTCGGGTGGAGGCAGATCTGGGTAGTTCAGATGTGCTCGTCTCCACACTAATGCCTGATAATGTGAACGTTTCACATGGAAGAATAGTGCATCACTTGTTGGGGGAAGTGACTCTGGAGCGCGGGACTTAATGAAGAGTACTGGTCGAGCCTTGTCAACTGTGTCACCGTGTTGCATCTTGTACATTTTGCAGACAAACAGCTCCGCATCTTTAGCAGTTCCTTCTGTAAGATCTCCATTTCCAAGATTTTGCACTAGTCCGTGATGCTCTGTAAAGACTTTCCATGCAGTGGATTTGCTGTGGCCCGAGAAGAAGGATGTCACATCACTTCCAGTCAAAGCATGGAAGGCTGGAATAGTTTCCAGCACAGTCGGACCAAACGACATCTGTTCTGCTATTGTGTGAATAGGTATATGTTTTCTTTTCTTAGCTGTGCCCGCTTTGAGCCAGAGTTTTATGCAAGACATTCGAGGGAAGTGAGCCAGAAGAAGAACCAGAATGTCAGTATCCCTGGCTTGAACCACTATTCTGTCAGCTTGGTTTTTAACACAATGTAAAATAATACGGGTATCAGCCTCTTCATGCCGAGCTTCAAGCAGGGATGTGTCCACATCCGGGTTGTTTGATTCAACCCTCTCTTCATCAGTGAATCCACCAGCCACAACGATGGTTTTGTCATGCTGATCATGCCTTACCATATGTTCAGAAAGAAATCGTGCCAGGTCTGCCTTGTTTTCCCCGAAGGCCAGGAAATTACTCCAGTCAGCTGGCAAGGGCACCTCATGGCTGTCAATGACTCTTCGAATGGGTCTGATGCCCTTGGCACGCCTCTTCCTCGTCCCGGATTTAATGGACACCTTATAATATCTGTCGAATGCAACATCAATGCGGTCAAACAAATATCCGATCTGAAGGACAGTGTTTTTGAAGACATCAGCCAGATCTCCAAATGTAGAAAGTCCGTGTGGCTTCCCAATGGCAATCACCAAGGCTTGTCCATCAAAAATAATGGTTGCATTGCCACCGAGCTCATCTGGTGCCAGCATCGGTGGGCATGGTGTTTCTGCTGTCAGAACTTGAGACAGAATGGCTTTGGATCCTGTACGAATGTCACCATTCATTTCTGGCAGTGCAATCACATTATAATTGTGATTATAATGAATTGCTAAGAAAAGACAACATTATAATTTGATAGGACAACAAATTTATAGAATATAGATGGTGATACATCATATCTATGGATGACACTTCTAAACTGTGCATTTGACCTCAGGAAGACCGGATATAATAGGTAAAAGAACATTTTGGTGGCCATTTTGGCAGCTTTGATGCAGTAAAACAGAAAAAATCTTTCCCAAAAATTTTTACAAAAAAAATTCCTGCATCCGGAATTATATCCTGAGCTCCACCAAAAACTAATCAATTCTTCCTTCACCGAAGGGCAATCATCCCACCAACTTTCATCCAAATCCGTTCAGAACTTTTCCAGATATCTTGTTCACAAACACACGAACACACGAACACACGAACATACGAACATACGAACACACACACACACACGGACGGACACGATCGAATGCGTTACTCCTTGTCGGGAGTAATAAACCTGAAAATCACAGAGCCAGAAACAGAATTATTTATTTGGTCTGGGAAGCCCATGCGAGGTTTCTTCTTCTTCAGCCTCTCACAACCCTGGGTGAAGATGCAATCTTTTCAAAAAAAAGTTGGAATTTTGCCATATCTGTTTTATTTGTTTGTTAATATACCTCAGCCATTGACAAATCTGGAACTAAGTCTTTATAAGTTCATCAAACACTGACACCACGAATGACATTCGCTGAGCTAAATGTTGATATCTCTTCTGAGGTAACAAAACAAAACAAAAAAAAAACAGTTTTAAAGCATTATACGTATCAAACGATACATTTTATGAAACGTGGAAACCTAATACACACGTTGGTGGTTTTAAAATGACAGACTATGTCTTTATTAGAAAAAAAAAATGAACATTGAAGAAGACGTTGCTAAAATAAATACACCGCTCTAACGCATCACCACGAGTTTAAACTACATTTACAACAAATATGAAAACTATTTTCATACCACAATGTTAAATATAGAATAAATAGAAAATAATGTTAAAAAAAATGAGCCTTAATATCTTCCAATGGTAAAAAAAAATCCTTTTAAAAATTCCTGGATCAGGAATAATATCCTGAGCTTCACCAAAAACTAATCAATTCTTCCTTATCCCAAGGGCATTCATCCCACCAACTTTCATCCAAATCCGTTCAGAACTTTTCCAGATATCTTGTTCACCAACACACGAACACACACACACACACGGACACGAGTGAATGCATTACTCCCTGGCGTGAGTAAAAATAGCCTTCGCAGCCAAATCACCTGGTCATTGGCATGTCCAAATATCAGCTTGTTACTTGCTCCTCCCCAAACCCCGTTCACGGTGTACCTCCGAGCCCCGAGAGGAGTCACGGCAGAAAGATGTGATATTCTGTGTGTCAAAGATCAATGGTGAAACCACACCAATTGTTACCAACAAACAAGTATTGTATTAAGGTCACACAAGAATAACAGCAACAACAATATTAATCAATTGTACAACCAATATATCATTCCTATGATGGTACCATCAGTTTCGTACAATGTAACTCACTGTGCTCCAAGTGAGCGAAAAGAACATTCCCAATGTCTCTATCCCGCATCCTGGCATCAAGCCAAAGTCGATGTTGAAGCGATCGTCAGAACGATGTTGTATCGAGACCAGAATCCCACTCGGTTGACAGTCACACTGCCAAAGATAGGCAAAAGTGTCCTCAAGAGGCGACTGGGAAATCACTCCTTCGGGTATGGATGTTCGATGGCCATCGGGTTGCTCCAGACCTCCAAACAGCTCGGCTCCTTCTCCGACCTCACTCGCTCTGCCTCTTTCTCCTCTTCTTCCTCCTCGTCTGGTTCCCGATCCGGTTTCCGGTTTCTTTTAAAACACTAACTTTTTTTACCTTTTGAAAACAGTTATTTCTATCTCACTTAAACAATAACAATAATAGTACATGCAACCAAAAATGTTTACAGTGGATGAGAGCCACAACAACGGAAGTGACGAATCCGTAACACTTCCCCTCCCCCCCCCCCCCCCCTCATGAAAGAAAGTTGGAACAGAGTGAAAACTTTGTTTGCATGCAAAAACTCTTTTAACAAACAAAAGTAAAACTCACCCCCAAATGATCAATTCACGTGAGCAATGTGGAAGAATTTCGTGTATGACTCACAGGACTCCAATGACCGGACTCAGGTTTACAAAAGGTCTTTTTTATTATTCACTTCATTCCATTTACCAAATAATACCGCATTATTCAATGGCTGAGATTAACTCTTTTCCATGGTCCTTTTCGTTCGGCTGATGTTCCTCCGCCATGGTCCCGTTCGTCAGAGCTCCTCGCAGCAAGTCCTCTCGACTCCAGCCGCAGCTCCCGCTTATATGGACCAACTCGACTTAATCCTCTGTCCGCTGAACTCGTAATCTCTTCTCCGCTGACGTTACTGGTCGCCTTCCTGGCGCCAGCTAGCCCCCCCTGTTGTGAGTTCCATTTATCAAACAATAGGGGGGTGCTCCAGCCTGGGGCTGTGACCAGGTGTTTCAAGAGATTATCATGTTCGTGCACATTCCTAACTCATTTACAAACTCGTCCTTCACAGAGTTTGCATGTAAAATGTATTTGCTTTGTTACCAGGTTAATTAATAAGTTACCAGTGCCAATTAATAAGTTACGCTGAGTTACACTTCCACAATTCCCTCATCTTTTTGTTTTTTGTTTATATTAACCATTAATCTAAACATCAATATAAGTAAATAATCAATCACTACAAGTAAACATCATTACAAGTATAAGTAAATAATCAATCACTACAAGTAAACATCATTACAAGTATAAGTAAATAATCAATCACTTTGGGAATCAAATTCCCTTGGGCATACACCGTCATCCTGCAAGAATCACAAAACATTTCGTTGGTCATTGACTCCTTCCATATCGTTCAATCTATTGCATTTGCATCACAAATATATTTTCAAAACAACACTTCACCATCACCAAGATACAACAATTTCACTTCATTTTCAAGTTTTGTAAAGCATCTGCACCATCTGGCAAAAACGTTTTCCTCCACACAAATGTTGACTTTGTATGAAAGGAAGGGCTGATCACTTGTGTTTGAATCCTGGTATGAAACATTTTCTCCTAATGTCTTCATAGCTCCTGCACTACTTCGTGTAGGATTTCGCTGTTGTGGTAACATTGCGGAGTCATAGGCTGACCCTGCTCTCCTTGTAGCATTCTTGCCACTTTTTGCTGTAAACCATAGTAATTCCTGAACACGGCCTTCACCCAATTGTAGTCGACTTGCCTCCTCCCTCATTGTGAGTGGGCAGCAAGTATTGGTGTGACGTTGATTGGCCAGCAAGATGTGGAACAGGGATGCCGGATGCATCCACAATGATGTTGGGACCATGGTGTTCAGGTCATTCATGGTCCTTACCAGGAGCAACCAGCAGAATCGTGCACAGCTGTTGTGACAAGGGCACAGCCGTTTTTTGCAGCTCCATGCTGGTTCCCCGGACGTTGGTGAAGTAATAACATATGTCCCCGCATTTCACAGAGGTTGCAGGTAAAATGTCGTTGTCCTGCAACTTCTGATGTGGTGAATGTTCGAAGCCTTCGAACAAGAGTAAGTGATCGCCTTTCTTTCATATTGTTATGAATTTGGTAATGCAACATCTAGAGCTAGGTAGATCTGAATAGGTAGGTATTCGGCTGTCGTGACAGGGACTCTACATGTAATAAGTTATTGATGTTTAGGCGGTTGTCGGGGTAAGATGTATGAGTGTGGATCTACCTGGAGATTCGAGTGTTAAATAGTGAGGGGTTAAAGGTAACGCCCCTGTGAGTATCACCTAGTAATCAAACCTTTGTCCTTTATGGCACTGCAAACCACATAAACATTAGTTAGGTCCTTAGCGCAACATTAAATAATCCCCTTTCCCTGACAAGGACTTCGTATTAAATTGACAGGAAACCAGGCCAAAAACACCACCACAATTGGCCGCCACCGTGTACACCTCCCAAGGCCTACAAACCGGGCCGGCACGTGTTATGCCAGGACCGCAGGGTCGCGTAACGGGGGAGATGTTAGGAGTCGCATGCCGTAGAGGGCGTGACCGGCGAGCTGGGACCATATGATTGGCTGAGGAGTGCGCGAATGTGACGTGATCGGGGAGAGATATATGCGACGGTCGGACGCCATTTGAGCAGTTGAGTTGAGTCTCTCTGAGTTCGCCAGTTGAGTTGAGTTGAGTCTCTCTGAGTTCGCCAGTTGAGTTGAGTTGAGTCTCTCTGAGTTCGCCAGTTGAGTTGAGTTGAGTCTCTCTGAGTTCGCCAGTTGAGTTGAGTTGAGTCTCTCTGAGTTCGCCAGTTGAGTTGAGTTGAGTCTCTCTGAGTTCGCCAGTTGAGTTGAGTTGAGTCTCTCTGAGTTCGCCAGTTGAGTTGAGTTGAGTCTCTCTGAGTTCGCCAGTTGAGTTGAGTTGAGTCTCTCTGAGTTCGCCAGTTGAGTTGAGTTGCGATCTGATCTCGAGTCGTCCCAGTTCGTTGAACATTCGTGACCACAGCTCGTTGCAGTTGGCAGTTGGCACTCGGCACTCAGCAGTTGGCAGTTGGCACTTGGTTTTTGGTTGCTTCGTGCAGCCCTGCGTTGGACCGACGAGGCCTGGTGGCGCTTGGAGGCGGAGGCAGAGGGCCGTGGAACTTGGAGCGAGGTGTGCGATCGGGCCGAAAGGAGCGGTGTTGGACGGCAGCCACAAAGACGACAAAGACAGATAAGCCCGGATCCGCGTACACTGCACACGACGTGACTTGTTATTTTCGTATTAATCTCCCTCGTTTTGTGTCTGATATCAGTCGTGTGGGGACGTCCCGATTTAGTTATTAGTATTACCGGCGCGTGCTTTTTCACTGGCTTTACTTTTAATAATAAATCCTTATATTATTTTCTGTACATATTTGAACGCAGTTTCCTGGGTGTTTCATTTTAATAGATAAGGCTGCGGAGCCTTCGCTGCGTCCCGCCATTTCGCGCGTTGGTGTTGAACGTGAGTCCGCCATTGAGTGTTCGCCTCGGGAGTTAAAGTCTCGCAAATCGGTCATCCGTACTCTGTGGTGTTAATCACGGTTACGCGACAAGTGGTGTCAGGAGTGGGATTTGAACCCGTCGGACAAATTTTTTTGTCCGCGGCGAGACATCGACACGGTCGGACAAATTTTTTTGTCCGCGGGGAGACATCGACACGGTCGGGCGTACATTGCGCCCGACGTTCGAACGCAAAATTTGTATAGGCGAGGCGGAGAAATTAATAATCAATTGGGCATACGGAGCGCGATATCGCGTCTTCGTCAAATTTAAATTGTGTTTTTGGTATTAAAATAAATACGCGCGCGGGAAACAATCTTCCGGAAAGCGGATGTCGGAAATTGATGAGATGGAAGTACGCAGCGAGGCCTCCGTCAGCGTCGGGAGTGAGCCGGAAATAGGGGAATTAGATGCAGAGGTGAGCCTTGGAACCTCCCTCGTCCCGAGCACCAACTTATCCCCCTCCCCCACCGGGGAGTCGGGAGCAGTAGGAACGGCCCCGACAACCGACCAGATGTTGGGTCAATTGCTTCGAAAAATTGATGGGTTGGGAAATAAAATTGATGGGGTAAAAGGGGAACTGAATGCCCAGAGTGATAAAATTGAAGGATTAAAGGAGGGATTGAAAGAACAAATCAAAGGGATGGTCAGCAAAATCGATGGATTGGAGGGAAAAATGGAGGTGATGAATGAACAAATGAATGAACAAGGGAATGAAATAAAGGAAAGGAATGAACAATTGGAAGGAAAAATTGGGGAAATGGCACAGCAGCTGGGGGAACGAATTGATGGCATAGAAGGGAGAGTGCAAAACCAAATTACGGACAGACTGGGGAAATTTGAGGGTAAAGTAGAAACTCAAATGGGGGAGATGGAAAAAGCCATAGGGGTGGAAATTGAATTGAAACGGGAAGAATTAATGTCAAAAATAGAGGAGGGCGTGACGCAGGCTGTCCAAATGGGGGAAAAGTTGGAGGGTCAGATTGGTGCCACAAATGCTCGAATTGATAAAGCAAATGGAGACCTGGAAGGCTATCGGGGCCGGGTGGATGCCAGAATGCTACAGCAGAGTGAGGAATGGGGACTGCTCAACCGACAAGGGGGCAAATTGGCCGAGGAAGTGAGGGGGTTGGAAACCCGCATAAAAGAGCAGGAGCAAGGGTTAATTGAGAAAGGCCTGTGGGGGCCACTAATGGATAATGAAAGGGTGAGTGATTTTATGCAGGAGCGACTGGAGATCTGGGACAATACCATCAAGCAGGAGGTTGGTCGGGTTCAAGAGAGCCTGAAGGAAGAGGTGAGTAGGTCGGTTAAACATCTTCAGGACCAGATTAAAGTGACCCAGGAGACCCTCACCACGAGCCACATTTGGACACCAGAGGCTCCGAAACGGAATACCCAGTTGGGGGGGTGTTTTGGCCCCGGACTGGATTTGGACAGAGAGGAATCGGGGAATAGAGTCTCTGGAAAAACAATCCCCCTCGTACATTTTGACGGATCAGGGAGCCTCGAGGCTTTCCTGACACAATTTGAGTGCGTGTCTCAGCTCAATGGTTGGGGAGAGCGGGAGCGCATGGGGAATCTGGTGGCGACACTGCGGGGGTCAGCCGCCGACGTGTTAAACGTAGTCCCAGAGGGAATATTGACCAGCAAGGCCATTTGTGAGGCCTTGAATAACAGGTACGGGACAGGCGCAAGGTGCGACCTGGTCAGGGCACAGCTGCTGCATCGCAGGCAAAAGCCTAATGAGACGTTGCAGGAGCTGGCCCAGGATATATACCAATCTGTGAGGATAGCATACAGGGACCTACCAGCACAGGCGTGGGACAAGCTGGCGATAGAAAAATTTATGGCGGCTCTCCCTGATCCTGAGGTCCGGACGTTGGTGGAGTTACAGGACCCACCCACGGTGCACCGGGCAGCGGAATGCGCGGCGAGACTGACCTTTTTGAGAAGGTCGAACCGCGCATCGGAGAGGGCACCTGTGACGGTACGGCGGGCCGAGGTGCGGGATCAGGAAAAGCCAGAGGATGACATCGGGCGAATGTTAAGGGGGATCAGCCGCCAGCTGACAAATTTGATGGGGGGACAATTTGCAGGGAGCGAGTCACGACAGGGTGGTCCAGGTTGGTCATCGGGACGGCCTGATTTTTATCGGGCTGGGCCGGGAGAAAGGGGGGCTCCGCCTGGCTACCAGAGGGGTCCGTTCTTGGGGACTTGTTTTAGATGTGGGAGAAGAGGGCACAGTCAGAGGAATTGTCGGCAACCATATGGGCCCCCACCTCCTGACAGGCTTCGCAGTCCAGAAAGGAGGGGGCCCCCAGTAGGTCCGCAGGTGCCAGACAGAGGAGGTCCACAGGTGCCAGACAGAGGACCACCACCTCCGCCTGGGCCAATAGCGGTAGAGTGTGCGGGAAACTAGAACGAGCCGAGCATACGGGGCCATGCTCGGCTGGCAAGTGTGTGGAGAAGCGCCCTCCTTTGGTGGAAGTAGTGAATTGCGGACAAATTGGCACGGGTAATCTAAGGGTTAGATGCAAAATTGAGGGAGAATTTTGTGAGGCTGTGGTGGACACTGGAGCCAGTGACACCATTATCAATCCGGGTGTGCTAGACCAGAGTGTTGGAGGCTGGGACAAAATTGATAGGGTAGAAGGACACAGCCTTCAACTGGCTACGGGGGCAACGGCACCAATATTGGGACGCGGAGTGGTGAGGATGGAGTTGGGTGGCCTGGAGGTCAGCGTGGTTGTGTGGGTGGCGGGGGTGTGCGATCAGTGTCTGTTGGGACTGAGTTTCCTGGTGGAACATGACTGCCAATTAGACCTTGGGCGTGGTCATATGTGGTTGGGCACCGAGAGGCTGCAGTTAATGGGACTGGGGGATGACGAGGAGGTGCAGGGGACGTGGCTGGAGGTGCCGCGCACTGTGACCGTGCCTCCCAGGTCCGAGAGAGTCGTGATGGCAGAGTTAGCAGCAGGTGCTCAACCCATTGGCCAGCTGGGGCTAGTGGAGTCGTGGTCCTCGCAGGGGACGGAGGAATTAATGGTGGGTCGCACCCTCATAGACACCCGTGGGCCTATGCTGGCAGTCAGGCTGCTCAACTTGTCCGACAGCCCCCGCACTATAAGGGGCGGAGCCATCGTAGCCAAATGCAGTAGTGTAGTAGAGGTCACCGGAGGAGGTGGATCCACATGCTTGCCAGTACAGCCGGAAGGAGGGCAAAATTTGGGGAAATGTGATTGGTCAGAGGGAGTGCGGGACATGATGACACGCTCTGAAGAGGGCCTAACATCGGGGCAGGTAGAGACGTTGCACAATTTGGTTGGTAAGAACTTGGGTGTTTTTTCTCTCTCCCCCGAGGATGTTGGACGCACGAGTCTCGTCAGGCACAAAATTAGCACTGGCGAGGCTCGGCCTGTTCGCCAACCGCCGAGGCGGCTCCCTTTCGCTAAGAAGGAGGAGGCAGAGGAACAGGTGAGCAAAATGGAAAGAGCCGGATTTATCGAGCCCTCGGTGAGTCCTTGGGTGTCACCCATTGTGCTGGTTAAGAAGAAGGACGGGACCACTCGGTTCTGTGTGGACTACCGCCAGCTCAATCATGTGACACTCAAGGACTCGTATCCCCTGCCAAGGATCGATGACACCCTCGATGCCGTTTCAGGCTCAACGTGGTTCTCCACGTTGGATTTAAAGAGCGGTTATTGGCAGGTGGAAATGGATAAAGAGGCGAGGGAGAAAACGGCGTTCACCACAGGAAAGGGTCTCTGGCAGTTTGTCGTCATGCCCTTTGGATTGTGCAATGCCCCTGCCACGTTTGAGCGTCTGATGGAACGTGTTTTAATTGGCTTACCGTGGCAGACTTGCCTCGTCTATTTGGATGATGTATTGGTCCACGCTCCCACATTTGAACAGGCTGTCGAAAATTTGTCAGACGTATTTGGGAGATTAAGGGGTGCCGGGTTGAAACTAAATCCGAGCAAGTGTGAAATTTTCAGGAGGGAAGTGACTTACCTGGGTCACGTGATCAGTGAGAGCGGCGTGGCCACTGACCCAGGAAAGGTAAAATCTGTAAAAGAGTGGCCCGCCCCTAAAAATGTAAGGGAGGTCCGAGGATTTTTGGGCCTCTGCTCGTACTACAGGAGATTTGTGGCAAATTTCGCGGAAATTGCAAGACCTTTGCACAAATTGACAGAGAAAGGAGCCAAATTTGTATGGTCAGAGAGCTGCATCGAGGCATTCAGTCACTTAAAACAACGTCTGGTGGAGGCCCCAGTTTTGGCATACCCAACGGATGATGGCAATTACATCCTGGACACAGATGCGAGCCAGGAGGGATTGGGAGCTGTGTTGTCACAAATGCAACAGGGAGTCGAGAGGGCTATTGCGTATTACAGTCGGGCACTTTCGAGGCCCGAACGAAATTATTGCGTTACCCGCAAAGAACTATTGGCCTTGCTGTCTGCAGTTGGACACTTTCACCCTTACCTTTATGGGAGGGAGTTTGTGATCCGAGTGGATCATGCCTCCTTGCAATGGCTCCTTCGGTTCAAAGAGCCGGAGGGACAAATTGCAAGGTGGCTTGAGAGGCTGCAGCAGTATAATTTCACTGTGCAACATCGGCCTGGCAAAGCACATGCCAATGCAGACGCTCTCTCTCGGCGCCCCTGTTGGGAGGCACAGTGTAAATTTTGTGATAGACAAGAAGCCAAGGATCCAATTGGGCAGGGCCAAATTGATGCATGCCTATATGCAGCGAGAGTGACCAGGCGAACTTTGCCACAACCCCCACAGGAATTGGGCGATGTGAATTGGCAAGAGAGTCAAAGGGAGGATCCCGTTTTGGGGCCCCTTTTTCAGTGGCTAGAGGAGGACAAAAGACCCTCTTGGGAGGAGATTGCTCCACACGGAGCCCAGGTAAAGGCCTATTGGGCACAGTGGCAGATGTTGGGGTTGAAAGAGGGCTATTTGTTCAGAAAGTGGGTGACACCAATGGGTGATGTAGCTTCCTGGTTGATAATTGTACCTAACAAATTGAAGGAAGTGGTTATGGGGCACGTGCATGGGACTAGGACAATGGGACATTTGGGCGTGGCCAAGACTTTGTCCAAATTACGACAGAGGTTCTACTGGGTGAATTCGGGCAGAGACATTCAAAATTGGGTGAGATCCTGCGACCTCTGCCGCGGTAAGAAGGGACCCCCACGGGCGCGCAAGGCCCCGCTCCAGGTGTACAATGTCGGGGCACCGCTCGAGCGGGTGGCAGTAGATGTGGTGGGGCCCCTGCCAGCCACCCGCCGAGGGAATCGGTACATTATGGTGGCAATGGATTACTTCACCAAGTGGCCAGAGGCCTACCCATTGCCCAACCAGGAAGCCCGGCTGGTAGCTCAAGCTCTAGTTGAGGGATTCTTCTCCCGATTTGGCGTCCCAAGGGAGCTACACACTGACCAGGGCCGGAACTTTGAATCTGCTCTCCTGCGGTCGGTGTGCGAGCTCCTCCAAATTCATAAGACCCGGACGACTCCCCTGAGGCCTCAATCGGATGGGATGGTAGAGAGGTTCAACCGGACACTGTTGACACAATTGGCCCTCTTTACATCTGAAAACCAACAGGATTGGGACGAGCACCTTCCCTTTATATTGATGGCATACCGGACCGCCCAGCATGCGACCACTCGGTGCACCCCCGCCTTGTTGATGTTCGGTAGGGAGATGCGAGTCCCCACAGATTTGTTGATGGGACCGTCACCAGGGGAACCGGGTGAGCCAACTGTGGAGAGCTATGCAACCAATTTGAAAGCGAGCATGGAAAAGGCTCATGAGTTTGCGAGGAAGCAAATTGGCTTGGCTTCTTCGCAGATGAAAACGCGGTATGACGCTCGGGCTCACACACCTCGTTTCCTTCCTGGAGACCTTGTTTGGCTCTACTGGCCCCGGAGAAGGAAGGGGGTGTGCCCAAAACTCACTTCACCTTGGAAGGGCCCTGGGGTGGTGCTTCGGCAGGTGACTGATGTGGTGTTCAAAATTCAGATGGGCCCGCATGCCCTTCCACAGATAGTTCACGGGGATAGATTGAGCTCCTACATGGGTCGGGAGGCTCCGGAGTGGATTGGAAGGGTGAGGGGGAAATTAGGTGTGGTGGATGGCACTCTTGAACCTGACCAACCTGCAACTACCTGCACTTAAGGTGAGTGCTTTGAGGAGTACTGTCCCAGGCTTCAGGATTTGCTTTGGAAATTGGGGACATGTAAATTGGAGTTGGGAGGCGGGTGTGAGTGATGACATGGCCGGTGAGGGGATGGAATGGGAGCCACAGTGTCTTGTGGGTGGCGTATGTTTTTGTATTGTGGTTATGTGTTTTGATGTGGTCGTGAGAGTGGAACCTGGAGAGTGTGTGATGATTATTGGAGATAATGAGGGGTGATAATTGTGCTTTTGGAAATGTGCTTTTGGGAAGATGTGATGGTTTAAATGTGAACTGGGGGAATTTCACATGTAGCAGGCCATGGCAAGCCTTGTAACACCTTTTACACCATCTATGGAATTGTACTGAATTGTGCTGAGTTGTGTGGAGAATTGAATGGCAGTGGGGGAGGAAGTGTGTTTTGGGGTCTTGTGGGTGGGGAAGGTGTGTGTGTCCGCAGGTACAGAGCAAGCTCTGAGGAGCGATGCCTGCGGGCCCCCCTCTGCGGCAATTACCCCTGGCAGCCGGTGGTAACTGGAAATTGGAGCTCGTCGGTGGAGGGTCTGGTTGGGCGCCGCGGGGTGAGGAAGTCCCCCGGTGACCCGTGTTGCTGCGTGAAAGCAGGAGGCAAAGGAGCCTGGTGTGTGTGGAGACCCTCACCGGCGAGGTAACGGCGGAAAGGGGCTGTTGGGCTGTCATGGGGCCAAGAGGTAAAGGGGGGGGGGCAATGAATTTGTAAGTCGGTTGACTTGTTTTTGGGACTGCGGGCACCACAGCCTGATGCGCCCCCACCATCTTTTGTGCGGTACCTCCCCGCTGCCTAGTTGAGGAATGCACACACACGTGAATGACATCAATGCCATGGTCCTGCAGGGGGTGTACTGGGAATAAGTGCTTTGTTGATTTTTGCAATGCCTTGATGACCTATGGAATGAGAATGAGTGGTTAAGGGGTCTGTGTTGCATGAATGTGGGCGAAATCCACCGAGCCGTGTCACTCACCTGTAACATCTGGACAGGGCCCGTGGAAATTTAGTGGGATGCATTGGGGATGGCCCCGCAGGTAAGGTTGTGTCTTGTGGCATCCACCGGGGGACGCGGTCTGTAGACCGGGGTATGTACAAAGGTTAGAGTTTTGAGTTTTGGAAAGATGGTTAAGTTTTGTGGTTAAGTTAGTGTTGTGTGTTGTTGTTTCCTCCCTCCACAGGAACAACGAAGAAGATGTACATACTTGCATGATGGTTAAGGGGTTCAGCATGTTAAGGAAGTGTAGGTAGGTAGTCCGACTCACTTCCCACAGCCCTTCCTGATTTATTTCATAGGTTAATTAAGTGTGTGACAGTAAGTGTTAAGGCTGGAATGGTAGCCCTGCGGTGAACCTTGCAGGAGCTACGGTTCCAGGGGGGGGGCTGTGTTATGAATTTGGTAATGCAACATCTAGAGCTAGGTAGATCTGAATAGGTAGGTATTCGGCTGTCGTGACAGGGACTCTACATGTAATAAGTTATTGATGTTTAGGCGGTTGTCGGGGTAAGATGTATGAGTGTGGATCTACCTGGAGATTCGAGTGTTAAATAGTGAGGGGTTAAAGGTAACGCCCCTGTGAGTATCACCTAGTAATCAAACCTTTGTCCTTTATGGCACTGCAAACCACATAAACATTAGTTAGGTCCTTAGCGCAACATTAAATAATCCCCTTTCCCTGACAAGGACTTCGTATTAAATTGACAGGAAACCAGGCCAAAAACACCACCACAATTGGCCGCCACCGTGTACACCTCCCAAGGCCTACAAACCGGGCCGGCACGTGTTATGCCAGGACCGCAGGGTCGCGTAACGGGGGAGATGTTAGGAGTCGCATGCCGTAGAGGGCGTGACCGGCGAGCTGGGACCATATGATTGGCTGAGGAGTGCGCGAATGTGACGTGATCGGGGAGAGATATATGCGACGGTCGGACGCCATTTGAGCAGTTGAGTTGAGTCTCTCTGAGTTCGCCAGTTGAGTTGAGTTGAGTCTCTCTGAGTTCGCCAGTTGAGTTGAGTTGAGTCTCTCTGAGTTCGCCAGTTGAGTTGAGTTGAGTCTCTCTGAGTTCGCCAGTTGAGTTGAGTTGAGTCTCTCTGAGTTCGCCAGTTGAGTTGAGTTGAGTCTCTCTGAGTTCGCCAGTTGAGTTGAGTTGAGTCTCTCTGAGTTCGCCAGTTGAGTTGAGTTGAGTCTCTCTGAGTTCGCCAGTTGAGTTGAGTTGAGTCTCTCTGAGTTCGCCAGTTGAGTTGAGTTGCGATCTGATCTCGAGTCGTCCCAGTTCGTTGAACATTCGTGACCACAGCTCGTTGCAGTTGGCAGTTGGCACTCGGCACTCAGCAGTTGGCAGTTGGCACTTGGTTTTTGGTTGCTTCGTGCAGCCCTGCGTTGGACCGACGAGGCCTGGTGGCGCTTGGAGGCGGAGGCAGAGGGCCGTGGAACTTGGAGCGAGGTGTGCGATCGGGCCGAAAGGAGCGGTGTTGGACGGCAGCCACAAAGACGACAAAGACAGATAAGCCCGGATCCGCGTACACTGCACACGACGTGACTTGTTATTTTCGTATTAATCTCCCTCGTTTTGTGTCTGATATCAGTCGTGTGGGGACGTCCCGATTTAGTTATTAGTATTACCGGCGCGTGCTTTTTCACTGGCTTTACTTTTAATAATAAATCCTTATATTATTTTCTGTACATATTTGAACGCAGTTTCCTGGGTGTTTCATTTTAATAGATAAGGCTGCGGAGCCTTCGCTGCGTCCCGCCATTTCGCGCGTTGGTGTTGAACGTGAGTCCGCCATTGAGTGTTCGCCTCGGGAGTTAAAGTCTCGCAAATCGGTCATCCGTACTCTGTGGTGTTAATCACGGTTACGCGACAATATGTTGCAGTGTGATCCAGGCAAATGGTCACATAAATTTCCTTGGTGAAGGTAAGCATTCATCTCCAAGTTACACGGGAGAATGTCTTCATCATTCTTTGAGAAAGAGGGTGTATGCCACGATTAACTTCATTTTTTAGCCACAAAATTTCTTTCTCGACCTTCTTCCCAATTCCGTTAGCAATCCCTCCAAACTGTGATCTCGTCTTATCCTTATGCTCAGTCACATCTGAATCTGCTTTCCGCACACACTGGATCAGATAGGGTACATCTTACCATGAAATCAGCATAATCATGTATATCTTCCGACAGTTTCACATTCAACAATTTGTTGTTTTTTTCCTTAACACAAACGTTATATTCATTTATATGCGTCACACAAATAATATTCAATCAGGTATGTATTTTATTACTAATCTAAGAATAGCATTGTATATGATTACAATCACAAACGGGAATATCTAATTCCCAACAACAATTTTCCCAAACCAACAAATTAAGCATAATGTATTATTACCATAATTCCTCTCCACTTTTTCTTTTCCCTCTGTTTTTCTAACAGTGTGTCACTCGTGGTGATATGAGTTCACTGATATTGTAATTGACACAACTCATAACATTGTCGTTATGCCATTATCTTAATTCTACTGTTTATGTCGCCATAAAAGTCTTCCTTTTCTGGTTTCACATTTCTTTCCTCATTTGTCACTTCATGCGTTATCATCGTGTTGTTGGTTACCTTATTCAAACACACCGTCACTAAGGCTTTCAAGCAAGCCACCACTAAAACAATTGCCAATATAACTACTAAACCAACAAACAAGTCTGCTACTCCTTGTATATATTCATACCTATGACATAGTTATATGTCGATGACATTTAACATTATATACCAAACTAACAAGCTTCCTAAAAGGTAAATAAAGAAAATCCCTTAATATGTAACATAATCAGATTATTTGTCTTGCCCTGATCCCCCTATCTCCCGGGGTTGAACTCAATCCCCTGATCATGAGTGTAGTTGTGATACATTTTTCACTCATGTTGTATTAATATCAGCAGGTAATTGTATGTCATGTAGGCAAATAAATGTCACTATCCCAAGTAGGAATATCACATGTTGAAAATGTAATGTTTAACAATGCAAGGGGTGTTAAAATGTAATTCAAATGACTGTAAATCACGACTATCATTTATCTACCACTGAATGTTCTGCTGGGCTGCTAGGTGCAGCCTCATTTTCTGTGGGATCGTCCACCTTAGCCCCATGTCCTTGTTTGCAATGAGGGGCATGAATCCAACTTTCTATTTTGGGTCCATATTTTTTTTCTATTCTTATCAATCTCCTATGGTTTATCAATTTGTTCCAAAACTCTGCAACCAAAGGTTTTAACCAAAGCTCTACCAAACTATTTCCAATTTGAACTCAAAATGCTAATTAAACAACAATTCAAAGAATTAACTTCAATGGGTCAACAAACTCATTTTATAAACAGATCTAATTTTCCCATCCAATAATTTTCCTTGCCAAATGTCATATTGCAACACTTTAATAAACCTTCGAAAAATGTCTCCCAAATCAATAAATTCCCTTTTTACTTCCCAAATACTCATCTGTAAATTACATATTCAATTACAGTTTTTTCCTATTTGTTCGGCCTAAATGGCCACTGAAGTGGCTGCCAACATGCAGTACCGTTTTTATCTACCAAGCAAGTATTCGTCCGCATAAGATCTCTACCAAAATGTTGTTTGTAAAAACAAATCTGGGATTTCTGATTACATGGATGCACACTCTCAGGACATTTCAGGCTGCTTGTTAACAATCCACTACGATTAATTAATTCCTTTACCCACAATCAAATAATTAGTACAAATTGAGGATATTATCCCTATCACATTCATTTATAGATTCATTATGTTGGATCTAAATTTTCTCCCACTGCTGCAAGGAAGAACAATAGCTCTAATAAGTCTTTGTAATATCTCACTTCATTTACCCAGCATCGAAGAATTTATTTACTATCCATTCCCATCTGTTAACCAGTGACTTTGTTTGAACTCCAAAACTTAATTTGATGAATCCCATGTGTATGGTACCACTTATTGAAACCCCTACTTTTGTAGAAAGTATCCAAGTAAGTGTTTTAATACACCCCCTTAACTGTTGCTCATCCATTTCTATGCACCCAGTGAGTACTACTGACACCAGTATGCCAATATAGGTGTGCGAGATTAACAAATATGTTGCAGGTACATGTAACAGCGCGTTCTGAGTATAAATAACGTAACAGCGCGTTCATGTCTGCCCCTTGGTTTAAGATGCACAATGCATTCCGTTTTAAAACTCACAATAGTTCCAATCAGCAAGATTTTCTTTACTATTTTCCCATATCATCTATGCCTAATACACATCCATACATGCAGCACAATTTATATGCTGATAAAATTCAAGTTTATATATATATATATAAATCCATGAGCAGAGTATTCTGGGAAGTCAGTGTAAGACCTCTCCCAAATTTGGATAATTTTGTACTCCCTCATTTCCTTTTATGAAGCTCATATCCATAAATAGCTGTTATTCTCATATAAATTCTATCAAAATGGAATCCCCAAATTACTCACAATTTTACTATGAATGAATAGCTGCTCATAACCCAGCACATCAAATCTTTATATTCCATCTCCCTTGACAAAAGAGATAATGTTCATAATCAAATTTTATTTCTATTTTATTTTACGGATTCTCTGCATATTCAATCCCATCCACATAAAACTATCCATTTCCAGACAGGCACACTGTCGGTGTCAACAATCTTGTAAGATTGATACACAAAACAATAAAAACACTAACATTGACACACAAAAATACACACACACCTGCATTATGCGTATTTGTTTGCGTTGGAACTATTATTTACAGATCAAGATGGGTGTCAATTTTATTTCAATTTCATAAAATTTGTCCTTCAATTTTAGAAATGCTAATACACAAATGGACCAAAAGCTTATTCTTAGAAAACCCCTATGATGTCACATTGAAATTACCCTTTCAGTTCCCACAATAATTTATCCAAATTTGACTACACACCCATTTGCATGTCAGTCGACCACTGACCTATCAATCATGCGGAACACTAGTCCGAAATTCCCACCTGATCATCATGTGACTCTTGTCACTTAGTTTCAAAAATTTGCAAAGCAATTGTTCCAACTTTGTAAATTTAAAATTGTGTGCCCAACATAAAAGATCCAATTTCGGCATGTGATCAATTAATTACTAATTTGCTTACAAGCAAAAGAAAAAATGAATAATTCTTGCTCCGAAAACTTTTCAGACCCAAGAATCATTGACAGTTATTCATGTTTGTCCAGTAATCGAATCTGTTGAGGCCAATCATCATTTGGGATTTGCAGCAATGAAGGCCTAATCATTGTCTGAGGTACCGGTACGTACTGGTACCCTTGATCTTGGTTTGCCCCATGACCTTGTCCTCCTGTTGACATACGGACATCTTCTTCTCCAATGTCCCATCTTTCCACACTCGAAACACCGGTTTCTGTCGTTTCCTGGTCTGTGCACCTGTGCATTTGTATTGCTGGGCTGCATCTCTACATTCCTGAGTTGCCACTGCAATCTCTCGTTGTCTCCTGAAACACGAAAAAATTCTCTGTACCGTCCTTTTTTGGGGAGACAACTGGAAATCAGATGGGACAACCGTCACTTTCATTCCTAATTTCGAGGGCAGTTGTGCATTTGTCTCCTGCACTGTATCCTGTATCCTTTTTATTTTAAGTTCTAGATCCGTTATCCGTTCTTGCTGTTCCCGTTGTCTGGATTCACCATCCCAAAGATGGAATGCAAGCCAGTCTACCGTTAGATTCTGTCTCTTCCTGGCTTTCAATATTTGTTCCAATCTTTCCAATCGACTTCGCTCAAATGTACCATCTCTTGGAAACTCCTTATCATGTCCCTTTGTCCACAAATACCAATTCTCGACCTGCCTTATAGCTTCTGCACCATAACGGTCGTACATATGATGTGTACAAGTACCTTTTGGTGGACTCTCTGGTTGTCCTTGTGTATTCTTGCAGGCTCCAATTTCCCATTCTGCCTTTTATCAAAGTAGCGTTGGATGTGTTGTAGTTTGTTCCTCTAAAGCTTCACTCGTACCTCCAGGAAGGGTCTCTCCACCTGTTCACACGGTGATTTCCAGAGAATCTCCCTCAGCCGTGGCTTTTGCACAATCCAATCTCACAGATCAGTATTTGCAGATGAGCCGGAGGGTCAGTATGAAATGGGTGAATCCTCAGGTGTCCGCTCTGTTGACGGGGAAATCACACAATGGTAACCGCACATATATATCTGTATATAAACTCACCACCTTGCTCAATTTTCCCAGGTTGTCTCCACATTGATAATATCTCGCAAAGATATCAAAGCTTCTTTCTTGAGACCGCATTTTCATCAATCAAACAATCAATATATTCAATTCAATTTATTCAGTTCAATTTATTCAGTTAAATTTATTCACTTAAATTCAATCAATTAGATTCAATCAATCGACAATTCAATCAATTATTCAATTTCAATTAATTCATCAATATTCATCAATAAATCAAATTAATCACTTTGGATGTCTCTTTGCATAGGCCCTTTCCCCAATGATGTCAGGACAGGTCCATCCATTGACTGAGATCGAATTTCATCGGTCGTCACCTCGGGTTCGTACCTCATGTCAATTGATGAATCACCGTCCTGTCCTAGGGTCATATCTGACATATTTTCCCATTTTGCCTGGTCTCCACAAATTTTCTTTGCAACCACTAAAGGCAACTCATCCTTCATTCGTGAGACAGCCAAAATGGATGGCAGATATTAAAGTTCATTGGGAAAAATATCTCATCATTTTTTCTTTTAATAGTATCCAAAATCTCTTGGCAATATAAATTTCGTAAAACTCCTGAAATAAGACTGTAAAATTCCTTTAATCATGCTAAATTTTGAAACTCCATCGCTTGTACCACCCAATTTATCCCATAGGGCTTGAAAGTTCTTTCCCAAGTTCATGCAATCATTCTGCATTTGAACCCTATGATATCATTCATAATAATCATCATGATTTTATAGTCATGGTCATATCATAATCATCTATTTAAAACGAACATTTCCTTTATCACCACAGTTATGTGGTATAATCAACAATAGAATAAAACTGTACATAGCAACAGGCTACCTCATGGCCACTTAGTATACCTATTGACAATAAGTCATAACAATATCGAATAATCACTGAACAATTCAAAAATCGCTTCCCCTGCTCCAGCCGCAGCATCCGTGATATTTGTTTGCTCATTCACTATCCCTGATTCGTCATCAAGGATCTCCATCATCACACAGCGTACTTAATTCCGCATTCTAATGAGAATTCAACAGGATTTTACGACTCAAAGGAAAAGAACGAGCAGACCTTTTGCAGGATGATCGTTACAAAAATCGTTACATATATTAAAGTATTTATGATGTCGACAAATCATATCTTAATTCTTACAAGATTTTGGTTCTTTGAATAAATCACAGCACCGGGAGAACCAGCTCCAAAAATGGATCTTTGTGTTTATTCAGCACCCTAGTAATTGGTTCTTTGTGTACTAATTACACAGCACCCAGGCCCCGCTCATATGGATCTTTGTGCAGCGCTACACAGCACCTGAGCAAAAAGGGGTTTCATCTACATTTTCCCTATCTGGTGTACCATCCGTGATATTTGTCTGCTCATTCACTATTCCTGATTCGTCATCAAGGATCTCCATCATCACACAGCGTACTTAATTCCGCTTTTTAATGAGAATTCAACAGGAATTTACGACTCAAAGGAAAAGAACGAGCAGACCTTTTGCAGGACGATAACTGGAATTAGTCGTGAAAATATATCCAAATACACAAAAATACACACACACATGCATTAACAACATTTATTCCGTTTAACAGAACAAACATTTCCTCTATCATGACATGCATGTCTTCAAAATTATATGCCCAAGAGAAAAAGTAAAATTAATTAAAACTGCGGGCAGTGATGATCCGGGGACCATACCGCTCCATCCTGATTGGACGAGTGCGTGCTAGAGTCGTTAACAACGACAGTCCAGATCCGATTGTTCAAAATTTCAACTCAATCGATCGAAAAATGAACGCAGGGATGCATTTTAAAGGTGCAGTGGCACTAACTGAGTTGCCACGAATATGGCCACGAAATTGCCAATATGGCCATCACAAAATATTTTCCTTAATCAATTGGCTCATAGCATAACCAATCTGCAAGTATTTCATCCGAAGATGTATCTCTCAGGAATTTTAATTAAATAAGTCATTTATAAATCAACGAGTTAATTTATTAAATGATTAATCAATAAATCAATATTTTCCTTGACAGCCACATCACTTGGTCAGTGTCATGTCCAAATATCAGCTTCCTTACTCAAAAGGTGCCTGAGTTAATGTAATGTAATTACTGTAATAAGATTACTGCAATTACTGTAATGATTACTGTAATTACTGTAATTACCGGAACTGTAATTACTGTAATTACCTCAGGTAATTACTGTAATGTAATTACTGTAATGTAATAAGAAATGTAATTAATTAAATAAGTACGGGTTCCAACAACAAGTTCCAACAACAAGTTCCAACAACAAGTTCCAACAGCAAGTTCCAACAACAAGTTCCAACAAGTTCCAACAGCAAGTTCCAACAGCAAGTTCCAACAACAAGTTCCAACAAGTTCCAACAACAAGTTCCAACAGCAAGTTCCAACAACAAGTTCCAACAACAAGTTCCAACAGCAAGTTCCAACAGCAAGTTCCAACAACAAGTTCCAACAAGTTCCAACAGCAAGTTCCAACAGCAAGTTCCAACAACAAGTTCCAACAACAAGTTCCAACAGCAAGTTCCAACAGCAAGTTCCAACAACAAGTTCCAACAACAAGTTCCAACAAGTTCCAACAAGTGCCAACAGCAAGTTCCAACAACAAGTTCCAACAACAAGTTCCAACAAGTTCCAACAGCAAGTTCCAACAGCAAGTTCCAACAACAAGTTCCAACAACAAGTTCCAACAACAAGTTCCAACAAGTTCCAACAACAAGTTCCAACAGCAAGTTCCAACAACAAGTTCCAACAACAAGTTCCAACAACAAGTTCCAACAAGTTCCAACAGCAAGTTCCAACAACAAGTTCCAACAGCAAGTTCCAACAGCAAGTTCCAACAACAAGTTCCAACAGCAAGTTCCAACAGCAAGTTCCAACAACAAGTTCCAACAACAAGTTCCAACAAGTTCCAACAAGTGCCAACAGCAAGTTCCAACAACAAGTTCCAACAACAAGTTCCAACAAGTTCCAACAGCAAGTTCCAACAACAAGTTCCAACAAGTTCCAACAGCAAGTTCCAACAGCAAGTTCCAACAACAAGTTCCAACAACAAGTTCCAACAGCAAGTTCCAACAACAAGTTCCAACAAGTTCCAACAAGTGCCAACAGCAAGTTCCAACAACAAGTTCCAACAACAAGTTCCAACAAGTTCCAACAGCAAGTTCCAACAGCAAGTTCCAACAAGTTCCAACAACAAGTTCCAACAGCAAGTTCCAACAACAAGTTCCAACAACAAGTTCCAACAACAAGTTCCAACAAGTTCCAACAGCAAGTTCCAACAGCAAGTTCCAACAACAAGTTCCAACAAGTTCCAACAACAAGTTCCAACAGCAAGTTCCAACAACAAGTTCCAACAACAAGTTCCAACAGCAAGTTCCAACAAGTTCCAACAACAAGTTCCAACAAGTTCCAACAACAAGTTCCAACAGCAAGTTCCAACAACAAGTTCCAACAACAAGTTCCAACAACAAGTTCCAACAGCAAGTTCCAACAACAAGTTCCAACAGCAAGTTCCAACAACAAGTTCCAACAACAAGTTCCAACAAGTTCCAACAACAAGTTCCAACAGCAAGTTCCAACAAGTTCCAACAAGTTCCAACAACAAGTTCCAACAAGTTCCAACAACAAGTTCCAACAGCAAGTTCCAACAACAAGTTCCAACAACAAGTTCCAACAAGTTCCAACAACAAGTTCCAACAGCAAGTTCCAACAACAAGTTCCAACAAGTTCCAACAACAAGTTCCAACAAGTTCCAACAACAAGTTCCAACAGCAAGTTCCAACAACAAGTTCCAACAACAAGTTCCAACAGCAAGTTCCAACAAGTTCCAACAACAAGTTCCAACAAGTTCCAACAACAACAAAACTTTGAAACCACGTGGCAGTAACGACCACAGAACCCCCCTTCTATTTACATGCAATGGTTCGGTCCATCCGCAGAGCCAAAGCGAACGACCACAGAACACGGCGACCACACCCTGGGACCCACCCGTCCGATTAATTTCAAACCTTGAAAAGGCACATCCTCGGGTCCCCACCAATATACCTGGCAAGTTTCAAGTATATCGGACCGGTAGTTGTTGAGAAACAGCGGTCGCATACAGACAGACCGACACACACACCGAGATTACTGGAATTATAGATAGATAAAATCCGATCTCATTAAAACCTTCAGACAAACCACTAGCATATATTATTCCTAGGACTAAAATCACCAGGACCATTATCAAACATTTATCAAAATATTAGGACCATCATCAAACCAATGAATGACTCAATCCTTTAATGACTCCATCCAAACCCAGACATTTTGAGTTCCGTAACTTTAATACTTCAAATTTTCCATTCCTTCCCTTCCTTATCCTTCGATGTAGGGATGGGTTCTTTTTAGGATCATGTTGCATCGAGCATTATTTTTCAAACAGTGTGACTATTAAGCCCACGCCAAAACCTCTGACATCCCACCATTAACACCTATTTTAAGCGTGCCGAATCAGTAAGCATCACCCCTTCTATGAGCCTCGACCAGAGGGTGGTTGTCACCCACAAACACTCGTCGCGAGCTGTTCCATTGTCTGTTGATTCCCATTCTGCTGTTTTTGTCTCATAATCAAGATAAATTTGGAACAGCCCTTAAACTAACACCAAGCAGATCAATTTTTATATTTAAATATAAAATCATTTAATCCGTGTCACCCATGCTATTTATCTAGCAAATTTCGTCAAAAAAAATCGAACGAGTTTTAGTTATGGCGGGAAAACTGAAAAAAATTCTCTATTTAAAACGGGTGTACACGATTGTACACGTGTACGGACCTTACCGAACCTTACCGACCCGGCAAACAAATCGCCTCATGGTGCACTTCATGAGCCGACTTGCCCGCAGACCAGAGTAAGGCTCTTAACACCCAGCGTATACCGTACGCATATGCAAGCACACGAATAATAGAATCATTTAAACCGTTCCATCCGTGACTTTTACCTTGGACGGTCGTGACAAAAATACTTTTACACTCCTTGGATTACCTACGGAATGCAAGTCCCACACACCAAATCCTCCATCTTCAGAATTCATATTTCATAATGGACAGATCCCCAAGACGTCATGCTTACATGCTCACCTTGGCGACGTCCACTCGAAATTTCAGCGGTGCCTCCATATTGTGGAAGAATTTCGTGTATGACTCACAGGACTCCAATGACCGGACTCAGGTTTACAAAAGGTCTTTTTTTATTATTCACTTCATTCCATTTACCAAATAATACCGCATTATTCAATGGCTGAGATTAACTCTTTTCCATGGTCCTTTTCGTTCGGCTGATGTTCCTCCGCCATGGTCCCGTTCGTCAGAGCTCCTCGCAGCAAGTCCTCTCGACTCCAGCCGCAGCTCCCGCTTATATGGACCAACTCGACTTAATCCTCTGTCCGCTGAACTCGTAATCTCTTCTCCGCTGACGTTACTGGTCGCCTTCCTGGCGCCAGCTAGCCCCCCCTGTTGTGAGTTCCATTTATCAAACAATAGGGGGGTGCTCCAGCCTGGGGCTGTGACCAGGTGTTTCAAGAGATTATCATGTTCGTGCACATTCCTAACTCATTTACAAACTCGTCCTTCACAGAGTTTGCATGTAAAATGTATTTGCTTTGTTACCAGGTTAATTAATAAGTTACCAGTGCCAATTAATAAGTTACGCTGAGTTACACTTCCACAGCAACAATAATTAATATTCCCCACAATAAAGCAACAAAACTTCCAAACAACCTACAGGAATTTCTAAAGTTAGTTCACTCTGGATAAAGCATCAGCAACGAAATTGTCCCTGCCCTTTACATGCTCAATTTCCAAGTTGAACTCCTGCAAAGCCAAACTCCATCTCATCAACCTCTGATTTTTATTTTTCAGTTTTTGAATGAAGGTTAAGGGGTTGTGATCAGTGAAGATTTTGATTGGAAAAGTAGTAGTTCCGAGATACACCTCATAATGCTGAAGCGCTAGCAGGAGAGCAAGGGTCTCTTTTTCCACGGTGGCATAATTTGCCTGGTATTTGTTAAACTTTTTGGAATAGTAGCACACCTGGTGATCCACTCCATCCTCATCTTCCTGTAATAGAACTGCCCCAGCCCTCACATCACTTGCATCAATGGCCAACTTCAAAGGTGCTTGAAAATCCGGGGCTGCTCGGACAGGAGATCCCATTAATATTTCTTTGACGTGGGCAAAGGCAGCTTGACATTTGTCATCCCAAACAAACTTGGTCTCTTTCCTCAGCAAATTCGTTAAAGGGGCATTTGTTAAAGCTTGACATTTGTCATCCCAAACAAACTTGGTCTCTTTCCTCAGCAAATTCGTTAAAGGGGCTACCACATCAGAAAAATTCCTGCAGAACCGCCGGTACCAACCAGCCATACCCAAGAATCTCATGAGCTCCTTCTTCCCTTTTGGAACTTGGAAGCGATCAATGGCTTCTATCTTGGCTGTCACTGGTTGCACCTGACCCTGACCTACTACATGGCCTAGGAACACCACCTGTGCCTTTACAAACTCACTCTTAGATAAGTTGATGGTCAACCCTGCCTCGGTCAGTTTCTTGAAAAATGCATGAATTTGTTTAATATGACCTTCCATGGTCATAGTGTGGATGATGACATCATCCAGATAAGCCTCCACCCCCTCAAGGTCTGCAATAAGCTAATTAATCAGCCGTTGAAATGTAGCAGGCCCATTTTTCAATCCAAAGGGAAGAACCTTGTACTGATATAACCCATTTGGTGTGACTAAAGCCGAGATTTCCTTGGCTCTATCAGTAAGACGAATCTGCCAATACCCTTTCAGCAAGTCAAATTTAGTTACAAATTTAGCTGGGCCTATTCTATAAATGCAGTCATCAATCCTCGGGATGGGATAGGAGTCGGTCTTGGTCACTGCATTAACCCGTTTTAAATCCGTACAACAGCGAAAACTGCCATCGGGTTTTGGAACCAACACACATGGTGAGCTCCATTCACTGCTGCTTGGTTCGATGATGTCATTCTCCAACATATACTGAACCTCCTTCCGAAGATACTCCATCTTCACAGGATTCATCCGATAGGGGTGTTGCTTCACAGGAGTGGCTTCCCCAACCTCAATATCATGATATACCAAGTCAGTACGACCAGGTACATCTGTGAACGAATGTGCAAACTCAAAAATTAGGCTGGATAGTTGTCCTTGTTGTTCCCTCGTCAAATGACCTAATTTCTCATCTAAATGACTCAACACTTCCGTGTTCATCAATCTGAGACAAGCCTGGTCATCAAAGTTATCAAACTTCAAACCGGCCTCAACCTCTGGATTCTCTTGCACCCCGACTACAGGCACGACAGGTGAGACAGGAACCATTTTTCCCACAGGCTTCCTCTCATAACATTTCTTCAGTCGGTTGACATGACACAGCTGCTGCTTTTTCCGTCGGTCGGGAGTTGTCACCACATAATCTGTTTCATTAACCCTCCTTTCGATTGCGTAGGGACCGAAATATCTAGCCTGTAGTGGCTGACCTGGAACAGGAAGCAACACTAACACTCGGTCCTCAGGACTGAAATTTCTTACCTGAGATTTCTTGTCATGTCTCACTTTCATTTTATCCTGTGTCACTTTCAAGTTTCTTCTTGCAACTTCACAAGCCTTTGCCAATCTGTGCCCAACCGTTGACACATACTCCACCACTGTTGACTGTGACTCCTCCTGTAGCCACTGTTCTTTCACCAATTTCAATGGTCCTCGCACTGCGTGTCCAAACACAAGTTCAAAAGAACTGAATCCCAATGACTCCTGAACAGATTCCCTCGTAGCAAACAACAATAAGGGTATTCCTTCATCCCAATCCTTGTCACATTCAAAACAATACGTTCTGATCATATTCTTCAATGTCTGATGAAACCTTTCCAAGGCCCCTTGGCTCTCGGGATGGTAAGTCCTTGATCTTACTTGCTCCACTCCCAACAGGTGTACCACTTGCTGAAAAAGCGTTGACATGAAATTGGAACCCTGATCAGACTGGATGACCTTAGGTAGGCCAACGAAAGTGAAAGATTTAATCAAGGCCTTCGCAATAACTGCCGCAGTAATTTTTCTAAGAGGCACTGCCTCTGGGAACCTTGTGGAAGTGCACATGATGGTCAGCAAATACTGATGTCCAGCCTTAGTTTTAGGTAAAGGGCCGACACAGTCAATAATGACTCGGCTGAATGGCTCTTCAAAAGCTGGAATTGGTTTTAAAGGTGCGGATGTGACTTTCTGATTAGGTTTTCCCACCAGCTGACAAGAGTGGCAAGATTTACAGAACTCCGCAACATCACATCGCAATCCTGGCCAGAAAAAATGTACCAATATTCTGTCACAGGTCTTGTTCACTCCAAGGTGCCCGGCCAAAGGTGTCTCATGCGCCAAACTCAATATCTCCTTCCGGTACGGCGGTGGCACCACAATTTCGGAATGAACTTTCCAATCATCGTTTGCTGGCACCTCTGGTGGTCTCCATTTTCTCATGAGTATTTCCCCTTTCATGAAGTAACCAACAGGTAACTTCATAGCCTCTTCCTCTGTAACGGCTTTAACAATTAAACTCCGGATCTCCGAATCTCCGTGTTGTTCTTCAACAAGTCTCTTTCGGATCAGCACTGTTTGTTCAACCTCGTTCCCAGATGTCTCCGACGCACACTCCATTTCCTCTTTTGTTCCAGATGCCACCTTTTCCTTCGGTTCCTTGATATCACTTCCTTTCCTATTACCTCTTTCAGAATTTTCCTCCTATACCTCTAAGGAACACAAATCCACATCGCCTTCCTTTTCCTTCTCTCCAGAGCGCTTTCTACCCATAGCACGAGTCACTGCACAGGATGGAAAGATACGCGGAATCTCCTGCTCTAACTGTGCGGTGTTATTTTCCATACTGGGCTTTTCAACCAACATCGGATTGCCAGAAACTCGACCACCGGCGAAATCATTCCCGATAATAAAAGAGATTCCCTCTACAGGAAGAGTGGCTTGTAACCCCACAGTGACCGGTCCCGACACCAAATCAGACTTCAAATGGATGACATGAAGAGGAGCTTTAACATAGCCACCAACGCCCTGTAAAAGAACACTAACACCAGTTGCCGTCTTCTCTGACAATGGCAAAATGCCTTCAAGCATCAAAGATTGATGTGCTCCTGTGTCCCTCAATACCCTAACAGGTCTCTGGTTCGTTAAGTCTCCATCCAGTGACACAAACCCCCCCTGAAATAAAAGGTTTGTAACCCTCTTGAACAAGGTCGTTCTGTGATGCCGTAACTTTGGTATGGGAACCTTCACAAGGCACTGTCCTCCAAGGACGATTTCTAGCATTGGCCAATGCATTCGGAGTTGCACTAGTTTTATTCCGCTCCTGATTTTTCCTTTTCAGGGCATAACATTGGGACATCAAATGCCCAGGTTTCTTGCAAAAAGCGCAAGTCGGCCCGGAGGAAAAACTCGTGGTCTGCCTCGGGCCCCCCGGAAGATAAGTCTGTCTTGGAACTGTAGTCTTCTGACCCCTAAAAGTCGTGGTATCAGATTTGTCCCCATAGTCCTCTCTCGGCTGCCTCCATGAAAATCTGTTCTCCGCACCTGATCTACTATATCTCCCCTGTAAAACTCTAGGCGGGAAGTTAGGTTTGTGGAACCCCATCCTGTGTGTCAAGGCATAGTCATCTGCCACGGTTGCTGCCTCATACAACTCTGGTACTTTCTTCTCATCCAGATGTACTTTAATGTCCACGTGGACACACTGTTTGAATTCCTCCACCAAGATCAATTGTCGTAACAGGTTGAAGTCTTTCTCAATCTCCTTCGAGTCACACCACCTATCAAACATGGTTTCTTCATTCTGGCAAACTCCACATGGGTCTAACTTTCCCTCTTCCTGGCATTCCTGAATTTTTGCCGGTAAGCTTCAGGGACCAATTCATAGGCTTTGAGAATGGCTTTCTTCACTATCTCATAATCTGCACATTGGTCAATCGGTAAAGCCGAATAGATATCTTGAACTTTACCCACCAGAACACTTTGCACTAACATAGTCCAGGACCCCACAGGCCATTTTAGCATTTGAGCCACATTCTCAAAATGTAAAAATGACTTGGCCACCTCCTTTTCATTGAAGGGTGTAACTAGCCTCACATGCCTACCAACATACCAAGAGTTCTCACAAGTTGTCGAACTAGCCGGCATGGATACTACTTCTCTCGGTTCTCCCAGTAATTCCAGCTCCTTGAGTTTAAGTTCCTTCTGATACTCCATGTCACGTTCCTTTAACTCCCTTTCGGCTCTCCTTTCCTCTGCTCTTCTTTCCTCGAGTTCTCGTTCCTGTTCTGCTCGTTCCTTTGCTCTTCTTTCCTCGGCTTTCCATTCCAATTTCCAATTTCGATTTCACCAAACTCTCCTCCTTTGGTATCCATGGAATTCTCCACGCATGGCTGGCGGACTTCCTCTCTAGTCGTAGTCAACGTGTGGCCCTGAATGGGTTTCTCTCATCTCCTCTTCCTGTTCAGGCTGGAGAGTTCAGGCTCTTCCCATGTTCCTTGTCCCACTAGAGACTCCACCACCAATGTCTGCATCTCTGCTTTCTTCATACTAACTCGGACCTCCAAGTTAAAATATTTGGCCAATAGCATGAGTTCAGATCTTTTTAATGCCTGGAACTGTGCCTCATTAGGGGACGCCGCAAACTTTTCTGCGTCAAACACCATGGTGACTCTCAGTTAGCACCTGTTAACCTTCACACAAAAATTTTCAAATTTTTTCGAAAAATTTGGGAATGTTAGAAAATTCCTAATTTGGGAATTTTGGGAATGTTGGGGAATTCTATCCCGGATGAGCACTCAATTTCTGTTACGTGCTTGTCCCCAAACACCGGTCATGGTGTACCTCTGAGCCCCGAGAGGAGTCACGGCAGAAAGATGTGTTCTTCTGTGTGTCAAAGATCAATGGTGAAACCACACCAATTGTTACCAACAAACAAGTATTGTATTAAGGTCACACAAGAATAACAGTACAATAACAATATTAATCAATTGTACAACCAATATATCATTCCAATGATGGTACCATCAGTTTTGCACAATATAACTCACAGTGCTCCAAGTGAGTGAAAATAACATTCCCAATGTCTCTGTCCCAGCTTCAAACCAAAGTCGATCTACGCTCCAGTGATCGTCAGAACGATGTTGTATCGAGACCAGAATCCCGCTCGGTTGACAGTCACACTGCCAAAGATAGGCAAAAGTGTCCTCAAGAGGCGGCTGGGAAATCACACCTTCGGGTATGGACGTTCAAAGGCTCCCAATCGGCGAACCGCAAATTCCCACTCAAAATCCACGTTACACGCACACACCAGGTTACGTCTGGATGCGGTGAAATGGTTGAAGCGAGGTGAAAAACCTGGAGCGATGCGAAATCCGGCGCGAGGCAAAATGTCCAACGGTCCGTTCTCGAGACGTAACGGCACTCCAATGATTCTCTTCGGAATCAACTGCAAAACACGTCACGCAGGTTTAACTGTCACAGCGATAACAACTCTGTCACAGGAATCCCTTTCCCAGGAAACCCAAAGTTCACTTGTGACCCCCGTTCGCCAGCGTTTGCTCAAAACCTCAACGCAGCTCGGCTCCTTCTCCGACCTCACTCACTCCGCCTCCCTTTTCTCCTCTTCCTCCTCCTCTTCTTCCTCTTCTTCTTCATCCGGGTCCCGATCCGGTTTCCTGTTTCTTTTTAAAAGATTATTATTTTTTACCTTTTGAAAACAGTTATTTCCAATTCACTGAAACGATAACAATAATAGTACATGCAACCAAAAATGTTTACAGTGGATGAGAACCACAACAACGGAAGTGGCGAATCCGTAACACATCCACCAAACAGTGATGACTCCATCTACATCTCGCTGTCTGATAACATGGACCAACTTCTATCCACTCATCCCAACTCTCTTTTCCTCATATGTGGTGATTTAATTGTCATCATGTCAGCTGGCTGGGTGTGGGTATCTCTCTCACCAGCCACGGCTCCTCAGCAAAGGACTTCTGCATCTCGTTAGGACTGACACAATCTGTCAATTTCCCGACCTGGATCTCAGTCAACGGAGAATCTTCTCATATGTACTTGGTTATGACAAACTTCCCTGCAAATGTCTGCTGCTCTTCTTCTGCTCCAATCGGTTCATCTGACCATATGCTTGTTAAAGTGGACATCTCTCCGGCCATTCCCAGAGAGCCTCCTCAGCGTCGCCGAGTCTGGCATTTAACTCGGGCCGACTGGCACAGTCTTAAAGCAACCATCAATCATCTGGATTGGTCTCCTATCTCTACTGCCTCTGACATCAACTGATCCTGGGAATTCTTCCAAAGTAAATTGCTCTCTCTCATGCAAAGATTTATCCCATCACGTCTTCAGTTGTCATTCCCTTCCTCCCGTCCATGATACACGGAATCTTGTGGTGAGGCAGTTGCCCTTAAACAACTTGACTTCGCCTCCTGTAAGACAAATCCAACGGAAGGAAATGTCATTTCCTTTCACAAATCCCGGAACAAGTGTGTGTCCACCCACAGGAGAGCAAGGAAACAATATCTCTCCACTCTCAAACCTGTCTCCCTCTTCCAAATGCTGGTGGCGTCTGGACAAATCTGTTTCTGGTGTTTGTTCCCCTTCCATCCCCTCCCTTACCTCAAACGGATACACAGCTGAATCCGCACGTGAAAAAGCTGAATGCCTCAACTCTGTGTTTGCCTCAAAATATTGTGTCCCGAACCCATCTCTCTCTGTACCTACCTTTCCCAGTCAAACCCAGATGCTCCTGGACTCTGTGTCCTTCTCTCCTGACAAGGTGGATAAGTTTCTGTCAATCCTCGACGATGATTCTGCAACTGGACCAGACGGCATCAGCCCAAGGGTCCTAAAATCCTGCTCTTCCGCTCTTTCACAGACTCTGTCTGTTCTCTTCACCCTCTCTTTTGCTCAAGGTCATCTGCCATCAGCTTGGAAATCAGCCAACATTACCTCTTCACACAAAAAAGGTGCAAACACAGATCCTTGCAACTACAGACCAATCAGCCTGCTCCCAATAATCAGTAAGGTCATGGAATTAATTATCGCTTCTGACATCAAATCCGTCCTCTTCTCCAATGGCTTGATCTCGGATCATCAACTTGGTTTCAGACCAGGTCACTCCACTCTGGACGTGCTGCTTCTTCTGTCTGAACAATGGATGGAGGTCCTCAATGTCAAACAGGAAATTAGACCTGTCTCCTTTGACATATCTCGTGCCTTCCATACGGTCTGGCACCCCGCTCTGCTCACCACCTCTCCTCCAATGGAATCCATGGAAATCTCCAAAAATGGCTTGAGGACTTCCTTTCTGGTCGTAGTCAACGTGTGGCCCTGAAAGGGTTTCTCTCATCTCCCCTTCCTGTTCAGGCTGGAGTTCCCCAAGGCAGTATTCTGGGCCCTGTGCTTTTTCTGGTCTTCATCAATGATCTCTCCGACTGTCTGGAAAATCCTCTCTATCTCTTTGCTGATGACTCCACTCTCTGCCGCTCCATTCCTCATCCCTCAGATCGGCAGTCTGCAGCCTCCTCACTCTCTGCAGACCTTGACAAAATCAGACTGTTCAAACAAGTGGAACATGTCTTGCAAACCTGACAAATCTCACACTCTCACTACATCTCTCCGAAAAAACCGACTGGACAACCCTCCCATCTACTTTCTGAACAATCCTCTCCAAGAAGTTCTGTCACTCAAGCGTTTGGGTCTCACTATCTGCCCTGATCTTTCCTGAAAAAACCACATTTCCAAGCTGGCCTCCAAAGCCAGTCGCCGACTAGGCATCCTCCGTCGTGCGAAGTCCTTCCTTGGCACACCTGAGCTCCTCACCACATACAAGGCTTTCATCCGCAGCTCAATGGAATACTGTTCTCCCTCCTGGGCTGGTGCTCCTGCCTCACACCCAGCTCGTCTTTACACTGTTGAAACCAAAGCTTTCAGAATTATTGGAATCTCCCATGATGAAGCTAACTCTAAGGGCCTTTCACTCACCCACCGCATGCAGGTAGGTGGTCTTTCTGTGTTCTACCAACTCCTATCCGGCCTAGCTCCCCCAGCTCTGTCTGTGCTCTGTCCCCAAAATATTCCGACATGTCGCACAAGATCTGCCAACAACCCTCTTCTCGTGAAACTGCCATAATCAAGACTCTCTGCTCTCCTTCACTCCTTCATTCCTCTTTCCTCCCACTTCTGGAATAAACCCCCTCACTCTCTTCAATCCCACTCATCCCTCCAGGTCTTTAAAACAGCTGTTCACCACCATCTCTTATCTTCCCCCATCCAAAACCTTGATATTTTCTACCCCCGTTAATTCACCCCAGACCCACTTTTTTGAAATACCGACTTCTTTCCTGGAAGACCCAGCAGTGTCCATGGGTTTTTTAATCCTCTCCCACCCCCCTCCCCCACCCCTTCCCATGCCTCCTCCCCTCAAGCCCTCACCCTCCGACAGATCTCCTGATATCCCTGCTCTCTATGTTGTCTCTTGCTCCCTTTATCATACGTTTTATGTGTCAGTTTGTCTTTTTGTGATCAATGTTAGCTCTCACACGAGCCTCGATCTTGTATACAAAAATAATAACAATAAATAAACAGTCAGGTGGAGGTATGTGTGCTCTTCCTTGTGATGATCTCGTTTATTATTGTGATTTCATGACTGTTCGGATGAATATTCATCAGAAATGAATATTTGCTACATCATTGAACACCTTCAATGCAGATGGAGGAAATGTTGAGTTGGATCTTGGAGACGGCGTGAAGCTGGAAGGTGTGAAAACATTTTGCTACCTCGGAGACATGCTGAATGGAGAAGGTGGATCAGACTCGGCAACGGTAGCTCGAGTGAGATGTGCATGGAAGAAGTTTCGGGAATTGAGTGGCGTGCTGATGATGAGGGGAGTGTCGTTGAAGCTGAAGGGAAAGGTGTATGCTGCATGTGTGAGAACTGTTATGATTTATGGGAGCGAGACATGGGTAATGAACGTAGAGCAGCAACGAAGGCTGGAAAGGGTGGAAATGCGAATGGTTCGGTGGATGTGTGGAGTATCGTTGAGAGAGAGGAAGACAAATGATGAATTGCGAAAGGTGATGGGAATGGAGCCTGTGATTGATGCTGTGAAGAGGAACAGGTTGAGATGGTTTGGTCATGTGTTGAGGAAGGATTGAAGTGACTGGTTGAGAAGAGTGATGGAAATGAATGTAGAAGGAAGTAGAAGACGGGGAAGACCGAGAAAGACTTGGCTAAAGATGGTCGAAGAAGAAATGCGGGCAAGGGGGTTAACAAGGAGAGATGCAGAAAATAGGGCAAAATGGAGAAGATTGTCATGGGGACCGCAAGGCTAACCCCGCTCTAGCAGGGAAAATGGCCTTTAAAATGCATGTTGTTGTTGTTGTTGTTGTTGTTGTATTGAACAGACAATTGATTTAACCTTTCAAATGATATGCAACAATCAACGAAAGGTTTATTCAAATTGAGCAGGAGGTTGCTGAGCAATCATATTCCCGAAATTTCAGAGTATGAAGTTCACTTCACGTGACTATGGGCACCGATCAACAAGGTACCTGAAGTACAAATTTCCAACCCAAGATATTTTATGTTAACATCGTTTTACTCACGCAGGACATCCAAAGGAATAAAAAGATGCCAACCAGGTATGGTATTGGGGGTGGGGGTGCACGACCAGCCGGCGGACCATGTGGGCCTCAATTCCCAGTGTGTTCCGTGAGCAAGCAGCTCGCTTACCGCTCGCCAAGCGGCTCGCTTGATTCAAAGCGCTCAAGTGAGCACTCCAAGGTATCAGAGCGGAGTGTTCGACACCTGTTATTATCGACATTACAAGCGGCTTGCTGATGGAACACACCCCTGCTGCTCACCTCCTTCTTTCATCCTTCGCACTTCTCCCTCATTCCTTCGAAGATCTGTCTCAAAACACCGTTGCTCGGCAACGGAAGAGGCGGAAGTGGCAGGGAAACGATCAGGGGTGAAGGTGCAACTTGGTCAAAGAATAAATGTGAATATTTCCGCAGACAGAGAGCAGAATGGCTGAATTATAAAGAAAACATTGTTAAAACCAGGACACTTTACTTCTCTACAACACAATAATTCACCTTTTGGGCGTGGTCAGCACTCCAAGCACCTGCGGATCGCATGAAATGCTCGTCCTGGCTTCTTCCTCAGCTGAGGTAAATGTTATTTTAAAATCAGTGGAAGATAATAACAAGAGATCGTTTGAGGATTACTCACCGGAGCTTTCAGATTAAATCATTTCAATTAATTTAACTCCTGCTTGGTCAAAAGACACGACCAGCGGCGGGAGAAGTTCAAGAGAAAACACACAACGGGCGGGAAATCTAAACGGTGTTTCCTACGACGTCTGCGTTTAGTTGTTAAATGTTGTACATTTCGCTTTTCACATCAGAATTTAAGAGTCTAGTTCAAGTGAACGGTCGCAGGCAGAGATGTCACGTTTGTGTCAAGGACGAAATGATTAGATTTTGGTGAATATCTGGATTCGGCAACTAGAATTTTAAAGTGATTCTTCACCATTGGGAGATGGGGCCAAAACGATACATAGCAGGATATCTCAAAAAGTTGTGGACGGATTTGGACGAAACTTCGGGGACCGGTTGGGTGTCCGACAAGGTCAAATAGATTCGAAGTTAAGCCTTGACTGGTTATTCAGTTGAGGATTCTGTGTTTGGGGTTCACAGATCTGCGAACGTCCCCCATGACATATATTGTTTATTTATTATTTTTAATAACGAGGCAGATGCCCCCTACTATACGCCCTGAACTTGGCCCTCGAGTGTCCATAGCGGTGTATAGTAGAGGATTGTGAAGCGCCAACCCATTGCTTTCAAGGGCATTATCTGCTTGTTTGGGTGTTTTGTAATTCTTGTCAATAAAATGAACCCAAGATTTCTTCCCCAATCAAATCATATAATTTATAGGTCCAAAGGATGGTATTCATTACATCAACGATTTTAAAAAGTTCATTAGTCCATTCATTCATTCATTTCGGTTTATTGAAATATTTAAACACTGGACAAGGCAGTTCGAAGACTGAAATTTGTCAAGTTTACAATAATAAAAGTATTTCATAAAACTTACAAATGCATATAAAAATAATAATATTAATCATATAAAATTACATTCATAAATGTAATAAATACAAGTACAGATACATTCAAAGTACACAGCCCCCATGCCAAATAATTAAATATCCGACAGCGCGGCTTTGCCGGGGCGCCTCCAGCGCCCGGCAATACCTCAGTGCAGATCATAGAGGATGCATTGTGAGGGAGAGGTGTACACTAATTGATTGATTAATTGTACAATTAAAATCAATAAAAGATTATCACAAAATATTTTCTTAATCAATTGGCTTATAGCATAACTAAACCACTAGTGCTTCATCCGAAGATGTATCTTTTTGAATTATTATTATTATTATTATTATTTTTTGTATGCAGAGTCGAGGCTCGTGAAAGAGCTAATATTTATCAAACAAACAAATCAAACAAACAAGCAAACAAAGTATATAAAAAGGGGAGCGGTCGACAAGATGGGGAGAGAAGGGGAGGAAGCACACAAACACAACATTTGAGAGCAGGGACATCGGGAGATGTTTTTGGATGGAGAGGCCCTGGGGGGAGGCAGGATAGGTATAAAACGCAAGGACACCAAGGACTTCCAGGAAAGAAGTCAAAAGTCACCTCAAAAAAGTGTATTTGGGGTGAAATTAGCGGGGGTAGAAAAGATCAAGGTTTTGGATTGGGGATAATTAAATAAGTCATTAATAAAAAATTAAATAATTAATTGATTAATCAATAAATAATTAATCAATTAATCAATAAATAATAATTAATCTATTAAATGGTTAATCAATAAATCAAAAATATCCTTGATAGCCACATCACTTGGTCGCCCGGACAAACAAACAAGAAAGAAAACAAACAAGAAAACAAATAACCAGAGTGAAAACTGAGTACTCCCTTTCAGCGTGCGTCACTGCCGAGCCCCCTTCGGTGCCCGGCAATGACGTTTTGCAATGCCTGGGGATGGCATAGGAAAGGTGCGGTGTACAATAGCATAACTAAACCACGAGTGCTTCATCCGAAGATGTATCTTTTAGAAATTTAATTAAATAAGTCATCAATAAAAAATTAAATAATTAATTGATTAATCAATAAATAATTAATCAATTAATCAATAAATATTAATCAATGAAATGATTAATCAAAAATATCCTTGATAGCCACATCACTTGGTCACTGTCATGTCCAAATATTAGCTTCCCAGATCAAAAGGTGCCTGAGATATTGGCGAAATGAGAAAGAAAATAAATAAATGATTAATAATGAAAATAAATAAATAATAATAATCATTAAAAAATTAAATTATTAATCAATTCGGTCACAGAACACATAAACCACCACCATTTCTTCAGAATCTGTAACTGAATTATTATTTTTATTTTTTAGTAATTAATCGAATAATTAAATAATTAATCGATCAATTGATTAATTGATGAATCAATAAATCAAAAATATCCTTGATCGCCACGTCACTTGGTCACTCATGTCCAAATATTAGCTTCCCATCTCAAAAAGTGCCTGAGATATTGGCCAAATAAGAAAGAAAATAAATAAATGATTAATAATGAAAATAAATAAATATATAATAATCATTAAAAAATTAAATTATTAATCAATTCGGTCATAGAACACATAAACCACCACCATTTCATCAGAATCTGTAACTTTAAAAAAAAAGAATTTTTTTTTAGTAATTAATAATAATAATAATAAATAATTATAAATAAATCTTTATTGTCCCATTTTCAGGGAAATTATTGTTTGGTGACACCGTAAGTTGACCATCATTAAAACATAAAACACAAAGGGAATAAGAAAACAATATCAAAAAAGATATAAAATATAAAATAAATATAAAGTATGGAAGATGGACTAAAGAGCAAAATGTCGAGGAATTTGAATTTAGCATTTGAATTGCACATGGTACAAATGACTTTTTGAACATGTTCTTCTTCATCCTCCTTGCACGAAAGCGTCTCCCTGATGGCAGTTTTTCAAAAAGTCCGGTCAAGAAATGACTTTCATCGGTACACACCTGCACCGCCTTCCTTTTCAATGCTCGCAAGTACAGAGACTCCAGACTGGTTGAAGGCCCACCTACAGCTTTAAATGCCAGTGTAATGACCTTTCTCAATCGTGACTTATTCCGCACATTAAGATAACTGCACCAGGAAATCAAATTAAATGATAAAACACTGATCAGTAAGGAATTTGTTAACATCCGCATCACACGAGAGCTAACACCAAATGAATTCAACTTCCTGATAAGATACTGTGGCGGACACGATGGCTCGCTGGCGCGGTGACATCATTCCGCGCACCAAGAGGGTGTCGGCCACGCCCGAGGGGTAGGTGTGGCCTCGGGATATACACGGGGCTCGCAGCCCTGAGCAAGTCAGTGCTACAGTTTGAGCTTTACAATAAAGACTCTTTTGACCCTACGCGTTGTGGCTTACCTTCTTTGGCAAACAAGTTGCATGCGTAGCACCACGCTACACTGGTGACCCCTTTTGGTTCAGCCGTCGCTGACCACAGAACGCGCCATGGCCAGCAACGCGGTCGCGGTAAAGCTCCCTGAGTTTTGGGAAGCACAGGCCGAGGTATGGTTCGTGCAGGCCGAAGCACAGTTCGAGCTTCGAGGAATAACGGCGGACGAGACGCGTTACTATCACGTGATTGCCGCCCTCGGGCCCGGCACGGCCGCCCGAGTCGTGTCCATCCTGCGGCACCCACCGGCGGAGCACAAGTACACGACGCTCAAACGTCTCCTCATCGCCACGTTCGGCCTCACGGAGCTCGAACGGGCGGTCCGCCTCCTGGACCTTCCCGAACTCGGCGACACACGACCATCAGTACGGATGGACTACATGCTGTCGTTGCTGGGTGACAAAGCCCCGGATTTTTTATTCCGGGCGCTTTTTCTATGCCAGCTACCGGCACAGGTACGCCTCGCCCCGCGTTGCTTGCAGCCAATGGTACACCCATACGCACATTCGGGAAGCGCTGCCTCTCCATGCGGTTCGGAAGGCAGCGCTTTCAATGGTCGTTCGTAACCGCCAGCGTGCCCATGGCATTGCTCGGTGTGGACTTCCTATGTGCAAATGGGTTGTTGGTGGACGTGAAGCACAGAAGGCTCGTCCAGGCCGAAACCTTTAGCTCGCTCGCTTGTTCGCTGAGCAGCTCGTTGAGCGGCTCACTGAGCGGCTCACCGAGCGGCTCACCAAGCGGCTTGCTAAACGGTTCCATCCCGGCGAGTTTGGTTTGTACGCTTCCGGCAGCGGATGACTTTACCCGCCTCCTCGCCAGTTTCCCGGACCTCACGCGGCCCACCTTCTCGGCGGTGGACGTCAAGCATGGGGTGGAGCATCACATCCCCACCGTCGGGCCACCGGTCTACGCCCGGGCACGCCGCCTCGAGCCGACGAAGCTCGCGGTGGCGAAAGCGGAGTTCGCTACGCTGGAGCGGCTGGGCATCGTGCGGCACTCCAAGAGTGCTTGGGCATCGCCGCTGCACATCGTGCCGAAGCCCGGCGGGGGATGGCGGCCGTGCGGGGACTACCGCCGCCTCAACAATGCTACCACCCCCGACCGCTACCCCGTCCCTCACATCCAGGACTTTTCCGCCCGGTTGGCGAAAATGTCCCTCTTTTCCAAGGTGGACCTCATCCGCGTCTACCACCAGGTCCCCGTCAGGCCGGAGGACATACCGAAGATGGCCGTCATTACACCATTCGGCCTCTTCGAGTTTCTGCGGATGCCCTTCGGGTTGAAGAATGCGGCTCAGGCGTTCCAGCGGCTGATGGACAGCGTCTTGCATGACTTGGATTTCATTTACGTCTACCTGGACGACATCCTCGTCGCAAGCGCATCCCGTGAGGAGCATCTCCGCCATCTCCGCACGCTCTTCGAACGCCTGGGCCAGCATGGCCTGGTCATCAACCCCGCCAAGTGCCGGTTCGGCATCGCCGAAATCGACTTTTTGGGGCACCGCGTCACCAGGCACGGGGCCATCCCCTTACCGGCCAAGGTGGAGGCAGTCAGGGGGTTTCCGCACCCCCGCACGATCAAGGGGCTCCAGGAGTTCCTGGGCATGGTGAACTTTTATCACCGGTTCCTGCCCCGCATCGCCCAGCTCCTGCGCCCCCTGCACGAGGCCCTCCGGGGGAAGCCAGGCAAAGGTGACGTTGCTTGGACCGAGCCGATGGACGCGGCGTTCGCGGGCGCGAAGCTCGCCTTGACTAACGCCACCATGCTCGCGCACCCGGTGCCCGAAGCACCGATCGCCCTCACCACCGACGCATCGGACTACGCGGTGGGCGCGGTGCACGAGCAATGGGTGAAGGGAACTTGGCAGCCGCTGGCGTTTTTCAGCCGGCAGCTCCGCCCACACGAACGGCGGTACAGTACCTTCGACCGCGAGCTTCTCGGGCTTCACCTGGCGGTCCGGCATTTCCGCCATCTGGTCGAGGGCCGTTCGTTCACGGCCTTCATCGACCACAAGCCCCTGGTCTTCGCGATGGCCAAGGTCGCCGAGCCGTGGTCGGCCCGGCAGCAGCGTCACCTCTCGGCCGTGTCCGAGTACACGACGGAGATCCGGCACGTCGCGGGGAAGGACAACCCGGTGGCGGATTGCCTTTCCCGGTCCGTCACCCACGCGGTCCACCTCGGGATCGACTATGCCCTAATGGCGGTGGACCAGACCGCCGACCCCGACGTCCAGGCCTTGCGGACCACCGTCACGGGCCTCCGCGTCACCGAGGTGCCGTTCGACGGCGCGGGCACGGCCCTCTTGTGCGACGTCTCCCTCGGCCGGCCTCGCCCCATCATGCCCGCGGGCTGGCAGCGCCGGGTTTTTGACGCCATCCACGGCCTGTCCCACCCGGGCACGAAGGCCTCCCAGAGGCTTGTCGCCGCCAAGTTCGTCTGGCATGGCCTCCGGAAGACCGTCCGCGATTGGACCAGGACGTGCCTCGCGTGCCAGCGCGCGAAGGTGCACCGCCACACCCAGGCCCCGTTGGCCCCGTTGGCCCCGTTTACTGTGCCCGAACGTCGGTTCGACCACGTTCACGTGGACTTGGTGGGACCTCTGCCCCCCTCGCGGGGTTTCACCCACATCCTCACCATGGTGGACCGCACCACCCGGTGGCCGGAGGCTGTGCCTTTGGCGGTGACGACGGTGGCGGACGTCGCACAGGCGTTCATCGCCACCTGGGTTGCCCGGTTCGGCGCCCCCTCGGACATCTCGTCCGACCGCGGCCCCCAGTTCACCTCGGAGCTCTGGGGGGCGGACGCGCGGGGCTCGGCGTCCAGCTGCACCGCACCACGGCCTACCACCCCCAGGCCAACGGCCTGTGTGAGCGCTTCCATCGCTCCTTAAAGGCCACGCTCCGGGCCACCCTCCGCGACGGCGGCTGGATCGACAGGCTCCCCTGGGTCCTGCTGGGCCTCAGGACGGCGCCCAAGGACGACCTGCGCGCATCCACGGCAGAGTTGGTCTTCGGACAACCGCTGCGGGTGCCGGGCAAGTTCCTCCCCGACTCCACGGCACCATGGTCTGCGGCGCAGCAGCGCTCCGCACTGCAGGAGACCGCCCAGAGGTTCGCCCCGGTGCCGACGGCGCATCACGGGTGCCCGCCAACGCACGTCGCCCCGGAGCTTCGCACGGCGGAGTACGTATTCGTCCGCCACGACGCCCACCGGACACCGCTGCGGCCCCCGTACGACGGGCCCTTCCGCGTGCTGGGGACCGGGGTGAAACACTTCACCCTGGACATCGGCGGTACTCCTGACCGCGTTTCCGTGGACGGCCTCAAGCCGGCCCACCTCGACGTGGACCACCCCCCACCAGTGGCTCGGCCCCCGCGTCGGGGCCGCCCCCCGGCGGGCAGACCCCTGGCACCACCCAGCCCCGCCGGCACGCCACCACCCTGTCCTGCACCCATCCCAGATGCCGCCAGCGGCATCCCAGTCGGCAACCCGGCATCCCAGACGCCGCCAGCCGCCAGAGGGCGCTTCGGCCGGGTCATCCGTTTCCCCTCAAACTGACCCTTCAGGTGCGCGGGAATTCTGGGGGGGCGCGTGTGGCGGACACGATGGCTCGCTGGCGCGGTGACATCATTCCGCGCACCAAGAGGGTGTCGGCCACGCCCGAGGGGTAGGCGTGGCCTCGGGATATACACGGGGCTCGCAGCCCCGAGCAAGTCAGTGCTACAGTTTGAGCTTTACAATAAAGACTCTTTTGACCCTACGCGTTGTGGCTTACCTTCTTTGGCAAACAAGTTGCGTGCGTAGCACCACGCTACAATACAATCTTTGCATTGATTTCTTGTACACAGCATCAGTATTTCCATCAAAAGTTAGCTTGTCATCAATAAAGGTGCCCAGGTATTTAAATTTGCTAACAATTTCCACCTTATCACCATTTATGGTTACAGGCTCATGATTGTGACCTTTCCGAAAGTCCAAAATCATCTCTTTTGTTTTGTCCACATTCAGAGTAAGACAAAAGTCCCCACCACTTGTTCAATGTGTCAATCTCGTCGAGGTGAAGATACAAAGGATGATTGATCGGAAAGATAGCCAACAATGGCGATATCGTCTGCATACTTAATTAAGTTACAAACTTCTTAAAGAGCCACGCATCCATTGGTGTACAAACTGAACAGTAGAGGTGACAATACACCGCCTTGTGGAGCACCAGTATTCAAGATTGATAACTTTGATAAGCTACCATTCACCCTCACCCGCTGAGGACGGTCTCGTAAAAAACTTTCCACCCAAAGTATGATATGGGGGTTCAGGCACAGGTCACTCAACACTTTCACAAGGGTAAATGGCTGCATAGTGTTAAAGGCTGACGAGAAATCGATAAATAACACACGGACATAGGTTCCATTCTGGTCAAGGTGACTTGTGATTAGATGAAGTAAGCTGAGCCAGGCATCTTCAACACATCGTCTTGCTTTATATGCAAATTGTAAAGGATCCAGTTTCGGAGTTACATCTGATGCTATAAACTTCACCATCAATTTCTCCATACATTTACACAGGATTGAAGGAGCTGTGCTCCTACGCGAGTTAAAAGGATTGACGCGACAAAAGACGGGAATTCATCCGAGTTTCTTTATTCGGCAAAACCAAACTCGGGTACTCTGAAAAGCCCGTTTATCGGGCAGCAATATATATATACAATCAAACGCGGCGAGAGTGGGCGTGCCCGGGCGGCCCGGGTGAGCCCGGGAAAGGCAAGTCTGGACATGCCCGGGAAAGGCGAGACTGGGCGTCTCCGGGCGGTCTGGGCGAGCCTGGCACAGCGATCGCTCCGTGGTTGCGTCCTCGGCAGGTGTAAGGCGATTGTGTATGTTCAGCGGCAACCGCTACACGCGCCCCCCCAGAATCGACTTGCACCGGCAGGGTCAATTTAAGGGGGGTCCTGATGACCCGGCCGAAGCGACCCCTGGAGGGTCGTGGGGGGCGGGGGGGTCCGGTGTGGTGGTGGGTGGCTGAGCGGGGGGAACCGTGGACGGGGGGTGGCCTCGGCACAGAGGAAGGGCCAACCGTGGTGGTTGGTCGACGTCCACGTGCGCCGGCTTGAGGCGGTCCACCGAAATCCGGTCCGACCTGCCGCCGACGTCGATGACGAAAAACTTGTCGTCCCGTCGCAGGACCCAGAAGGGTCCGTCGTACGGCGGCCGGAGTGGCCCCCGGTGTGCGTCATGACGCACAAAAACGTACTCCGCTGTGCGAAGCGCTGGGGGAACGTAGGACTGGGGGCCACTGTGGCGGGACGTTGGCACGGGGGCAAACCGTCGGGCGGCCTCCTGGAGGTCCGAGCGCTGGCGAGCCGCGGACCAGGGACTGGTAGCATTGGGCACGAACTCCCCCGGGACGCGTAGCGGCTGGCCGTAGACGAGCTCGGCGGTGGATGCCTGGAGGTCCTCCTTGGGGGCCGTGCGGAGGCCCAAAAGGACCCACGGCAGCCGGTCGGCCCAACCACCGTCCTGAAGGCCGGCCATGAGCGCGGCCTTCATAGAGCGGTGAAAACGCTCGCACAACCCATTGGCTTGGGGGTGGTAGGCCATGGTACGGTGGAGCTTGACCCCCAGGTTGTGGGCGACAGCGCCCCACAGCTCGGAGGTGAACTGCGGACCGCGGTCCGAAGAGATGTCCGCCGGTGCGCCGAAGCGGGCGACCCAGGTGGCGATGAAAGCCTGCGCCACATCGGCGGTGGTGGCCAGGTGGAAACTGGCCAGGTGGAAATGGCGAACGGCCAGGTGGAAACGAGGGGAACGGCCTCCGGCCACCTGGTGGTCCTGTCCACCATGGTGAGCAGGTGTGTGAAACCTCGTGATGGGGGAAGGGGGCCCACCAGGTCCACGTTGACGTGGTCGAAACGCCGTTCGGGCATGGTGAAAGGTGCCAGCGGGGCCTGGGTGTGGCGGTGGACCTTGGTCCGCTGGCAGGCCGTGCAGGCGTTGGCCCAATCGCGGACGTCCCGTCGAAGTCCGTGCCAGACGAAACGCGCCGACACTAGCTTCTGGGAAGCTTTCCGGCCCGGGTGGGAAAGGCCATGGAGGGAGGCGAAAACGCGGCGCTGCCAGGTAACGGGCACGATGGGGCGAGGCTGGCCTCGGGAGACGTCGCAGAGCAGGACAGTGTCCGCGAAGGGGATGTCGGCCAGGCGGAGGCCCGTGGCCGCCGCCCGGAGGGCTTGCACCATGATGTCGGTGGTCTGGTCAGCCGCCATAAGCGTGAAGTCCACGCCGAGGTGGACCGCGTTCGCGCTGGCCCGAGAAAGACAGTCGGCCATGGCGTTGTCTTTTCCGGCGACGTGTCGGATGTCCTTGGTAAATTCCGACACGGCGGAGAGGTGGCGCTACTGGTGGGCCGACCACGGCTCCGTCCGTGACTTTGGCCATCGCGTAAACCAATGGCTTGTGGTCGACGAAAGCCGTGAACGGGCGGCCCTCCAGGAGGTGGCGGAAATGGCGAATGGCCAGGTATAGACCGAGGAGATCGCGGTCAAAAGTGCTATATTTTAGCTCGTTCGGCCAGAGTTGCCGGCTAAAAAAAGCGAGTGGCTGCCAAACCCCGTTCACCCATTGTTCGTGTACGGCGCCCACCGCGTAGTCGGAGGCGTCCGTAGTGAGGGCGATTGGAGCGTCGAGCACCTGGTGAGCCAGCAGCGTTGCGTCGGCGAGGGCCAGCTTTGCGCCTGTGAATGCCGCGTCCATGGTTGTGGACCAGACGACGTCATGCTTGGCCGGCTTGCCCCGGAGGGCTTCGTAAAGGGGCCGCATGAGCTGAGCAGCGCGGGGCACGAAACGGTGGTAGAAATTCACCATGCCGAGGAACTCCTGCAGGGCCTTGATGAAGCGGGGACGCGGGAACTCGGTGATGGCCTCGACCTTGGTTGGCAGCAGCACGGCCCCGTTTCTGGTGATGTGGTGGCCCAAAAAGTCAACGGCCGTCGTGCCGAATTGGCATTTGGGTGGGTTGACGATTAAGCCGTGCTCGCTGAGGCGCTCGAACAGTGTTCGTAGGTGGAGGAGGTGCTCGGCCCGGGACGTGCTGGCGACGAGTATGTCTTCCAGGTAGATGAAGAGGAACGGCAGGTTGTGCAGCACGCCGTCCATCAAGCGTTGGAACACCTGGGCCGCGTTTTTGAGGCCAAACGGCATTCTCAAGAATTCGAATAGGCCGAACGGCATGATGACGGCCGTTTTTGGGATGTCGGCCGGCCTGACAGGTACCTGGTGGTATCCCCGTATTAGGTCAACTTTCGAAAAAATGACCCGCCCCGCCAAACGGGCGGAAAAGTCCTGCATGTGCGGGACCGGATACCTGTCGGGGGTGGTAACGTCGTTGAGGCGGCGGTAGTCGCCACATGGGCGCCAGCCGCCCCCTGGCTTCGGCACGATGTGTTGTGGCGAGGCCCACGCGCTATCGGAGCGCCGCACAATGCCGAGGTGCTCCAATGCGTCGAACTCGGCTTTTGCCATGGCGAGCTTGGCCGGGTCGAGGCGGCGGGCTCTGGCGTAGACCGGCGGGCCTGTAGTTGGTATGTGGTGCTCGATACCATGTCTCACTGCGACGGCCGAAAACGTCGGCCACGTGAGGGCCGGGAACTCTGCGAGCAGGCGAGCGAACTCATTTGCCGCCGGGAGGGCGCATGCTAGTTCGGTCAGCGGGGGAGCTGCTCATCATGCATGCCAGGGAGCTGAAAGTCTCGGCGTTGACAAGGCGACGCCATTTGACGTCGACCAGCAGCCCATGTGCGCAGAGGAAGTCGGCGCCCAGCAAAACCATGGGCACGCTCGCCGTCACAAAGGTCCAGTTAAAGCGCTGGTTGCCGAAGCAGAGGGTGACGTTGCGCGGGCCGAAGGTGCGGATGGCCGATCCGTTGGCAGCGACCAAGGAGGGGCCGCAAACGGCGGTCTGCCTGTCCTGCTCGGAGGCGGGTATGACGCTCAGTTGGGCGCCGGTGTCACAAAGGAAGCGCCGCCCGGACGCTTTGTCCTTGATAAAAAGCAAGTTGCCCGAGTGGCCGGCGCTCATGGCCAGTAATGAATGCCGGCCCGGCCGTTTCCCGACTTGCCGAAAGTGCACGGGGGTCGGCATGTCCGTGCCTTGTGTCCGAACCTGGCGTGGTAATAACACCACGCCTGGTCAGGTGGCGGCTCCGGCCGTCGTGTTGGGAGCGGTCGGCGCGGCATGGCGGCCGCCAGTTGCACTGGCAGTTCGGCCTCCAACCGCACCGGGCGCTCGGGCGCCATGGGCGTCACCTCGGACGGCGGCGGTCTCCAGGTAGCCACCCCGATGTGCTGTCTTGCCGAGGAGATCTTGTCGGCTTCCCTGGCGAGGGCGCGGGGATCCGTGATCTGCGTGCCTGCCAGGGCGAGGCATACCTGGCTAGGCAGCTGGCGGAGGAACAGCCCTCGGAAAAGAAAATCCGGGGAGTGCTCACCGAGCAGCGAGAGCATGTAGTCCATTCACTCGGACGGGCGCGTGTCGCCGAGCTCGGGCAGGTCGAGCAGGCGTCGTGCGCGTTCTGCCGGTGAGAGGGCGAATGCGTCGAGGAGGAGCGTCTTGATCGCGCCATACTTGTCAGTGGCTGGCGGGTGCTGGAGGAGGCCCAGGGCGCGGGCCGCGGTGGCGGAGCCGAGTGCCGCTACCACATGGTGGAAGCGGGTGTCGTCGGCGGTAATGCCTCGCAGGGCAAACTGGGAGTCCGCCTGGGCGAACCAAACCGCCGCGTGAGCCTCCCAGAAGGTAGGCAGTTTAAGGGCAACTGCCGTGTCCATGTCGGGGGTCACCAATGAAGGAGCTGTGCTTCTACGCGAGTTAAAAGGATTGACGTGACAAAAGACGGGAATTCATCCGAGTTTCTTTATTCGGCAAAACCAAACTCGGGTACTCTGAAAAATCTGTTTATCCGGCAGCAATACATATATACAATCAAACGCGGCGAGAGTGGGCGTGCCCGGGCGGCCCGGGCGAGCCTGGGAAAGGCAAGTCTGGACATGCCCGGGAAAGGCGAGACTGGGCGTCTCCGGGCGGTCTGGGCGAGCCTGGCACAGCGATCGCTCCGTGGTTGCGTCCTCGGCAGGTGTAAGGCGATTGTGTATGTTCAGCGGCAACCGCTACAGGATGGACGTGAGGGCAACAGGTCCATAAATCATTGAGCTGCCTTCACTGATCTCTACAACCACTGGATAGCGCATTGGCTGATCGATCTGACGCCAAACGTACGAACCGGCCGCCATCTTAACCACTCGCATTGATTCTCCAAGAAAGCTCGCGTTAACACTCCTGCCAATACATATATAATTTTGATTCGTTATTACTATAAATGGACTCAAGATGCCTTCATGTGCTGCGGTCAACTGTACAAATAGGCAGTTGAAGGGTTGCAATCCAACATTTCATCTGTAAGTATAATAAAGTTACTGTAAATGAGACTGTTTAGAGTTAATAGCGTGCAACAGATGAACGAGTTAGATGTTTGTACAGACCCATGTGTAGATTCCCTTGTTATTTGCTGTGTAAAAAAGTTCTATATTTTAGATTTACATTACAATCGAACTTTTAGTTAGGCTACTTTAAAACAAATAGCTTGCAAAACCACAGATTCGTGTGGAGCTAAGTATGAATTATTACTTAATTGTAAGTGAAGAATAAAAATCTGTAAAAAAAATGCACAAAATTACGGTGTAAAACTGTAATCAGATCTAGATCTGATTACAGTTTTACACAAATGACAATGTGACGAGATCTGGAGTCTACACTCTAGATCTAGTCACATTGTCATTGAAGAGTCTTGACTCGGAGCTCAAGCAATACTGCCACTACAAGGGAATGGGAGGTAATTGCATCGCGCAAGACAAGACACCGATCCTTCATGTGTCCAGTGTACCTGTCAGCCATGACAGAGAAGGCCGCATCACCGATGAGAGCGACATGTTTCTTATCAGGAAATACGACTTGGAAGATCGGCAGCCATGTAATGAAGACCATGATTACATTGATGCACCTAACATCCCTCCCTTGTCTCCAGTGCTACATGATGCTATAGGATACATAGCAGGCTACGTTGTACGTGTGGTAAAGAGACGCACACCTTGCCTTGAATGTCAACAGGTTCTGACTTCAAATGGGATGGATGCTGGTGGACGCCTCTTGAAGAGAAAGAATCGGGGTGGCCTTATCAAATCTTCTGATGATGTGGTGAAGGTGTGCAAATCTTCTGATGATGTGGTGAAGGTGTGCAAATCTTCTGATGATGTGGCGAAGGTGTGCAAATCTTCTGATGATGTGGTGAAGGTGTGCAAATCTACTGAGCGATGCCTCCAGAGACTGCTCCGTACAACAGCCGGTGCTCTACCTCGGTCCGAAGGGATTGCATCTGCCCTATCGACGGCTGTTCTGCATGATGTCGGATCTCAATGTTTGTCTGCACAGCTGAACGATCACATGTTCGACTGTCGGCCAGACCACGATCACGTTTTTGTGCTTATCAAGTGCATTGCAGCATGTTACATCAAGATCTTGATGCATCACCTTGCCAAGTGCTTCACCGAGAAGATAACAGGACCCAAACTACGCAAACAATTGTCAAAGCTCATGATATTTAGGCATGAGTAGTTCGAACTATTAGCGGCTTTCATGAACAAGGAAACTACCCGCATCCTATTACCATGGATGGACGTACAGGATAACTGTTTAGATATTTTATCTAAATCACTCCATCTATTGACTTTGTCAATGCAAACCAAAAGCTTGCAAGTCAAAGACCCACAGCAAATGTAGGCATATTAAATGGAACCCGAGTCCCCCTGTGGCAAGTCGCTGTAATGAGAATAGCCTCAGTTGATAGCTCATTGTACCAGTACGATTGTACTCCTTTAAATACCAACGTTGCCAAAGGACAATCAATTACAAATTGCCTTTCATTGCCACAACTGTACTTTTTGCCTTACATATTGCCTTTCATTGCCACAACTGTACTTTTTGCCTTACATATTGCCTTTCATTGCCACAACTGTACTTTTTGCCTTACATATTGCCTTTCATTGCCACAACTGTACTTTTTGCCTTACATATTGCCTTTCATTGCCACAACTGTACTTTTTGCCTTACATATTGCCTTTCATTGCCACAACTGTACTTTTTGCCTTACATATTGCCTTTCATTGCCACAACTGTACTTTTTGCCTTACATATTGCCTTTCATTGCCACAACTGTACTTTTTGCCTTACATATTGCCTTTCATTGCCACAACTGTACTTTTTTTTTTTTCTTTTTTCTTTTTTTTTTGTATACAAGATCGAGGCTCGTGAAAGAGCGAACATTAATCACACAGAAAGACAAACCGACACATAAAACATATAACATAGGGAGCGGTAGACAAGATGGGGAGAGAGGGGGAAGGACACAAACACAACATTTGAGAGCAGGGACCGAGAGACATGGAGACATCGAGAGATCTGAGAGAGGGCGAGGGCTTTGGGGGGGGGGGGGCGTGGGAAGGGGGCGGTGGGAGAGGTATAAAACATATGGACACTGCCAGGACTTCCAGGAAAGAAGTTGGAATTTCAAACAAGTTGGATCTGGGGTGAATTAGTGGGGGTAGAAAAGATCAAGGTTTTGGATGGGGGAAGATAAGAGATGGTGGTGAACAGCTGTTTTAAAGACCTGGAGGGAGGAGTGGGATTGAAGGGAGTGAGGGAGTTTGTTCCAGAGGCGGGAGAAAAGAGGAATGAAAGAGTGAAGGTGAGCAGAGAGCCGAGATTTCGGCAGTTTAACCATCAGAGGGTTGCTGGCAGATCTTGTGCGACCTGTAGGAATATTTGGGGGACAGAGCACAGAGAGAGCTGGGGGTGCAAGGCCGGAGAGGAGTCGGTAGAAGACAGAAAGACCACCTACCTGCCTGCGGTGAGTGAGTGAAAGGCCCTCAGAGATAGCTTCATCGCGGGAGATTCCAATAATTCTGAAAGCTTTGGTTTCAACAGCGTGAAGCCGAGCTAGGTGTGAGGCAGGAGCACCGGCCCATAGGGGAGAACAGTATTCCATTGAGCTGCGGATGAAAGCCTTGTATGTGGTGAGGAGCTCAGGTGTGCCGAGGAAGGACTTCGCACGACGGAGGATGCCCAGTCGGCGACTGGCTTTGGAGGCCAGCTTGGAAATGTGGTTTTCCCAAGAAAGATCATGGCAGATAGTGAGACCCAAAATCTTGAGCGACAGAACTTCTTGGAGAGGATTGTTGAGAAAGTAGATGGGAGGGTTGTCCAGTCGATCTTTTCGGAGAGACATAGTAAGAGTGTGAGATTTGTCAGGATTGAAAGACATGTTCCACTTGTTTGACCAGTGTGTGATTTTGTCCAGGTCTTCAGAGAGTGAGGAGGCAGCAGACTGCCGATCTGAGGGAAGAGGAATGGAGCGGCAGAGAGTGGAGTCATCAGCAAAGAGATAGAGAGGATTTTCGAGAGAGTCAGAGAGATCATTGATGAAGACCAGAAAAAGCACGGGGCCCAGAACACTGCCTTGGGGAACTCCAGCCTGAACAGGAAGAGGAGATGAGAGAAACCCATTCAGGGCCACACGTTGACGACGACTAGAGAGGAAGTCCGCCAGCCATGCGTGGAGATTTCCATGGATACCAAAGGAGGAGAGTTTGGTGAGCAGAGCGGGGTGCCAGACCGTGTCGAAGGCACGTGATATGTCGAGGGAGACAGCTCTAATTTCCTGTTTGGCATTGAGGACCTCCATCCATTGTTGAGACAGCAGAAGCAGCATGTCCAGAGTAGAGTGACCTGGTCTGAAACCAAATTGATGATCAGAGATCAAGCCATTGGAGAAGAGGAAAGATTTCATATCCGAAGCAATGATGGATTCCATGACTTTGCTGATAATTGGGAGAAGGCTGATTGGTCTGTAGTTGCTAGGATCTGTTTTTGCACCTTTTTTGTGCAAAGCGGTGATGTTGGCTGATTTCCAAGCAGATGGCAGTTGACCTTGAGCAAAAGAGAGGGTGAAGAGAACAGAGAGAGGGTGAGATAGAGCAGCAGAGCAGGATTTTAGGACCCGTGGGCTGATGCCGTCGGGTCCAGTTGCAGAATCAGAGTCGAGGGTTGACAGAAACTTTTCCACCTTGTCAGGAGGAAAGGACATGGAGTCCAGGAGCAGCAGGGTACGACTGGGTATGGTGGGTACAGAGAGGGATGGGTTTGGGACACAAGATTTAGAGGCAAACACAGAGTTGAGGCATTCAGCTTTTTCACGTGCGGAGTCAGCTGTGTAGCCGTTTGAGGTAAGGGAGGGGATGGAGGGGGAACAAACACCAGAAACGGATTTGACCAGGCGCCACCAGGATTTGGAAGAGGGAGACAGATAAGAGAGTTCGGTCTTGAGAACGGAGAGATATTGTTTCCTGGCTCTCCTGAGGGTGGACACACACTTGTTTCGGGCTTTGTGAAAGGAAATGAGATTTCCTTCCCTTGGATTTGCTTTCCAGGAGACGAAGGCAAGTTGTTTCTGGGCAACAGCCTCACCACAAGATTCCGTGTACCATGGACGGGAGGAAGGGTATGACAACTGAAGACGAGATGGGATAAATCTGTGCATGAGAGAGAGCAATTTACTTTGGAAGAATTCCCAGGATGAGTTGATGTCAGAGGTGGTAGAGATGGGAGACCAGTCCAGATGATTTATGGCTGCTTGAAGACCGTGCCAGTTGGCCTGAGTGAAATGCCAGACTCGTCGACGCTGAGCAGGCTCCCTGAGGATGGTCAGAGAGATGTCCACTTTAACAAGGACATGATCAGATGATCCGATCGGAGCAGAAGAAGAGCAGCAGACATTTTCAGGGAAGTTAGTCATAACCAAGTCCAGAAGAGAAGATGTTCCGTTGACTGAGATCCGGGTCGGGAAATTGACAGATTGTGTCAGTCCCAGTGAGTCGCAGAAGTCCTTTGCTGAGGAGCCATGGCTGGTGAGAGAGGTACCCACACCCAGCCAACTGGCATGATGACAGTTGAAATCACCACATATGAGGAAGAGAGAGTTGGGATGAGTAGATAGAAGTTGGTCCATATCATCAGACAGCGAGATGTAGATGGAGTCATCACTGTTTGGTGGACGGTACAACACACATATGAACAAGAGGTGGGAGCGAAGGGGAAGCCGTAGCCAGAGGTATTCCTGGGGGTGAGGTGGAGAGAGTGCAGTGCAGGGCGAGTGAGGAAGAGAGTTTTTGATAAAGATAGCAACCCCGCCTCCAGGACGAGGCTCAGGTCTATCATACCGGAGGAGGGAGTAGCCCGGGAGAGATACTATGGAATCAGAGACATCATAAAGGAGGAAAGTTTCTGTTAAGCAGATCACGTCTGGTTTGACAGAAGCAACCTGTATGGAGAGATCAGTTAAGTTTGAACGAAGGCCCCGGATGTTTGAGGTCCATACCGTTAATGAAGAGGAAGGGGGAGCATCAGATACAGAACAGGGGGGAGGAGGGGTAGGGTAAGATGTGGAAGAGGTGGAAGAGGTAGGGAGAGCTGTTGAAGGTGTGTCAGAGATTTCAGAATAGCTCGGAGAAAGGGAAGGATGGGGCGGACAAAAGGTTTGATGGTGATTGGGTGAGCCACAATGAGGTGTTATTTGAGGAGGGGGAAGAGCGAGGCAGAAGGTTGGGGGAGATGGAGGTGAGAGTTTGAAGGGGGAAGAAGTGGGGAGGACGCTTTGAGGAGGGGGAGTGAGAGGGGGGAAATTGAGAAGCAATGAGGGTGGGGAGATTTGAAGGGGAGGGGTGAGGGGGGAGTTTGGGAGGGAAGGGGCAAGGGGAGGGATTTGAAAGGGATGGGATATGGGGGAGATTTGGAGGGGAGGGGTGAGGCAGGAGTCTAGGAGGGGAGGGGCGAGGGGGCGTCTTGGCGGGGAGGGGTGAGGGGGTAGTTTAGGAGGGAGGGGGTAAGGGGGGAGATTTGAAAGGGATGGGTGATGGGGAAGATTTGGAGGGGAGGGGTGATGGGGAAGATTTGGAGGGGAGGGGTTATGGGGAAGATTTGGAGGGGAGGGGTGAGATTGGATTTTTGAAAGTGTACGATTTATGGGAAACGAACATTTATTGCAAAATGAGTTTCTTGTGACCTTCGAGTTAAAAATACGTTTAAGGACGCTGGATGGAGGATGGAGTGCAGGAGAGTTTAGGGAATGTAGAAAAAAGGCACTATACGAGATGGATATTTTTTTTGGGATGAATTGATTTGGTGAGCAAGTCGAAAGCAGCCTTTTAAAGAAGAAGAAGAAAAAGGTGTTATAAAATATGACGGAATACATAACTTGAGGGGAAAGTGTAAACATTGAAGGTTAATGAGTGAAAACTATCTGGGGAAATGGGGGAGAAACACGTGGTCGAAGAACGAACGAACGAATAAGAATGAATAAACGAATGAGAACAGACAAGGAAAATGTTTTTTTTTTTTTTTTTTTTTTTTTTTTTTTTTGAGTTGAGATTTACACAAGGAAGTAGGCTATGGGTGAAAAGTCTGGGAATACAGAGAACGAAAGTTATTGGATCACAAAAGACGGACCGCTGAGAGAAAAACAAAGCCTCAAGGTTGTACAGTGCACACTGTACAAGGCCTCAAGACACGACACGGCAAACAGACGATCAATTTATGAAAGATAAACACCGAGAAACAACCAAAGTTGCACACAATAACTTCACACACCGAAAGATAAATACAGTTTCGACAAAATACAATTGTGAACAGACTTAACTTCGAAAAACGTGGAGACCGTGTGGAGCTTCGAAAATCCCTGCCGCCGTCTCTAAGATCTCGCGAGATCTTTTTGCCTTACATATTGCCTTTCATTGCCACAACTGTACTTTTTGCCTTACATATTGCCTTTCATTGCCACAACTGTACTTTTTGCCTTACATATTGCCTTTCATTGCCACAACTGTACTTTTTTGCCTTACATATTGCCTTTCATTGCCACAACTGTACTTTTTGCCTTACATATTGCCTTTCATTGCCACAACTGTACTTTTTGCCTTACATATTGCCTTTCATTGCCATAACTGTACTTTTTGCCTTACAAATTGCCTTTTATTGCCACAACTGTACTTTTTGCCTTACATATTGCCTTTCATTGCCACAACTGTACTTTTTGCCTTACATATTGCCTTTTATTGCAACAACTGTACTTTTTGCCTTACATATTGCCTTTTATTGCCACAACTGTACTTTTTGCCTTACAAATTGCCTTTCATTGCCACAACTGTACTTTTTGCCTTACAAATTGCCTTTCATTGCCACAACTGTACTTTTTTGCCTTATAAATTGCCTTTCATTGCCGAAACTGTACTTTTTGCCTTACAAATTGCCTTTCATTGCCAGAAACTGTACTTTTTGCCTTACAAATTGCCTTTCATTGCCACAACTGTACTTTTTGCCTTACAAATTGCCTTTCATTGCCATAACTGTACTTTTTGCCTTACATATTGCCTTTCATTGCCACAACTGTACTTTTTGCCTTACATATTGCCCTTTATTGCCATAACTGTACTTTTTGCCTTACAAATTGCCTTTCATTGCCACAACTGTACTTTTTGCCTTACAAATTGCCTTTCATTGCCATAGCAGTACTTTTTGCCTTACATATTGCCTTTCATTGTCACAACTGTACTTTTTGCCTTACATATTGCCTTTCATTGCCACAACTGTACTTTTTGCCTTACATATTGCCTTTTATTGCCATAGCAGTACTTTTTGCCTTACATATTGCCTTTCATTGCCACAACTGTACTTTTTGCCTTACATATTGCCTTTTATTGCCATAGCAGTACTTTTTGCCTTACATATTGCCTTTTATTGCCACAACTGTACTTTTTGCCTTACATATTGCCTTTCCTTGTCACAACTATACTTTTTGCCTTACATATTGCCTTTCATTGCCACAACTGTACTTTTTGCCTTACATATTGCCTTTTATTGCCATAGCAGTACTTTTTGCCTTACATATTGCCTTTTATTGCCACAACTGTACTTTTTGCCTTACATATTGCCTTTCATTGCCATAGCAGTACTTTTTGCCTTACATATTGCCTTTCATTGTCACAACTGTACTTTTTGCCTTACATATTGCCTTTCATTGCCACAACTGTACTTTTTGCCTTACATAGTGCCTTTTATTGCCATAACAGTACTTTTTGCCTTACAAATTGCCTTTCATTGCCATAACTGTACTTTTGCCTTACATATTGCCTTTCATTGCCACAACTGTACTTTTTGCCTTACATATTGCCTTTTATTGCCACAACTGTACTTTTTTGCCTTATAAATTGCCTTTCATTGCCGAAACTGTACTTTTTGCCTTACAAATTGCCTTTCATTGCCAGAAACTGTACTTTTTGCCTTACAAATTGCCTTTCATTGCCACAACTGTACTTTTTGCCTTACAAATTGCCTTTCATTGCCATAACTGTACTTTTTGCCTTACATATTGCCTTTCATTGCCACAACTGTACTTTTTGCCTTACATATTGCCCTTTATTGCCATAACTGTACTTTTTGCCTTACAAATTGCCTTTCATTGCCACAACTGTACTTTTTGCCTTACAAATTGCCTTTCATTGCCATAGCAGTACTTTTTGCCTTACATATTGCCTTTCATTGTCACAACTGTACTTTTTGCCTTACATATTGCCTTTCATTGCCACAACTGTACTTTTTGCCTTACATATTGCCTTTTATTGCCATAGCAGTACTTTTTGCCTTACATATTGCCTTTCATTGCCACAACTGTACTTTTTGCCTTACATATTGCCTTTTATTGCCATAGCAGTACTTTTTGCCTTACATATTGCCTTTTATTGCCACAACTGTACTTTTTGCCTTACATATTGCCTTTCCTTGTCACAACTATACTTTTTGCCTTACATATTGCCTTTCATTGCCACAACTGTACTTTTTGCCTTACATATTGCCTTTTATTGCCATAGCAGTACTTTTTGCCTTACATATTGCCTTTTATTGCCACAACTGTACTTTTTGCCTTACATATTGCCTTTCATTGCCATAGCAGTACTTTTTGCCTTACATATTGCCTTTCATTGTCACAACTGTACTTTTTGCCTTACATATTGCCTTTCATTGCCACAACTGTACTTTTTGCCTTACATAGTGCCTTTTATTGCCATAACAGTACTTTTTGCCTTACAAATTGCCTTTCATTGCCATAACTGTACTTTTGCCTTACATATTGCCTTTCATTGCCACAACTGTACTTTTTGCCTTACATATTGCCTTTCATTGCCACAACTGTACTTTTTGCCTTACATATTGCCTTTCATTGCCACAACTGTACTTTTTGCCTTATATATTGCCTTTCATTGCCACAACTGTACTTTTTGCCTTACATATTGCCTTTCATTGCCATAACTGTACTTTTTGCCTTACAGATTGCCTTTTGTTGCCACAACTGTACTTTTTGCCTTACATATTGCCTTTCATTGCCATAACTGTACTTTTTGCCTTACAAATTGCCTTTCATTGCCACAACTGTACTTTTTGCCTTACAAATTGCCTTTCATTGCCACAACTGTACTTTTTGCCTTACAAATTGCCTTTCATTGCCATAACTGTGCTTTTTGCCTTACAAATTGCCTTTCATTGCCAGAAACTGTACTTTTTGCCTTACAAATTGCCTTTCATTGCCATAACTGTACTTTTTGCCTTACAGATTGCCTTTTGTTGCCACAACTGTACTTTTTGCCTTACATATTGCCTTTCATTGCCATAACTGTACTTTTTGCCTTACAAATTGCCTTTCATTGCCACAACTGTACTTTTTGCCTTACAAATTGCCTTTCATTGCCACAACTGTACTTTTTGCCTTACAAATTGCCTTTCATTGCCATAACTGTGCTTTTTGCCTTACAAATTGCCTTTCATTGCCAGAAACTGTACTTTTTGCCTTACAAATTGCCTTTCATTGCCACAACTGTACTTTTTGCCTTACAAATTGCCTTTCATTGCCATAACTGTACTTTTTGCCTTACAGATTGCCTTTTGTTGCCACAACTGTACTTTTTGCCTTACATATTGCCTTTCATTGCCATAACTGTACTTTTTGCCTTACAAATTGCCTTTCATTGCCACAACTGTACTTTTTGCCTTACAAATTGCCTTTCATTGCCACAACTGTACTTTTTGCCTTACAAATTGCCTTTCATTGCCATAACTGTGCTTTTTGCCTTACAAATTGCCTTTCATTGCCAGAAACTGTACTTTTTGCCTTACATATTGCCTTTCATTGCCATAACTGTACTTTTTGCCTTACAGATTGCCTTTTGTTGCCACAACTGTACTTTTTGCCTTACATATTGCCTTTCATTGCCATAACTGTACTTTTTGCCTTACAAATTGCCTTTCATTGCCACAACTGTACTTTTTGCCTTACAAATTGCCTTTCATTGCCACAACTGTACTTTTTGCCTTACAAATTGCCTTTCATTGCCATAACTGTGCTTTTTGCCTTACAAATTGCCTTTCATTGCCAGAAACTGTACTTTTTGCCTTACAAATTGCCTTTCATTGCCACAACTGTACTTTTTGCCTTACAAATTGCCTTTCATTGCCATAACTGTACTTTTTGCCTTACATATTGCCTTTCATTGCCACAACTGTACTTTTTGCCTTACATATTGCCTTTCATTGCCATAGCAGTACTTTTTGCCTTACATATTGCCTTTCATTGTCACAACTGTACTTTTTGCCTTACAAATTGCCTTTCATTGCCATAGCAGTACTTTTTGCCTTACATATTGCCTTTCATTGTCACAACTGTACTTTTTGCCTTACATATTGCCTTTCATTGCCACAACTGTACTTTTTGCCTTACATATTGCCTTTTATTGCCATAGCAGTACTTTTTGCCTTACATATTGCCTTTTATTGCCACAACTGTACTTTTTGCCTTACATATTGCCTTTCCTTGTCACAACTATACTTTTTGCCTTACATATTGCCTTTCATTGCCACAACTGTACTTTTTGCCTTACATATTGCCTTTTATTGCCATAGCAGTACTTTTTGCATTACATATTGCCTTTTATTGCCACAACTGTACTTTTTGCCTTACATATTGCCTTTCATTGCCATAGCAGTACTTTTTGCCTTACATATTGCCTTTCATTGTCACAACTGTACTTTTTGCCTTACATATTGCCTTTCATTGCCACAACTGTACTTTTTGCCTTACATAGTGCCTTTTATTGCCATAACAGTACTTTTTGCCTTACAAATTGCCTTTCATTGCCATAACTGTACTTTTTGCCTTACATATTGCCTTTCATTGCCACAACTGTACTTTTTGCCTTACATATTGCCTTTCATTGCCACAACTGTACTTTTTGCCTTACATATTGCCTTTCATTGCCACAACTGTACTTTTTGCCTTATATATTGCCTTTCATTGCCACAACTGTACTTTTTGCCTTACATATTGCCTTTCATTGCCATAACTGTACTTTTTGCCTTACAGATTGCCTTTTGTTGCCACAACTGTACTTTTTGCCTTACATATTGCCTTTCATTGCCATAACTGTACTTTTTGCCTTACAAATTGCCTTTCATTGCCACAACTGTACTTTTTGCCTTACAAATTGCCTTTCATTGCCACAACTGTACTTTTTGCCTTACAAATTGCCTTTCATTGCCATAACTGTGCTTTTTGCCTTACAAATTGCCTTTCATTGCCAGAAACTGTACTTTTTGCCTTACAAATTGCCTTTCATTGCCACAACTGTACCTTTTGCCTTACAAATTGCCTTTCATTGCCATAACTGTACTTTTTGCCTTACATATTGCCTTTCATTGCCACAAATGTACTTTTTGCCTTACATATTGCCTTTTATTGCCACAACTGTACTTTTTGCATTACATATTGCCTTTCATTGCCATAACTGTACTTTTTGCTTTACATATTGCCTTTCATTGCCACAACTGTACTTTTTGCCTTACATATTGCCTTTCATTGCCACAACTGTACTTTTTGCCTTACACATTGCCTTTCGTTGCCACAACTGTACTTTTTGCCTTACATATTGCCTTTCATTGCCACAACTGTACTTTTTGCCTTACAAATTGCCTTTCATTGCCATAACTGTACTTTTTGCCTTACATATTGCCTTTCATTGCCATAACAGTACTTTTTGCCTTACAAATTGCCTTTCATTGCCATAACAGTACTTTTTGCTTACAAATTGCCTTTTCTTGCCACAACAGTACTTTTTGCCTTACATATTGCCTTTCATTGCCACAACTGTACTTTTTGCCTTACATATTGCCTTTTATTGCCATAACTGTACTTTTTGCCTTACATATTGCCTTTCATTGCCATAACTGTACTTTTTGCCTTACATATTGCCTTTCATTGCCACAACTGTACTTTTTGCCTTACATATTGCCTTTCATTGCCACAACTGTACTTTTTGCCTTACATATTGCCTTTCATTGCCACAACTGTACTTTTTGCCTTACATATTGCCTTTCATTGCCACAACTGTACTTTTTGCCTTACAAATTGCCTTTCATTGCCATAACTGTACTTTTTGCCTTACATATTGCCTTTCATTGCCATAACAGTACTTTTTGCCTTACAAATTGCCTTTCATTGCCATAACAGTACTTTTTGCTTACAAATTGCCTTTCATTGCCACAACAGTACTTTTTGCCTTACATATTGCCTTTCATTGCCATAACAGTACTTTTTGCCTTACATATTGCCTTTCATTACCATAACAGTACTTTTTGCCTTACATATTGCCTTTTATTGCCATAACTGTACTTTTTGCCTTACATATTGCCTTTCATTGCCATAACTGTACTTTTTGCCTTACATATTGCCTTTCATTGCCATAACTGTACTTTTTGCCTTACATATTGCCTTTTATTGCCATAACTGTACTTTTGCCTTACATATTGCCTTTCATTGCCACAACTGTACTTTTTGCCTTACATATTGCCTTTCATTGCCACAACTGTACTTTTTGCCTTACATATTGCCTTTTATTGCCACAACTTTACTTTTTGCCTTACATATTGCCTTTTATTGCCATAACTGTACTTTTTGCCTGACATATTGCCTTTCATTGTCACAACTGTACTTTTTGCCTTACAAATTGCCTTTCATTGCCACAACTGTACTTTTTGCCTTACATATTGCCTTAAATTGTCACAACTGTACTTTTTGACTTACATATTGCCTTTCATTGCCACAACTGTACTTTTTGCCTTACATATTGCCTTTTATTGCCATAACTGTACTTTTTGCCTTACATATTGCCTTTCATTGCCATAGCAGTACTTTTTGCCTTACATATTGCCTTTCATTGTCACAACTGTACTTTTTGCCTTACATATTGCCTTTCATTGCCACAACTGTACTTTTTGCCTTACATATTGCCTTTTATTGCCATAGCAGTACTTTTTGCCTTACATATTGCCTTTTATTGCCACAACTGTACTTTTTGCCTTACACATTGCCTTTCATTGTCACAACTATACTTTTTGCCTTACATATTGCCTTTCATTGCCACAACTGTACTTTTTGCCTTACATATTGCCTTTTATTGCCATAGCAGTACTTTTTGCCTTACATATTGCCTTTTATTGCCACAACTGTACTTTTTGCCTTACATATTGCCTTTCATTGCCATAGCAGTACTTTTTGCCTTACATATTGCCTTTCATTGCCATAGCAGTACTTTTTGCCTTACATATTGCCTTTCATTGTCACAACTGTACTTTTTGCCTTACATATTGCCTTTCATTGCCACAACTGTACTTTTTGCCTTACATATTGCCTTTTATTGCCATAACAGTACTTTTTGCCTTACAAATTGCCTTTCATTGCCACAACTGTACTTTTTGTCTTACATATTGCCTTTTATTGCCATAGCTGTACTTTTTGCCTTACATATTGCCTTTCATTGCCATAACTGTACTTTTTGCCTTACATATTGCCTTTCATTGCCACAACTTTACTTTTTGCCTTACATATTGCCTTTCATTGCCACAACTGTACTTTTTGCCTTACAAATTGCCTTTCATTGCCATAACTGTACTTTTTGCCTTACATATTGCCTTTCATTGCCACAACTGTACTTTTTGCCTTACAAATTGCCTTTCATTGCCATAACTGTACTTTTTGCCTTACATATTGCCTTTTATTGCCATAGCAGTACATGTATTCTTTAAATGATTTTTAAGATTCCTTCATGCCCCCCCCCCCCCCCCATTTGCTACTGAAAAGAGTTTACTTCTGACAAGAAATAAGAATGGAAATAAATCACTAGACAGTAATTACCTTTTTTAAATTACTTTTATTCAGCAAAGAAAACAAATGACCATTCAATAAGAACTGTTAGTGGATGCCATTACTGATCTCGTCTGCAAAATGCTGCAACATTAACAGCATTGTTTTGTTTTGAAGAAGGAAGCAAACGATTGGGACTTGGTGTAGTGGGGGACATCTTTTTGATGATTAAACAAGTTGATGTTGATGTAGGCCTCTATAACGAGAATACAATTTGAAACTATAGTATAAGGGATTTGATATAAAGTCCACATCTGAAGGAAAGTAGCGAGCTTAGTTGGGAATCGCATACAAATTACGTGTTGTTCACTCCCTGACTCCTGACGCGTCCGCATCCGATGCGAGTGGTTAAGGTGGCCGACCTGTGTGCGCGGCAGCGTCAGTTGTGTGGGCACGTTCAGTGGGCGATGCGCTATCCAGTGGTTGTAGAGATCAGTGAACCTTTTTTGGCACGGGAATAATAATGGACTTTTTCCAACAAATAGGAGCAGTGTGAGTCGCCAAAAGTAACTGAAACAATCGAGTAAAAACATTAGTAAGTTCTAAACAGATCTCTTTCAGAATACAACACTTAATGCCATCTGGACCACAAGCCTTTTACTCAACCCCTGAAACACCTCACGACATCAGGTTCACAAATTACAGGTGTGGGACACGCTCGAGTATCGAGATCCTCACAGAGAGCTTTACATTTTACTCGGTTTCCCGGAACATCAAATCTCGCGTAAAAGTCAATTCATCCACAAATTTGGAATCTGGAACATTAGTGGGCAATGTACCATCCTTGAGCCTCTCACTCATTCCCATCATATGCCTGAGTCCCCTCCAAGCGTTACGAGCATCACCATCGTGTAGTTGTTCTTCAATCTTGTCCTTGTACGACCGTTTACACTTGCCGATGACAGAGCGCAATTCTTTCTTCGCCACCCTGAGGGCGGAGTCATCCTTCTTCAGGAATGCACGCTTCTTCTTCCTCTTCTTCTTCTGCTTCTTCTTCTTCTTCTTCAAACAAGCCTTCACTTCAGCGGTAACCCAAGGTTTGTTATTGGGAAACATGCGAATGGTTCTCTTTGTGGTCACGAGATCCTCACAGAACTTCACATAATCTGTGATCGTCTCAGTAAGTTCATCAGGGTCGTCACAAGAGTCAAAAAATACATCCCAGTCTGTGCACAGGAAACAGTCCTTCAAACGTTCGTTATCCTCCACCGTTCTGGTGTTAACGTCTTGCAAGGAACCGGCATTCGTTTCACCTTTGGTCTGTACGAAGGTAAGAGATGGACCACCTTATGGTCTGATCGTCCGATCGCAGGAGCACATTTCGCCACATAAGCATGTTCAATGTTACCGTAACATTTGTCCAACGTCCTGTTACCACGGGTAGCAACATCCACATCCTGATCGAGGTGAGGGAGTTCCTGATCGAGGTCACATCGATTGAGATCCCCAAGAATCAGGATCGATTGATCCGTTGAACAGGAGGTCGCTCCATTGTAACTTTCTGCGATTCGTTCCGATGCGCATTTAAAGTCCAGCCCCGGTGCGTACACCAGAATAATAGTGCATTGACCAAATTCCCGTGGCAGGTAGTAGGGTCGGAAAGACACCGTCAGTATCTCCACCTCCTTGGAACAGGATCGTTCACGTACCGTAAAATGTTTGGCCCAATTCAAATTCACCAGCATCCACAAACCGCCACCTTTGGCCTTGCCTGATGACGCGACTCTATCGGCCCTGATCATCTCAAATCCATCGAAGGACACGTCATCGCCTTCACCAAGCCATGTCTCGGTGAAACACACAACCCCTTCGGTGCCCTGCAATGACGTTTTGCAATGCCTGGAGATGGCATAGGAAAGGTGCGGTGTACAATAGCATAACTAAACCAGGAGTGCTTCATCCGAAGATGTATCTTTTCGAAATGTAATTAAATAAGTCATTAATAAAAAATTAAATAATTAATTGATTAATCAATAAATAATTAATTAATTAATCAATAAATAATTAATCGATTAAATGATTAATCAAAAATATCCTTGATAGCCACATCACTTGGTCACTGTCATATCCAAATATTAGCTTCCCAGCTCAAAAGGTTGAGAAATGAGAAAGAAAATAAATAAATGATTAATAATGAAAATAAATAAATAATAATCATTTAAAAATTAAATTATTAATCAATTCGGTCACAGAACACATAAACCACCACCATTTCATCAGAATATGTAACTGAAATGTTTTTTTAGTAATTAATCGAATAGTTAAATAATTAATCGATTAATTGATTAATTGATTAATCAATAACTAAAGCTGAATGCCTCAACTCTGTATTTGCCTCTAAATCTTGTGTCCCAAACCCATCCCTCTCTGTACCCACCATACCCAGTCGTACCCAGCTGCTCCTGGACTCTGTGTCCTTTCCTCCTGACAAGGTGGAAAAGTTTCTGTCAACCCTCGACTCTGATTCTGCAACTGGTCCTGACGGCATCAGCCCACGGGTCCTAAAATCATGTTCTCCCGCTCTTTCACTCCCTCTATCTGTTCTCTTCACCCTCTCTTTTGCTCAAGGTCATCTGCCATCTGCTTGGATATCAGCCAACATCACCGCTTTGCACAAAAAAGGTGCAAAAACAGATCCTAGCAACTACAGACCAATCAGCCTTCTCCCAATTATCAGCAAAGTCATGGAATCCATCATTGCTTCAGATATGAAATCTTTCCTCTTCTCCAATGGCTTGATCTCTGACCATCAATTTGGTTTCAGACCTGGTCACTCTACTCTGGACATGCTGCTTCTGCTTTCTCAACAATGGATGGAGGTCCTCAATGCCAAACAGGAAATTAGAGCTGTCTCCCTTGACATATCACGTGCCTTCGATACAGTCTGGTACCCCGCACTGCTCACCAAACTCTCCGCCTTTGGTATCCATGGAAATCTCCACGCATGGCTGGCGGACTTCCTCTCTAGTCGTAGTCAACGTGTGGCCCTGAATGGGTTTCTCTCATCTCCTCTTCCCGTTCAGGCTGGAGTTCCCCAAGGCAGTGTCCTGGGCCCTGTGCTTTTTCTGGTCTTCATCAATGATCTCTCTGACTCTCTTGAAAATCCTCTCTATCTCTTTGCTGACGACTCTACTCTCTGTTGCTCCATTCCTCTTCCCTCAGATCGGCAGTCTGCTGCCTCCTCGCTCTCTGCAGACCTGGTCAAAATCACAGACTGGGCAAACAAGTGGAACATGTCTTTCAATCCTGACAAATCTCACACTCTTACGATGTCTCTCCGAAAAGACCGACTGGACAACCCTCCCATCCACTTTCTGAATAATCCTCTCCAAGAAGTTCTGTCACTCAAGCTTTTGGGTCTCACTATCTGCCATGATCTTTCCTGGGAAAACCACATTTCAAATCTGGCCTCCAAAGCCAGTCGCCGACTGGGCATCCTCCGTCGTGCGAAGTCCTTCCTTGGCACACCTGAGCTCCTCACCACATACAAGGCTTTCATCCGCAGCTCAATGGAATACTGCTCTCCCCTCTGGGCTGGTGCTCCTGCCTCACACCTAGCTCGTCTTCACGCTGTTGAAACCAAAGCGTTCAGAATCATTGGAATCTCCCACGATGAAGCTAACTCCAAGGGCCTTTCACTCACTCACCGCAGGCAGGTTGGTGGTCTTTCCTTCTTCTACCGACTCCTCTCTGGCCTTGCCCCCACAGCTCTCTCTGGGCTCCGTCCCCCAAATATTCCTACAGGTCGCACAAGATCTGCCTGCAACCCTCTTCTGGTTAAACTGCCAAAATCAAGACTCTCTGCTCACCTTCACTCCTTCAATCCTCTTTTGTCCCGCCTCTGGAACAAACTCCCTCACTCTCTTCAATCCCACTCCACCCTCCAGGTCTTTAAAACAGCTGTTCACCACCATCTCTTATCTTCCCCCATCCAAAACCTTGATCTTTATACCCCGCTAATTTCACCCCAAATCCTACACTTTTTTGAAATACCAACTTCTGTCCTGGAAGTCCTTGGTCTCCTTCTGTTTTATACCTTCCCCCCCCCCCTACCCACGCCTCCCCCCCCCCTTCCCACGCCTCCTCCCCCCAGGCCCTCTCACTCCCGCGCTTCTCCCTGCTCTCAGGTGTTGTGTTTGTGTGCTTCCCTTCCTCTCCCCATCTTGTCTTCCACTCCCTCTTTCTGTATGTTTTGTTTGTCTGGTTGATTTGTTTGTGAAATAAATGTTAGCTGTTTCACGAGCCTCGATTCAGTATACAAAAAAAAAAAAAAAAAATCCTTGATCGCCACATCACTTGGTCACTCATGTCCAAATATTAGCTTCTCAGCTCAAAAGGTGCCTGAGATATTGGCCAAATAAGAAAGAAAATGAATAAATGATTAATAATGAAAATAAATAAATAATAATCATTAAAAATGTAAATTATTAATCAATTCGGTCACAGAACACATAAACCACCACCATTTCATCAGAATCTGTTACTGATTTTTTTTTTTAGTAATTAATCGAATAATTAAATAATTAATCGATTAATTGATGAATTGATTAATTAATAAATCAACTAGAACGCCACTCAGTGGAGCGCATACTCCCGCCGTGGGTTTAGTTGGAATAATACGTTTTGTTTAACATCCCCTCTTGGACTGGTCGGAAATCTGATAAATGTGCTTCTATAAAATCCGAGAAGCATTTTTGGGGAAAAGTTGACAGACCACTTTTTTATCATAATTTGGGTGTGCTGAGTCCATTCTTGCTGTCTGTCACCCTCTCAAATGAAGGCAAAAGCTTCCAAAATGGCCGAAAACAAAATGGCTGCCAAAGATTCAAGTTTACTGTATTTTATTAATACCTCTCTTAATTAAATACAAAGTTCAGTACTCTCCTCATTTCAAAAGCATCATTATGTACAAAATTATTCTCAAATATGCAAAATACTGTTATTAGTTTCTTAACATAGGTTGATGGTGTCCATATTGAATTTCAAGATGGCTGTCATTGTTAATCGGTATGTTGCCAATATAGGAAATATGAAGGCGACACGAGAGGCTATTTGTAGGCACATTCATATGATGACAAACAGTGAATTAGATAAGGTACAAGCATTTAAGCAGTACATAATGCTACTTTATATGTATTCAAATAAATTTAGCCATATATAATACAATGTACATGTGATGTTCTGATAGAATGTGCATCTCCCTCCAATGTCTCACATGAAAATGATCGAATTTTCTGCAATTGTGTCACACAGTCATTCATATACAGTTCTACTCATTGTGACAGTTGTTGTTATCCTTGCATTTGCATTGTGATGTACACAACAGACGAGACTTTCTGCACTTGCACCGTAAATTCATACAGCCAGTGTTGCAGCTACAGGAAATCAGTTCCAGACACGACTGGGTTACAGGTGGAAATGACATCAAAATGGGCACCAGTTTGTCCTCGCTCTGTTTCCAACCCATGGACTCGGGTGGAGGCAGATCTGGGTAGTTCAGATGTGCTCGTCTCCACACTAATGCCTGATAATGTGAACGTTTCACATGGAAGAATAGTGCATCACTTGTTGGGGGAAGTGACTCTGGAGCGCGGGACTTAATGAAGAGTACTGGTCGAGCCTTGTCAACTGTGTCACCGTGTTGCATCTTGTACATTTTGCAGACAAACAGCTCCGCATCTTTAGCAGTTCCTTCTGTAAGATCTCCATTTCCAAGATTTTGCACTAGTCCGTGATGCTCTGTAAAGACTTTCCATGCAGTGGATTTGCTGTGGCCCGAGAAGAAGGATGTCACATCACTTCCAGTCAAAGCATGGAAGGCTGGAATAGTTTCCAGCACAGTCGGACCAAACGACATCTGTTCTGCTATTGTGTGAATAGGTATATGTTTTCTTTTCTTAGCTGTGCCCGCTTTGAGCCAGAGTTTTATGCAAGACATTCGAGGGAAGTGAGCCAGAAGAAGAAGCAGAATGTCAGTATCCCTGGCTTGAACCACTATTCTGTCAGCTTGGTTTTTAACACAATGTAAAATAATACGGGTATCAGCCTCTTCATGCCGAGCTTCAAGCAGGGATGTGTCCACATCCGGGTTGTTTGATTCAACCCTCTCTTCATCAGTGAATCCACCAGCCACAACGATGGTTTTGTCATGCTGATCATGCCTTACCATATGTTCAGAAAGAAATCGTGCCAGGTCTGCCTTGTTTTCCCCGAAGGCCAGGAAATGACTCCAGTCAGCTGGCAAGGGCACCTCATGGCTGTCAATGACTCTTCGAATGGGTCTGATGCCCTTGGCACGCCTCTTCCTCGTCCCGGATTTAATGGACACCTTATAATATCTGTCGAATGCAACATCAATGCGGTCAAACAAATATCCGATCTGAAGGACAGTGTTTTTGAAGACATCAGCCAGATCTCCAAATGTAGAAAGTCCGTGTGGCTTCCCAATGGCAATCACCAAGGCTTGTCCATCAAAAATAATGGTTGCATTGCCACCGAGCTCATCTGGTGCCAGCATCGGTGGGCATGGTGTTTCTGCTGTCAGAACTTGAGACAGAATGGCTTTGGATCCTGTACGAATGTCACCATTCATTTCTGGCAGTGCAATCACATTATAATTGTGATTATAATGAATTGCTAAGAAAAGACAACATTATAATTTGATAGGACAACAAATTTATAGAATATAGATGGTGATACATCATATCTATGGATGACACTTCTAAACTGTGCATTTGACCTCAGGAAGACCGGATATAATAGGTAAAAGAACATTTTGGCGGCCATTTTGGCAGCTTTGATGCAGTAAAACAGAAAAAATCTTTCCCAAAAATTTTTACAAAAAAAATTCCTGCATCCGGAATTATATCCTGAGCTCCACCAAAAACTAATCAATTCTTCCTTCACCGAAGGGCAATCATCCCACCAACTTTCATCCAAATCCGTTCAGAACTTTTCCAGATATCTTGTTCACAAACACACGAACACACGAACACACGAACATACGAACTTACGAACACACACACACACACGGACGGACACGATCGAATGCGTTACTCCTTGTCGGGAGTAATAAACCTGAAAATCACAGAGCCAGAAACAGAATTATTTATTTGGTCTGGGAAGCCCATGCGAGGTTTCTTCTTCTTCAGCCTCTCACAACCCTGGGTGAAGATGCAATCTTTTCAAAAAAACAAGTTGGAATTTTGCCATATCTGTTTTATTTGTTTGTTAATATACCTCAGCCATTGACAAATCTGGAACTAAGTCTTTATAAGTTCATCAAACACTGACACCACGAATGACATTCGCTGAGCTAAATGTTGATATCTCTTCTGAGGTAAAAAAACAAACAAAAAAAAAAACAGTTTTAAAGCATTATACGTATCAAACGATACATTTTATGAAACGTGGAAACCTAATACACACGTTGGTGGTTTTAAAATGACAGACTATGTCTTTATTAGAAGAAAAAAAATGAACATTGAAGAAGACGTTGCTAAAATAAATACACCGCTCTAACGCATCACCACGAGTTTAAACTACATTTACAACAAATATGAAAACTATTTTCATACCACAATGTTAAATATAGAATAAATAGAAAATAATGTTAAAAAAAATGAGCCTTAATATCTTCCAATGGTAAAAAAAAATCCTTTTAAAAATTCCTGGATCGGGAATAATATCCTGAGCTTCACCAAAAACTAATCAATTCTTCCTTATCCCAAGGGCATTCATCCCACCAACTTTCATCCAAATCCGTTCAGAACTTTTCCAGATATCTTGTTCACCAACACACGAACACACACACACACACGGACACGAGTGAATGCATTACTCCCTGGCGTGAGTAAAAATAGCCTTCGCAGCCAAATCACCTGGTCATTGGCATGTCCAAATATCAGCTTGTTACTTGCTCCTCCCCAAACCCCGTTCACGGTGTACCTCCGAGCCCCGAGAGGAGTCACGGCAGAAAGATGTGATATTCTGTGTGTCAAAGATCAATGGTGAAACCACACCAATTGTTACCAACAAACAAGTATTGTATTAAGGTCACACAAGAATAACAGAAACAACAATATTAATCAATTGTACAACCAATATATCATTCCTATGATGGTACCATCAGTTTCGTACAATGTAACTCACTGTGCTCCAAGTGAGCGAAAAGAACATTCCCAATGTCTCTATCCCGCATCCTGGCATCAAGCCAAAGTCGATGTTGAAGCGATCGTCAGAACGATGTTGTATCGAGACCAGAATCCCACTCGGTTGACAGTCACACTGCCAAAGATAGGCAAAAGTGTCCTCAAGAGGCGACTGGGAAATCACTCCTTCGGGTATGGATGTTCGATGGCCATCGGGTTGCTCCAGACCTCCAAACAGCTCGGCTCCTTCTCCGACCTCACTCGCTCTGCCTCTTTCTCCTCTTCTTCCTCCTCGTCTGGTTCCCGATCCGGTTTCCGGTTTCTTTTAAAACACTAACTTTTTTTACCTTTTGAAAACAGTTATTTCTATCTCACTTAAACAATAACAATAATAGTACATGCAACCAAAAATGTTTACAGTGGATGAGAGCCACAACAACGGAAGTGACGAATCCGTAACACTTCCCCTCCCCCCCCCCCCCCCCCCCTCATGAAAGAAAGTTGGAACAGAGTGAAAACTTTGTTTGCATGCAAAAACTCTTTTAACAAACAAAAGTAAAACTCACCCCCAAATGATCAATTCACGTGAGCAACAATAATTAATATTCCCCACAATAAAGCAACAAAACTTCCAAACAACCTACAGGAATTTCTAAAGTTAGTTCACTCTGGATAAAGCATCAGCAACGACATTGTCCCTGCCCTTTACATGCTCAATTTCCAAGTTGAACTCCTGCAAAGCCAAACTCCATCTCATCAACCTCTGATTTTTATTTTTCAGTTTTTGAATGAAGGTTAAGGGGTTGTGATCAGTGAAGACTTTTATTGGAAAAGTAGTAGTTCCGAGATACACCTCATAATGCTGAAGCGCTAGCAGGAGAGCAAGGGTCTCTTTTTCCACGGTGGCATAATTTGCCTGGTATTTGTTAAACTTTTTGGAATAGTAGCACACCTGGTGATCCACTCCATCCTCATCTTCCTGTAATAGAACTGCCCCAGCCCTCACATCACTTGCATCAATGGCCAACTTCAAAGGTGCTTGAAAATCCGGGGCTGCTCGGACAGGAGATCCCATTAATATTTCTTTGACGTGGGCAAAGGCAGCTTGACATTTGTCATCCCAAACAAACTTGGTCTCTTTCCTCAGCAAATTCGTTAAAGGGGCTACCACATCAGAAAAATTCCTGCAGAACCGCCGGTACCAACCAGCCATACCCAAGAATCTCATGAGCTCCTTCTTCCCTTTTGGAACTTGGAAGCGATCAATGGCTTCTATCTTGGCTGTCACTGGTTGCACCTGACCCTGACCTACGACATGGCCTAGGAACACCACCTGTGCCTTTACAAACTCACTCTTAGATAAGTTGATGGTCAACCCTGCCTCGGTCAGTTTCTTGAAAAATGCATGAATTTGTTTAATATGACCTTCCATGGTCATAGTGTGGATGATGACATCATCCAGATAAGCCTCCACCCCCTCAAGGTCTGCAATAAGCTAATTAATCAGCCGTTGAAATGTAGCAGGCCCATTTTTCAATCCAAAGGGAAGAACCTTGTACTGATATAACCCATTTGGTGCGACTAAAGCCGAGATTTCCTTGGCTCTATCAGTAAGACGAATCTGCCAATACCCTTTCAGCAAGTCAAATTTAGTTACAAATTTAGCTGGGCCTATTCTATAAATGCAGTCATCAATCCTCGGGATGGGATAGGAGTCGGTCTTGGTCACTGCATTAACCCGTTTTAAATCCGTACAACAGCGAAAACTGCCATCGGGTTTTGGAACCAACACACATGGTGAGCTCCATTCACTGCTGCTTGGTTCGATGATGTCATTCTCCAACATATACTGAACCTCCTTCCGAAGATACTCCATCTTCACAGGATTAATCCGATAGGGGTGTTGCTTCACAGGAGTGGCTTCCCCAACCTCAATATCATGATATACCAAGTCAGTACGACCAGGTACATCTGTGAACGAATGTGCAAACTCAAAAATTAGGCTGGATAGTTGTCCTTGTTGTTCCCTCGTCAAATGACCTAATTTCTCATCTAAATGACTCAACACTTCCGTGTTCATCAATCTGAGACAAGCCTGGTCATCAAAGTTATCAAACTTCAAACCGGCCTCAACCTCTGGATTCTCTTGCACCCCGACTACAGGCACGACAGGTGAGACAGGAACCATTTTTCCCACAGGCTTCCTCTCATAACATTTCTTCAGTCGGTTGACATGACACAGCTGCTGCTTTTTCCGTCGGTCGGGAGTTGTCACCACGTAATCTGTTTCATTAACCCTCCTTTCGATTGCGTAGGGACCGAAATATCTAGCCTGTAGTGGCTGACCTGGAACAGGAAGCAACACTAACACTCGGTCCTCAGGACTGAAATTTCTTACCTGAGATTTCTTGTCATGTCTCACTTTCATTTTATCCTGTGTCACTTTCAAGTTTCTTCTTGCAACTTCACAAGCCTTTGCCAATCTGTGCCCAACCGTTGACACATACTCCACCACTGTTGACTGTGACTCCTCCTGTAGCCACTGTTCTTTCACCAATTTCAATGGTCCTCGCACTGCGTGTCCAAACACAAGTTCAAAAGGACTGAATCCCAATGACTCCTGAACAGATTCCCTCGTAGCAAACAACAATAAGGGTATTCCTTCATCCCAATCCTTGTCACATTCAAAACAATACGTTCTGATCATATTCTTCAATGTCTGATGAAACCTTTCCAAGGCCCCTTGGCTCTCGGGATGGTAAGTCCTTGATCTTACTTGCTCCACTCCCAACAGGTGTACCACTTGCTGAAAAAGCGTTGACATGAAATTGGAACCCTGATCAGACTGGATGACCTTAGGTAGGCCAACGAAAGTGAAAGATTTAATCAAGGCCTTCGCAATAACTGCCGCAGTAATTTTTCTAAGAGGCACTGCCTCTGGGAACCTTGTGGAAGTGCACATGATGGTCAGCAAATACTGATGTCCAGCCTTAGTTTTAGGTAAAGGGCCGACACAGTCAATAATGACTCGGCTGAATGGCTCTTCAAAAGCTGGAATTGGTTTTAAAGGTGCGGATGTGACTTTCTGATTAGGTTTTCCCACCAGCTGACAAGAGTGGCAAGATTTACAGAACTCCGCAACATCACATCGCAATCCTGGCCAGAAAAAATGTACCAATATTCTGTCACAGGTCTTGTTCACTCCAAGGTGCCCGGCCAAAGGTGTCTCATGCGCCAAACTCAATATCTCCTTCCGGTACGGCGGTGGCACCACAATTTCGGAATGAACTTTCCAATCATCGTTTGCTGGCACCTCTGGTGGTCTCCATTTTCTCATGAGTATTTCCCCTTTCATGAAGTAACCAACAGGTAACTTCATAGCCTCTTCCTCTGTAACGGCTTTAACAATTAAACTCCGGATCTCCGAATCTCCGTGTTGTTCTTCAACAAGTCTCTTTCGGATCAGCACTGTTTGTTCAACCTCGTTCCCAGATGTCTCCGACGCACACTCCATTTCCTCTTTTGTTCCAGATGCCACCTTTTCCTTCGGTTCCTTGATATCACTCCCTTTCCTATTACCTCTTTCAGAATTTTCCTCCTATACCTCTAAGGAACACAAATCCACATCGCCTTCCTTTTCCTTCTCTCCAGAGCGCTTTCTACCCATAGCACGAGTCACTGCACAGGATGGAAAGATACGCGGAATCTCCTGCTCTAACTGTGCGGTGTTATTTTCCATACTGGGCTTTTCAACCAACATCGGATTGCCAGAAACTCGACCACCGGCGAAATCATTCCCGATAATAAAAGAGATTCCCTCTACAGGAAGAGTGGCTTGTAACCCCACAGTGACCGGTCCCGACACCAAATCAGACTTCAAATGGATGACATGAAGAGGAGCTTTAACATAGCCACCAACGCCCTGTAAAAGAACACTAACACCAGTTGCCGTCTTCTCTGACAATGGCAAAATGCCTTCAAGCATCAAAGATTGATGTGCTCCTGTGTCCCTCAATACCCTAACAGGTCTCTGGTTCGTTAAGTCTCCATCCAGTGACACAAACCCCCCCTGAAATAAAAGGTTTGTAACCCTCTTGAACAAGGTCGTTCTGTGATGCCGTAACTTTGGTATGGGAACCTTCACAAGGCACTGTCCTCCAAGGACGATTTCTAGCATTGGCCAATGCATTCGGAGTTGCACTAGTTTGATTCCGCTCCTGATTTTTCCTTTTCAGGGCATAACATTGGGACATCAAATGCCCAGGTTTCTTGCAAAAAGCGCAAGTCGGCCCGGAGGAAAAACTCGTGGTCTGCCTCGGGCCCCCCGGAAGATAAGTCTGTCTTGGAACTGTAGTCTTCTGACCCCTAAAAGTCGTGGTATCAGATTTGTCCCCATAGTCCTCTCTCGGCTGCCTCCATGAAAATCTGTTCTCCGCACCTGATCTACTATATCTCCCCTGTAAAACTCTAGGCGGGAAGTTAGGTTTGTGGAACCCCATCCTGTGTGTCAAGGCATAGTCATATGCCACGGTTGCTGCCTCATACAACTCTGGTACTTTCTTCTCATCCAGATGTACTTTAATGTCCACGTGGACACACTGTTTGAATTCCTCCACCAAGATCAATTGTCGTAACAGGTTGAAGTCTTTCTCAATCTCCTTCGAGTCACACCACCTATCAAACATGGTTTCTTCATTCTGGCAAACTCCACATGGGTCTCACTTTCCCTCTTCCTGGCATTCCTGAATTTTTGCCGGTAAGCTTCAGGGACCAATTCATAGGCTTTGAGAATGGCTTTCTTCACTATCTCATAATCTGCACATTGGTCAATCGGTAAAGCCGAATAGATATCTTGAACTTTACCCACCAGAACACTTTGCACTAACATAGTCCAGGACCCCACAGGCCATTTTAGCATTTGAGCCACATTCTCAAAATGTAAAAATGACTTGGCCACCTCCTTTTCATTGAAGGGTGTAACCAGCCTCACATGCCTACCAACATACCAAGAGTTCTCACAAGTTGTCGAACTAGCCGGCATGGATACTACTTCTCTCGGTTCTCCCAGTAATTCCAGCTCCTTGAGTTTAAGTTCCTTCTGATACTCCATGTCACGTTCCTTTAACTCCCTTTCGGCTCTCCTTTCCTCTGCTCTTCTTTCCTCGAGTTCTCGTTCCTGTTCTGCTCGTTCCTTTGCTCTTCTTTCCTCGGCTTTCCATTCCAATTTCCAATTTCGATTTCACCAAACTCTCCTCCTTTGGTATCCATGGAATTCTCCACGCATGGCTGGCGGACTTCCTCTCTAGTCGTAGTCAACGTGTGGCCCTGAATGGGTTTCTCTCATCTCCTCTTCCTGTTCAGGCTGGAGAGTTCAGGCTCTTCCCATGTTCCTTGTCCCACTAGAGACTCCACCACCAATGTCTGCATCTCTGCTTTCTTCATACTAACTCGGACCTCCAAGTTAAAATATTTGGCCAATAGCATGAGTTCAGATCTTTTTAATGCCTGGAACTGTGCCTCATTAGGGGACGCCGCAAACTTTTCTGCGTCAAACACCATGGTGACTCTCAGTTAGCACCTGTTAACCTTCACACAAAAATTTTCAAATTTTTTCGAAAAATTTGGGAATGTTAGAAAATTCCTAATTTGGGAATTTTGGGAATGTTGGGGAATTCTATCCCGGATGAGCACTCAATTTCTGTTACGTGCTTGTCCCCAAACACCGGTCATGGTGTACCTCTGAGCCCCGAGAGGAGTCACGGCAGAAAGATGTGTTCTTCTGTGTGTCAAAGATCAATGGTGAAACCACACCAATTGTTACCAACAAACAAGTATTGTATTAAGGTCACACAAGAATAACAGTACAATAACAATATTAATCAATTGTACAACCAATATATCATTCCAATGATGGTACCATCAGTTTTGCACAATATAACTCACAGTGCTCCAAGTGAGTGAAAATAACATTCCCAATGTCTCTGTCCCAGCTTCAAACCAAAGTCGATCTACGCTCCAGTGATCGTCAGAACGATGTTCTATCGAGACCAGAATCCCGCTCGGTTGACAGTCACACTGCCAAAGATAGGCAAAAGTGTCCTCAAGAGGCGGCTGGGAAATCACACCTTCGGGTATGGACGTTCAAAGGCTCCCAATCGGCGAACCGCAAATTCCCACTCAAAATCCACGTTACACGCACACACCAGGTTACGTCTGGATGCGGTGAATGGTTGAAGCGAGGTGAAAAACCTGGAGCGATGCGAAATCCGGCGCGAGGCAAAATGTCCAACGGTCCGTTCTCGAGACGTAACGGCACTCCAATGATTCTCTTCGGAATCAACTGCAAAACACGTCACGCAGGTTTAACTGTCACAGCGATAACAACTCTGTCACAGGAATCCCTTTCCCAGGAAACCCAAAGTTCACTTGTGACCCCCGTTCGCCAGCGTTTGCTCAAAACCTCAACGCAGCTCGGCTCCTTCTCCGACCTCACTCACTCCGCCTCCCTTTTCTCCTCTTCCTCCTCCTCTTCTTCCTCTTCTTCTTCATCCGGGTCCCGATCCGGTTTCCTGTTTCTTTTTAAAAGATTATTATTTTTTACCTTTTGAAAACAGTTATTTCCAATTCACTGAAACGATAACAATAATAGTACATGCAACCAAAAATGTTTACAGTGGATGAGAACCACAACAACGGAAGTGGCGAATCCGTAACACATCCACCAAACAGTGATGACTCCATCTACATCTCGCTGTCTGATAACATGGACCAACTTCTATCCACTCATCCCAACTCTCTTTTCCTCATATGTGGTGATTTAATTGTCATCATGTCAGCTGGCTGGGTGTGGGTATCTCTCTCACCAGCCACGGCTCCTCAGCAAAGGACTTCTGCATCTCGTTAGGACTGACACAATCTGTCAATTTCCCGACCTGGATCTCAGTCAACGGAGAATCTTCTCATATGTACTTGGTTATGACAAACTTCCCTGCAAATGTCTGCTGCTCTTCTTCTGCTCCAATCGGTTCATCTGACCATATGCTTGTTAAAGTGGACATCTCTCCGGCCATTCCCAGAGAGCCTCCTCAGCGTCGCCGAGTCTGGCATTTAACTCGGGCCGACTGGCACAGTCTTAAAGCAACCATCAATCATCTGGATTGGTCTCCTATCTCTACTGCCTCTGACATCAACTGATCCTGGGAATTCTTCCAATGTAAATTGCTCTCTCTCATGCAAAGATTTATCCCATCACGTCTTCAGTTGTCATTCCCTTCCTCCCGTCCATGGTACACGGAATCTTGTGGTGAGGCAGTTGCCCTTAAACAACTTGACTTCGCCTCCTGTAAGACAAATCCAACGGAAGGAAATGTTATTTCCTTTCACAAATCCCGGAACAAGTGTGTGTCCACCCACAGGAGAGCAAGGAAACAATATCTCTCCACTCTCAAACCTGTCTCCCTCTTCCAAATGCTGGTGGCGTCTGGACAAATCTGTTTCTGGTGTTTGTTCCCCTTCCATCCCCTCCCTTACCTCAAACGGATACACAGCTGAATCCGCACGTGAAAAAGCTGAATGCCTCAACTCTGTGTTTGCCTCAAAATATTGTGTCCCGAACGCATCTCTCTCTGTACCTACCTTTCCCAGTCAAACCCAGATGCTCCTGGACTCTGTGTCCTTCTCTCCTGACAAGGTGGATAAGTTTCTGTCAATCCTCGACGATGATTCTGCAACTGGACCAGACGGCATCAGCCCAAGGGTCCTAAAATCCTGCTCTTCCGCTCTTTCACAGACTCTGTCTGTTCTCTTCACCCTCTCTTTTGCTCAAGGTCATCTGCCATCAGCTTGGAAATCAGCCAACATTACCTCTTCACACAAAAAAGGTGCAAACACAGATCCTTGCAACTACAGACCAATCAGCCTGCTCCCAATAATCAGTAAGGTCATGGAATTAATTATCGCTTCTGACATCAAATCCGTCCTCTTCTCCAATGGCTTGATCTCGGATCATCAACTTGGTTTCAGACCAGGTCACTCCACTCTGGACGTGCTGCTTCTTCTGTCTGAACAATGGATGGAGGTCCTCAATGTCAAACAGGAAATTAGACCTGTCTCCTTTGACATATCTCGTGCCTTCCATACGGTCTGGCACCCCGCTCTGCTCACCACCTCTCCTCCAATGGAATCCATGGAAATCTCCAAAAATGGCTTGAGGACTTCCTTTCTGGTCGTAGTCAACGTGTGGCCCTGAAAGGGTTTCTCTCATCTCCCCTTCCTGTTCAGGCTGGAGTTCCCCAAGGCAGTATTCTGGGCCCTGTGCTTTTTCTGGTCTTCATCAATGATCTCTCCGACTGTCTGGAAAATCCTCTCTATCTCTTTGCTGATGACTCCACTCTCTGCCGCTCCATTCCTCATCCCTCAGATCGGCAGTCTGCAGCCTCCTCACTCTCTGCAGACCTTGACAAAATCAGACTGTTCAAACAAGTGGAACATGTCTTGCAAACCTGACAAATCTCACACTCTCACTACATCTCTCCGAAAAAACCGACTGGACAACCCTCCCATCTACTTTCTGAACAATCCTCTCCAAGAAGTTCTGTCACTCAAGCGTTTGGGTCTCACTATCTGCCCTGATCTTTCCTGAAAAAACCACATTTCCAAGCTGGCCTCCAAAGCCAGTCGCCGACTAGGCATCCTCCGTCGTGCGAAGTCCTTCCTTGGCACACCTGAGCTCCTCACCACATACAAGGCTTTCATCCGCAGCTCAATGGAATACTGTTCTCCCTCCTGGGCTGGTGCTCCTGCCTCACACCCAGCTCGTCTTTACACTGTTGAAACCAAAGCTTTCAGAATTATTGGAATCTCCCATGATGAAGCTAACTCTAAGGGCCTTTCACTCACCCACCGCATGCAGGTAGGTGGTCTTTCTGTGTTCTACCAACTCCTATCCGGCCTAGCTCCCCCAGCTCTGTCTGTGCTCTGTCCCCAAAATATTCCGACATGTCGCACAAGATCTGCCAACAACCCTCTTCTCGTGAAACTGCCATAATCAAGACTCTCTGCTCTCCTTCACTCCTTCATTCCTCTTTCCTCCCACTTCTGGAATAAACCCCCTCACTCTCTTCAATCCCACTCATCCCTCCAGGTCTTTAAAACAGCTGTTCACCACCATCTCTTATCTTCCCCCATCCAAAACCTTGATATTTTCTACCCCCGTTAATTCACCCCAGACCCACTTTTTTGAAATACCGACTTCTTTCCTGGAAGACCCAGCAGTGTCCATGGGTTTTTTAATCCTCTCCCACCCCCCTCCCCCACCCCTTCCCATGCCTCCTCCCCTCAAGCCCTCACCCTCCGACAGATCTCCTGATATCCCTGCTCTCTATGTTGTCTCTTGCTCCCTTTATCATACGTTTTATGTGTCAGTTTGTCTTTTTGTGATCAATGTTAGCTCTCACACGAGCCTCGATCTTGTATACAAAAATAATAACAATAAATAAACAGTCAGGTGGAGGTATGTGTGCTCTTCCTTGTGATGATCTCGTTTATTATTGTGATTTCATGACTGTTCGGATTAATATTCATCAGAAATGAATATTTGCTACATCATTGAACACCTTCAATGCAGATGGAGGAAATGTTGAGTTGGATCTTGGAGACGGCGTGAAGCTGGAAGGTGTGAAAACATTTTGCTACCTCGGTGACATGCTGAATGGAGAAGGTGGATCAGACTCGGCAACGGTAGCTCGAGTGAGATGTGCATGGAAGAAGTTTCGGGAATTGAGTGGCGTGCTGATGATGAGGGGAGTGTCGTTGAAGCTGAAGGGAAAGGTGTATGCTGCATGTGTGAGAAGTGTTATGATTTATGGGAGCGAGACATGGGTAATGAACGTTGAGCAGCAACGAAGGCTGGAAAGGGTGGAAATGCGAATGGTTCGGTGGATGTGTGGAGTATCGTTGAGAGAGAGGAAGACAAATGATGAATTGCGAAAGGTGATGGGAATGGAGCCTGTGATTGATGCTGTGAAGAGGAACAGGTTGAGATGGTTTGGTCATGTGTTGAGGAAGGATTGAAGTGACTGGTTGAGAAGAGTGATGGAAATGAATGTAGAAGGAAGTAGAAGACGGGGAAGACCGAGAAAGACTTGGCTAAAGATGGTCGAAGAAGAAATGCGGGCAAGGGGGTTAACAAGGAGAGATGCAGAAAATAGGGCAAAATGGAGAAGATTGTCATGGGGACCGCAAGGCTAACCCCGCTCTAGCAGGGAAAATGGCCTTTAAAATGCATGTTGTTGTTGTTGTTGTTGTATTGAACAGACAATTGATTTAACCTTTCAAATGATATGCAACAATCAACGAAAGGTTTATTCAAATTGAGCAGGAGGTTGCTGAGCAACCATATTCCCGAAATTTCAGAGTATGAAGTTCACTTCACGTGACTATGGGCACCGATCAACAAGGTACCTGAAGTACAAATTTCCAACCCAAGATATTTTATGTTAACATCGTATTACTCACGCAGGACATCCAAAGGAATAAAAAGATGCCAACCAGGTATGGTATTGGGGGTGGGGGTGCACGACCAGCCGGCGGACCATGTGGGCCTCAATTCCCAGTGTGTTCCGTGAGCAAGCAGCTCGCTTACCGCTCGCCAAGCGGCTCGCTTGATTCAAAGCGCTCAAGTGAGCACTCCAAGGTATCAGAGCGGAGTGTTCGACACCTGTTATTATCGACATTACAAGCGGCTTGCTGATGGAACACACCCCTGCTGCTCACCTCCTTCTTTCATCCTTCGCACTTCTCCCTCATCCTCATTCCTTCGAAGATCTGTCTCAAAACACCGTTGCTCGGCAACGGAAGAGGCGGAAGTGGCAGGGAAACGATCAGGGGTGAAGGTGCAACTTGGTCAAAGAAGAAATGTGAATATTTCCGCAGACAGAGTGCAGAATGGCTGAATTATAAAGAAAACATTGTTAAAACCAGGACACTTTACTTCTCTACAACACAATAATTCACCTTTTGGGCGTGGTCAGCACTCCAAGCACCTGCGGATCGCATGAAATGCTCGTCCTGGCTTCTTCCTCAGCTGAGGTAAATGTTATTTTAAAATCAGTGGAAGATAATAACAAGAGATCGTTTGAGGATTACTCACCGGAGCTTTCAGATTAAATCATTTCAATTAATTTAACTCCTGCTTGGTCAAAAGACACGACCAGCGGCGGGAGACGTTCAAGAGAAAACACACAACGGGCGGGAAATCTAAACGGTGTTTCCTACGACGTCTGCGTTTAGTTGTTAAATGTTGTACATTTCGCTTTTCACATCAGAATTTAAGAGTCTAGTTCAAGTGAACGGTCGCAGGCAGAGATGTCACGTTTGTGTCAAGGACGAAATGATTAGATTTTGGTGAATATCTGGATTCGGCAACTAGAATTTTAAAGTGATTCTTCACCATTGGGAGATAGGGCCAAAACGATACATAGCAGGATATCTCAAAAAGTTGTGGACGGATTTGGACGAAACTTCGGGGACCGGTTGGGTGTCCGACAAGGTCAAATAGATTCGAAGTTAAGCCTTGACTGGTTATTCAGTTGAGGATTCTGTGTTTGGGGTTCACAGATCTGCGAACGTCCCCCATGACATATATTGTTTATTTATTATTTTTAATAACGAGGCAGATGCCCCCTACTATACGCCCTGAACTTGGCCCTCGAGTGTCCATAGCGGTGTATAGTAGAGGATTGTGAAGCGCCAACCCATTGCTTTCAAGGGCATTATCTGCTTATTTGTGTCTTTTGTAATTCTTGTCAATAAAATGAACCCAAGATTTCTTCCCCAATCAAATCATATAATTTATAGGTCTAAAGGACGGTATTCATTACATCAACGATTTTAAAAAGTTCATTAGTCCATTCATTCATTCATTTCGGTTTATTGAAATATTTAAACACTGGACAAGGCAGTTCGAAGACTGAAATTTGTCAAGTTTACAATAATAAAAGAATTTCATAAAACTTACAAATGCATATAAAAATAATAATATTAATCATATAAAATTACATTCATAAATGTAATAAATACAAGTACAGATACATTCAAAGTACACAGCCCCCATGCCAAATAATTAAATATCCGACAGCGCGGCTTTGCCGGGGCGCCTCCAGCGCCCGGCAATACCTCAGTGCAGATCATAGAGGATGCATTGTGAGGGAGAGGTGTACACTAATTGATTGATTAATTGTACAATTAAAATCAATAAAAGATTATCACAAAATATTTTCTTAATCAATTGGCTTATAGCATAACTAAACCACTAGTGCTTCATCCGAAGATGTATCTTTTTGAATTATTATTATTATTATTATTATTTTTTGTATGCAGAGTCGAGGCTCGTGAAAGAGCTAATATTTATCAAACAAACAAATCAAACAAACAAGCAAACAAAGTATATAAAAAGGGGAGCGGTCGACAAGATGGGGAGAGAAGGGGAGGAAGCACACAAACACAACATTTGAGAGCAGGGACATCGGGAGATGTTTTTGGATGGAGAGGCCCTGGGGGGAGGCAGGATAGGTATAAAACGCAAGGACACCAAGGACTTCCAGGAAAGAAGTCAAAAGTCACCTCAAAAAAGTGTATTTGGGGTGAAATTAGCGGGGGTAGAAAAGATCAAGGTTTTGGATTGGGGATAATTAAATAAGTCATTAATAAAAAATTAAATAATTAATTGATTAATCAATAAATAATTAATCAATTAATCAATAAATAATAATTAATCTATTAAATGGTTAATCAATAAATCAAAAATATCCTTGATAGCCACATCACTTGGTCGCCCGGACAAACAAACAAGAAAGAAAACAAACAAGAAAACAAATAACCAGAGTGAAAACTGAGTACTCCCTTTCAGCGTGCGTCACTGCCGAGCCCCCTTCGGTGCCCGGCAATGACGTTTTGCAATGCCTGGGGATGGCATAGGAAAGGTGCGGTGTACAATAGCATAACTAAACCACGAGTGCTTCATCCGAAGATGTATCTTTTAGAAATTTAATTAAATAAGTCATCAATAAAAAATTAAATAATTAATTGATTAATCAATAAATAATTAATCAATTAATCAATAAATATTAATCAATGAAATGATTAATCAAAAATATCCTTGATAGCCACATCACTTGGTCACTGTCATGTCCAAATATTAGCTTCCCAGATCAAAAGGTGCCTGAGATATTGGCGAAATGAGAAAGAAAATAAATAAATGATTAATAATGAAAATAAATAAATAATAATCATTAAAAAATTAAATTATTAATCAATTCGGTCACAGAACACATAAACCACCACCATTTCTTCAGAATCTGTAACTGAATTATTATTTTTATTTTTTAGTAATTAATCGAATAATTAAATAATTAATCGATCAATTGATTAATTGATGAATCAATAAATCAAAAATATCCTTGATCGCCACATCACTTGGTCACTCATGTCCAAATATTAGCTTCCCATCTCAAAAAGTGCCTGAGATATTGGCCAAATAAGAAAGAAAATAAATAAATGATTAATAATGAAAATAAATAAATATATAATAATCATTAAAAAATTAAATTATTAATCAATTCGGTCATAGAACACATAAACCACCACCATTTCATCAGAATCTGTAACTTTAAAAAAAAAGAATTTTTTTTTAGTAATTAATAATAATAATAATAAATAATTATAAATAAATCTTTATTGTCCCATTTTCAGGGAAATTATTGTTTGGTGACACCGTAAGTTGACCATCATTAAAACATAAAACACAAAGGGAATAAGAAAACAATATCAAAAAAGATATAAAATATAAAATAAATATAAAGTATGGAAGATGGACTAAAGAGCAAAATGTCGAGGAATTTGAATTTAGCATTTGAATTGCACATGGTACAAATGACTTTTTGAACATGTTCTTCTTCATCCTCCTTGCACGAAAGCGTCTCCCTGATGGCAGTTTTTCAAAAAGTCCGGTCAAGAAATGACTTTCATCGGTACACACCTGCACCGCCTTCCTTTTCAATGCTCGCAAGTACAGAGACTCCAGACTGGTTGAAGGCCCACCTACAGCTTTAAATGCCAGTGTAATGACCTTTCTCAATCGTGACTTATTCCGCACATTAAGATAACTGCACCAGGAAATCAAATTAAATGATAAAACACTGATCAGTAAGGAATTTGTTAACATCCGCATCACACGAGAGCTAACACCAAATGAATTCAACTTCCTGATAAGATACTGTGGCGGACACGATGGCTCGCTGGCGCGGTGACATCATTCCGCGCACCAAGAGGGTGTCGGCCACGCCCGAGGGGTAGGTGTGGCCTCGGGATATACACGGGGCTCGCAGCCCTGAGCAAGTCAGTGCTACAGTTTGAGCTTTACAATAAAGACTCTTTTGACCCTACTCGTTGTGGCTTACCTTCTTTGGCAAACAAGTTGCATGCGTAGCACCACGCTACACTGGTGACCCCTTTTGCTTCAGCCGTCGCTGACCACAGAACGCGCCATGGCCAGCAACGCGGTCGCGGTAAAGCTCCCTGAGTTTTGGGAAGCACAGGCCGAGGTATGGTTCGTGCAGGCCGAAGCACAGTTCCAGCTTCGAGGAATAACGGCGGACGAGACGCGTTACTATCACGTGATTGCCGCCCTCGGGCCAGGCACGGCCGCCCGAGTCGTGTCCATCCTGCGGCACCCACCGGCGGAGCACAAGTACACGACGCTCAAACGTCTCCTCATCGCCACGTTCGGCCTCACGGAGCTCGAACGGGCGGTCCGCCTCCTGGACCTTCCCGAACTCGGCGACACACGACCATCAGTACGGATGGACTACATGCTGTCGTTGCTGTGTGACAAAGCCCCGGATTTTTTTATTCTGGGCGCTTTTTCTATGCCAGCTACCGGCACAGGTACGCCTCGCATTGGGGCCCCGCGTTGCTTGCAGCCAACGGTACACCCATACGCACATTCGGGAAGCGCTGCCTCTCCATGCGGTTCGGAAGGCAGCGCTTTCAATGGTCGTTCGTAACCGCCAGCGTGCCCATGGCATTGCTCGGTGTGGACTTCCTATGTGCAAATGGGTTGTTGGTGGACGGTGTGGAAGCGTAACTCAGTGTAACTTAGTAATTGGCACTGGTAACTTATTAATTAATACTAGTAACGAACCAAGGTACGAGCAGGTGTGTTAAAGCTGGGAGTCCATTGTCCACCTCCTGTACAGCCCTGGGCTAAAGCACCCTCCCACTGTGTAAATGGAAATCACAGCAGGAGGGGAGCGAGCTGATGCCAGGACTTGGTACATGCATGACCTCGGGGCATTAGCGGACAGAGGATTAAGTCCAGTTTGGCCATATAAGCGAGAGCAAACGTGGAGTCAGCAGCACTTGTTATCGGAAGCTCTTCCCGACGGAACGAACGAGTACCAACGAGAAACAGCACCAGGAGATCACCGGCGAACGAAGAGGAACCAACGACTTGAATTACTAGATTCGTTATAGTATTGTAGTTCTTTAATATATTGAAACAAGTGAATTATTAGTTAATAAAGTCATGACCTTTTGTAAAACCTGTTTCCGACCATTGGCGTCTTGAGTTCCTACACACTTCCACGACAACTTGGTGGCTACCGTACGTGGATCAAGTGGACATCGCCAAGGTAAGCATGGCTTCTTGTGGATTGTCCATTATGATATACGAACCTGTGTATAGTTATTTTGTATGTATATGGAGAAAGTGGTGTTTGGGCTTCTCCACGCACTATTGGTGCAGGAGAGCCCTCAGAAGGAAGATATAGATGAGACCTTTTGGCTCCGGTGATGTGCTCGCGACACAGAGATCCATTTGAGTTGGTCTAGGGTGCTGGGTAGTGGATCACAAAGAACCAAAAAAGTAAAAAAAGTATTAAAGTAAAATTATGAGTAAAATGTAATTAATGAGTAATTAATGAGTAATTTAATGAGTAATTTAATGAGTAATTAACGTGGGAGGGGGCAACACCACGCATACCTCTTTTAAGGTGTGTATAAACCCTGGAATAAACGTGGGAGGGGGCAACACCACGCATACCTCTTTTAAAGGTGTGTATAAACCCTGGAATATTTCAGCAATCAATACGATGCTGAAATGATGTAATTTACGGTGTAAGATGGTCGACCTTGGGTTTGTTTGGGTTTTGTTGTTTATTTTGTGGGTGTGTATTTTTTGTATTTTGTATATATTTTCACGGCTAATTCCAGTTAACATCCTGCAAAAATTTGCTCGTTTTTCTGGCCGAGTCGAAATTGCGTTGAGTTCCTATGGCATGCGCCATTAAAAGCGCTGTGTAATGGTTGAGCTCCCTTTATTTCGTTTTGGTCACGAGGATGAGCAGACAAAATGACGAATGCTGCGGCTGGAGCAGTAGAAGCGATTTTAATTGTTCAATGATTATTCGATATTGTTATGACTTATTGTCAACAGGTATACTAAGTGGCCATGAGGTAGCCTGTTGCTATGTACAGTTTTATTCTATTGGTGATTATACCACATAGCTGTGGTGATAAAGGAAATGTTCGTTTTAAATAGATGATTATGATAGGACCATGACTATAAAATCATGATGATTATTATGAATGATATCATAGGGTTCAAATGCAGAATGATTGCATGAACTTGGGAAAGAACTTTCAAGCCCTATGGGATAAATTGGGTGTTACAAGCGATGGAGTTTCAAAATTTAGCATGATTGAAGGAATTTTACAGTCTTATTTCAGGACTTTTACGAAATTTATATTGCCAAGAGATTTGGGTACTAGTAAAAGAAAAATGATGAGATATTTTTCCCAAAGAACTTTAATATCTGCCATCCATTTTGGCGGTCTCACGAATGAAGGATGAGTTGCCTTTAGTGGTTGCAAAGAAAATTTGTGGAGACCAGGCAAAATGGGGAAATATGTCAGATATGACCCTAGGACAGGACGGTGATTCATCAATTGACATGAGATACGAACCAGAGGTGACGACCGATGAGATTCGATCTCAGTCAATGGATGGACCTGTCCTGACATCATTGGGGAAAGGGCTCATGCAAGGAGTCATCCAAAATGATAAATTTGATTTATTGATGAATATTGATGAATTAATTTGAAATTGAATAATTGATTGAATTGTTGATTGATTGAATCTAATTGATTGAATTTAATTGAATAAATTTAACTGGATAAATTGAATTGAATAAATTGATCGTTTGATTGATGAAAATGCGGTCTCAAGAAAGAAGCTTTGATATCTTTGTGAGATATTATCAATGTGAAGACAACCTTGGAAAATTGAGCAAGGTGGTGAGTTTATATATAGATATATATGTGCGGTTACCATTGTGTGATTTCCCCTTCAACAGAGCGGACACCTGAGGATTCACCCATTTCATACTGACCCTCTGGCTCATATGCAAATACTGATCTGTGAGATTGGATTGTGCAAAAGCCACAGGTGAGAGAGATTCTCTGGAAATCACCGTTTGAACAGGTGGAGAGATCCTTCCTGGAGGTACGAGTGAAGCTTTAGAGGAACAAACTACAACACATCCAACGCTACTTTGATAAAAGGCAGAATGGGAAATGGAGCCTGCAAGAATACACAAGGGCAACCAGAGATTCCACAAAAAGGTACTTGTACACATCATATGTATGACCGTTATGGTGCCGAAGCTATAAGGCAGGTCGAGAATTGGTATTTGTGGACAAAGGGACATGCTGAGGAGTTTCCAAGAGATGGTACATTTGAGCGAAGTCGATTGGAAAGATTGGAACAAAGATTGAAAGCCAGGAAGAGACAGAATCTAACGGTAGACTGGCTTGCATTCCATCTTTGGGATGGTGAATCCAGACAACGGGAACAGCAAGAACGGATAACGGATCTAGAATTTAAAATAAAAAGGATACAGGATACAGTGGAGGAGACAAATGCACAACTGCCCTCGAAATTAGGAATGAAAGTGACAGTTGTCCCATCAGATTTCCAGGTGTCTCCCCAAAAAGGACGGTACAGAGAATTTTTTCGTGTTTCAGGAGATAACGAGAGATTGCAGTGGCAACTCAGGGATGTAGAGATGCAGCCCAGCAATACAAGTGCACAGGTGCACAGATCAGACAACGACAGAAACCGGTGTTTCAAATGTGGACGGATGGGACATTGGAAAAGAGGATGTCCGTATACCAAAAGGAAGACAAGTTAATAGGGTAAACCAAGATCAAGGGTACCAGTGCTGACCGATACCTCAGACAATGATTAGGCCTTCATTGCTGCAAATCCCAAATGATGATTGGCCTCAACAGATTCGATTACTGGACAAACATGAATAACTGTCGATGATTCTTGCGTCTGAAAAGTTTTCAGAGCAAGAATGATTCATTTTTTCTTTTTGCTTGTTAACAAATTAATAATTAATTGATCAAATGCCAAAATTGGATCTTCTATTTTGGGCACAGCAATTTTAAATTTACAAAGTTTGGAACAATTGCGTTGCAATTTTTGGCAAACCAAGTAACAAGAGTCACATGATGATCAGGTGGGAATTTCGGACTATTGTTCCGCACGATTGATAGGTCAATGGTCGACTGACATGCAAATGGGTGTGTAGTCAAAATTTGGATAGATTATTGTGAAGGCAGAAAGGGTAATTTCAATGTGACATCATAAGGGTTTTCTAAGAATGGACTTTTGGTTTATTTGTCTATAAGCATTTTGAATTTGATTGACAAATTTTATGAAATTGAAATAAAATTGACACCCATCTGATCTGTAAATAATGGTTCCAACGCAAACAAATATGCATAATGCATGTGTGTGTGTGTTTTTGTGTATCAATCTTACAAGATTGTTGACACCGACAGTGTGCCTGTCTGGAAATGGATAGTTATATGTGGATGGGATTGGGATATGTGGATGGGATTGAATATCCAGAGAATCCGTAAAATAAAATAGAAATATAATTTGATTATGAGCATTATCTCTTTTGTCAAGGGAAATGGAATATAAAAATTTGATGTGCTGGGTTATGAGCAGCCATTAATTAATAGTAAAATTGTGAGTAATTTTGGGATTCCATTTTTGATAGAATGTATATGAGAATAACATCTATTTATGGATATGAGCTTCATAAAAGGAAATGAGGAAGTACAAAATCATCCAAATTTGGGAGAGGTCTTACACTGACTTCCCAGAATACTCTGCTCATGGATTTTATATATATAAACTTGAATTTTATCAGCATATAAATTGTGCTGTATGTATGGATGTGTTTTAGGCATAGATGATATGGGAAAAGAGTAAAGAAAATTTTGCTGGTTTGAACTATTGTGGGTTTTCAGTTCTGGAGTTTAAACAAAGTCACTGGTTAACAGATGAGAAAGGATAGTAAATAAATTATTCTCTGCTGGGCAAATTAAGTACGATATTACTAAGACTTATGAGAGCTAGGAGATTGATAAGAATAGAAACAAATATGGACCCAAAATAGAAAGTTGGATTCATGCCTCTCATTGCAAGCAAGCACATGGGGCTAAGGTGGACGATCCCACAGAAAATGAGGCTGCACCTAGCAGCCCAGCAGAACATTCAGTGGTAGAAAAATGATAGTCATGATTTACAGTCATTTGAATTACATTTTAACACCCCTTGCATTGATAAACATTACATTTTCAACATGTGATATTCCTACTTGGAATAGTGACATTTATTTGCCTACATGACATACAATTACCTGCTGATATTAATACAGCATGAGTGAAAAAATGTATCACAACTACACCCATGATCAGGGGATTGAGTTCAACCCCGGGAGATAGGGGGATCAGGGTAAGACAAATAATCTGATTATGTTACATATTAAGGGATTTTCTTTATTTACCTTTTAGGAAGCTTGTTAGTTTGGTATATAATGTTAAATGTCATCGACATATAACTATGTCATAGATATGAATATATACAAGGAGTAGCAGACTTGTTTGTTGGTTTAGTAGTTATATTGGCAATTGTTTTAGTGGTGGCTTGCTTGAAAGCCTTAGTGACGGTGTGTTTGAATAAGGTAACCAACAACACGATGATAACACATGAAGTGACAAATGAGGAAAGAAATGTGGAACCAAAAAAGGAAGACTTTTATGGCGACATAAACAGTAGAATTAAGATAATGGCATAACGACAATGTTATGAGTTGTGTCAATTACAATATCAATGAACTCATATCACCACGAGTGACACACTGTTAGGAAAAAAAAAAAAAAAAAAAGAGGGAAAAGAAAAAGTGGAGAGGAATTATGGTAATTATACATTATGCTTAATTTGTTGGTTTGGGAAAATTGTTGTTGGGAATTAGGTATTCCCGTTTGTGATTGTAATCATATACAATGCTATTCTTAGTTTAGTAATAAAATACATACCTGATTGAATATTATTTGTGTGACGCATATAAATGAATATAACTTTTTGTGTTAAGGAAAAACAACAAATTGTTGAATGTGAAACTGTCGGAAGATATACATGATTATGCTGATTTCATGGTAAGATGTACCCTATCTGATTCAGTGTGTGCGGAAAGCAGATTCAGATATGACTGAGCATAAGGATAAGACGAGATCACATTTTGGAGGGATTGCTAACGGAATTGGGAAGAAGAAAGAAAGAAAATTTGTGGCTAAAAAATGAAGTTAATCGTGGCATACACCCTCTTTCTCAAAGAATGATGAAGACATTCTCCCGTGTAACTTGGAGATGGATGCTTACCTTCACCAAGGAAATTTATGTGACCATCTGCCTGGATCACACTGCAACATATGAAAGAAAGGCGATCACTTACTCTTGTTCGAAGGCTTGGAACATTCATCACATCAGAAGTTGCAGGACAACGACATTTTACCTGCAACCTCTGTGAAATGCGGGAACATATGTTATTACTTCACCAACTTGCGGGGAGCCAGCATGGAGCTGCAAACAAATGGCTGTGCCTTTTCACAACAGCTGTGCACAATTCCGCTGGTTGCTCATGGTATGGACCATGGATGACCTGAACACCATGGTCCCAACATCATTGTGGATGCATCCGGCATCCCTGTTCCACATCTTGCTGGCCAATCAACGTCACACCAATACTTGCTGCCCACTCATAATGAGGGAAGAGGCAAGTCGACTACAACTGGGCGAAGGCCTTGTTCAGGAATTACTATGGTTTACAGCAAAAGTGGCAAGAATGCTACATGGAGAGCAGGGTCAGTCTATGACTCCGCACTGTTACCACAACAGCGAAATCCTACACGAAGTAGTGCAGGTGTTATGAAGACAGAAAATGTTTCATACCTGGATTCAAACACAAGTGATCAGCCCTTCCTTTCAAACAAAGAGTCAACATTTGTGTGGAGGCAAACGTTTTTGCCAGATGTTGCAGATGCTTTACAAAACTTGAAAATGAAGTGAAATTGTTGTATCTTGGTGATGGTGAAGTGTTGTTTTGAAAAGATATTTGGGATGCAAATGCAATAGATTGAACAATATGGAAGGAGTCAATGACCAACGAAATGTTTTGTGATTCTTGCAGGACGACGGTGTATGCCCAAGGGAATTTGATTACCAAAGTGATTGATTATTTACTTATACTTGTAATGATGTTTACTTGTAGTTTGTGATTGTTTACTTATATTGATGTTTAGATTAATGGTTAATATAAACAAAAACAAAAAGATGAGGGAATTGTGGAAGCGTAACTCAGTGTAACTTAGTAATTGGCACTGGTAACTTATTAATTAATACTAGTAACGAACCAAGGTACGAGCAGGTGTGTTAAAGCTGGGAGTCCATTGTCCACCTCCTGTACAGCCCTGGGCTAAAGCACCCTCCCACTGTGTAAATGGAAATCACAGCAGGAGGGGAGCGAGCTGATGCCAGGACTTGGTACATGCATGACCTCGGGGCATTAGCGGACAGAGGATTAAGTCCAGTTTGGCCATATAAGCGAGAGCAAACGTGGAGTCAGCAGCACTTGTTATCGGAAGCTCTTCCCGACGGAACGAACGAGTACCAACGAGAAACAGCACCAGGAGATCACCGGCGAACGAAGAGGAACCAACGACTTGAATTACTAGATTCGTTATAGTATTGTAGTTCTTTAATATATTGAAACAAGTGAATTATTAGTTAATAAAGTCATGACCTTTTGTAAAACCTGTTTCCGACCATTGGCGTCTTGAGTTCCTACACACTTCCACGACAACGGGAAGCACAGAAGGCTCGTCCAGGCCGAAACCTTTAGCTCGCTCGCTTGTTCGCTGAGCAGCTCGTTGAGCGGCTCACTGAGCGGCTCACCGAGCGGCTCACCAAGCGGCTTGCTAAACGGTTCCATCCCGGCGAGTTTGGTTTGTACGCTTCCGGCAGCGGATGACTTTACCCGCCTCCTCGCCAGTTTCCCGGCCCTCACGCGGCCCACCTTCTCGGCGGTGGCCGTCAAGCACGGGGTGGAGCATCACATCCCCACCGTCGGGCCACCGGTCTACGCCCGGGCACGCCGCCTCGAGCCGACGAAGCTCGCGGTGGCGAAAGCGGAGTTCGCTACGCTGGAGCGGCTGGGCATCGTGCGGCACTCCAAGAGTGCTTGGGCATCGCCGCTGCACATCGTGCCGAAGCCCGGCGGGGGATGGCGGCCGTGCGGGGACTACCGCCGCCTCAACAATGCTACCACCCCCGACCGCTACCCGGTCCCTCACATCCAGGACTTTTCCGCCCGGTTGGCGAAAATGTCCCTCTTTTCCAAGGTGGTTCTCATCCGTGTCTACCACCAGGTCCCCGTCAGGCCGGAGGACATACCGAAGATGACCGTCATTACACCATTCGGCCTCTTCGAGTTTCTGCGGATGCCCTTCGGGTTGAAGAATGCGGCTCAGGCGTTCCAGCGGCTGATGGACAGCGTCTTGCGCGACTTGGATTTCGTTTACGTCTACCTGGACGACATCCTCGTCGCAAGCGCGTCCCGTGAGGAGCATCTCCGCCATCTCCGCACGCTCTTCGAACGCCTGGGCCAGCATGGCCTGATCATCAACCCCGCCAAGTGCCGGTTCGGCATCGCCGAAATCGACTTTTTGGGGCACTGCGTCACCAGACACGGGGCCACCCCCTTACCGGCCAAGGTGGAGGCGGTCAGGGGGTTTCCGCGCCCCCGCACGATCAAGGGGCTCCAGGAGTTCCTGGGCATGGTGAACTTTTATCACCGGTTCCTGCCCCGCATCGCCCAGCTCCTGCGCCCCCTGCACGAGGCCCTCCGGGGGAAGCCAGGCAAAGGTGACGTTGCTTGGACCGAGCCGATGGACGCGGCGTTCGCGGGCGCGAAGCTCGCCTTGACTAACGCCACCATGCTCGCGCACCCGGTGCCCGATGCACCGATCGCCCTCACCACCGACGCATCGGACTACGCGGTGGGCGCGGTGCACGAGCAATGGGTGAAGGGAACTTGGCAGCCGCTGGCGTTTTTCAGCCGGCAGCTCCGCCCACACGAACGGCGGTACAGTACCTTCGACCGCGAGCTTCTCGGGCTTCACCTGGCGGTCCGGCATTTCCGCCATCTGGTCGAGGGCCGTTCGTTCACGGCCTTCATCGACCACAAGCCCCTGGTCTTCGCGATGGCCAAGGTCGCCAAGCCGTGGTCGGCCCGGTAGCAGCGTCACCTCTCGGCCGTGTCCGAGTACATGACGGAGATCCGGCACGTCGCGGGGAAGGACAACCCGGTGGCGGATTGCCTTTCCCGGTCCGTCACCCACGCGGTCACCGAGGTGCCGTTCGACGGCGCGGGCACGGCCCTCTTGTGTGATGTCTCCCTCGGCCGACCTCGCCCCATCATGCCCGCGGGCTGGCAGCGCCGGGTTTTTGACGCCATCCACGGCCTGTCCCACCCGGGCACGAAGGCCTCCCAGAGGCTGGTCGCCGACAAGTTCGTCTGGCATGGCCTCCGGAAGACCGTCCGCGATTGGACCAGGACGTGCCTCGCGTGCCAGCGCGCGAAGGTGCACCGCCACACCCAGGCCCCGTTGCCCCCGTTGGCCCCGTTTACTGTGCCCGAACGTCGGTTCGACCACGTTCACGTGGACTTGGTGGGACCTCTGCCCCCCTCGCGGGGTTTCACCCACGTCCTCACCATGGTGGACCGCACCACCCGGTGGCCGGAGGCTGTGCCTTTGGCGGTAACGACGGTGGCGGACGTCGCACAGGCGTTCATCGCCACCTGGGTTGCCCGGTTCGGCGCCCCCTCGGACATCTCGTCCGACCACGGCCCCCAGTTCACCTCGGAGCTCTGGGGGGCGGACGTGCGGGGCTCGGCGTCCAGCTGCACCGCACCACGGCCTACCACCCCCAGGCCAACGGCCTGTGTGAGCGCTTCCATCGCTCCTTAAAGGCCACGCTCCGGGCCACCCTCCACGACGGCGGCTGGATCGACAGGCTCCCCTGGGTCCTGCTGGGCCTCAGGACGGCGCCCAAGGACGACCTGCGCGCATCCACGGCAGAGTTGGTCTTCGGACAACCGCTGCGGGTGCCGGGCGAGTTCCTCCCCGACTCCACGGCACCATGGTCCGCGGCGCAGCAGCGCTCCGCACTGCAGGAGACCGCCCAGAGGTTCGCCCCGGTGCCGACGGCGCATCACGGGTGCCCGCCAACGCACGTCGCCCCGGAGCTTCGCACGGCGGAGTACGTGTTCGTCCGCCACGACGCCCACCGGACACCGCTGCGGCCCCCGTACGACGGGCCCTTCCGCGTGCTGGAGACCGGGGTGAAACACTTCACCCTGGACATCGGCGGTACTCCTGACCGCGTTTCCGTGGACGGCCTCAAGCCGGCCCACCTCGACGTGGACCACCCCCCACCAGTGGCTCGGCCCCCGCGTCGGGGCCGCCCCCCGGCGGGCAGACCCCTGGCACCACCCAGCCCCGCCGGCACGCCACCACCCTGTCCTGCACCCATCCCAGATGCCGCCAGCGGCATCCCAGTCGGCAACCCGGCATCCCAGACGCCGCCAGCCGCCAGAGGGCGCTTCGGCCGGGTCATCCGTTTCCCCTCAAACTGACCCTTCAGGTGCGCGGGAATTCTGGGGGGGCGCGTGTGGCGGACACGATGGCTCGCTGGCGCGGTGACATCATTCCGCGCACCAAGAGGGTGTCGGCCACGCCCGAGGGGTAGGCGTGGCCTCGGGATATACACGGGGCTCGCAGCCCCGAGCAAGTCAGTGCTACAGTTTGAGCTTTACAATAAAGACTCTTTTGACCCTACGCGTTGTGGCTTACCTTCTTTGGCAAACAAGTTACGTGCGTAGCACCACGCTACAATACAATCTTTGCATTGATTTCTTGTACACAGCATCAGTATTTCCATCAAAAGTTAGCTTGTCATCAATAAAGGTGCCCAGGTATTTAAATTTGCTAACAATTTCCACCTTATCACCATTTATGGTTACAGGCTCATGATTGTGACCTTTCCGAAAGTCCAAAATCATCTCTTTTGTTTTGTCCACATTCAGAGTAAGACAAAAGTCCCCACCACTTGTTCAATGTGTCAATCTCGTCGAGGTGAAGATACAAAGGATGATTGATCGGAAAGACAGCCAACAATGGCGATATCGTCTGCATACTTAATTAAGTTACAAACTTCTTAAAGAGCCACGCATCCATTGGTGTACAAACTGAACAGTAGAGGTGACAATACACCGCCTTGTGGAGCACCAGTATTCAAGATTGATAACTTTGATAAGCTACCATTCACCCTCACCCGCTGAGGACGGTCTCGTAAAAAACTTTCCACCCAAAGTATGATATGGGGGTTCAGGCACAGGTCACTCAACACTTTCACAAGGGTAAATGGCTGCATAGTGTTAAAGGCTGACGAGAAATCGATAAATAACACACGGACATAGGTTCCATTCTGGTCAAGGCGACTTGTGATTAGATGAAGTAAGCTGAGCCAGGCATCTTCAACACATCGTCTTGCTTTATATGCAAATTGTAAAGGATCCAGTTTCGGAGTTACATCTGATGCTATAAACTTCACCATCAATTTCTCCATACATTTACACAGGATTGAAGGAGCTGTGCTCCTACGCGAGTTAAAAGGATTGACGCGACAAAAGACGGGAATTCATCCGAGTTTCTTTATTCGGCAAAACCAAACTCGGGTACTCTGAAAAGCCCGTTTATCGGGCAGCAATATATATATACAATCAAACGCGGCGAGAGTGGGCGTGCCCGGGCGGCCCGGGTGAGCCCGGGAAAGGCAAGTCTGGACATGCCCGGGAAAGGCGAGACTGGGCGTCTCCGGGCGGTCTGGGCGAGCCTGGCACAGCGATCGCTCCGTGGTTGCGTCCTCGGCAGGTGTAAGGCGATTGTGTATGTTCAGCGGCAACCGCTACACGCGCCCCCCCAGAATCGACTTGCACCGGCAGGGTCAATTTAAGGGGGGTCCTGATGACCCGGCCGAAGCGACCCCTGGAGGGTCGTGGGGGGCGGGGGGGTCCGGTGTGGTGGTGGGTGGCTGAGCGGGGGGAACCGTGGACGGGGGGTGGCCTCGGCACGGAGGAAGGGCCAACCGTGGTGGTTGGTCGACGTCCACGTGCGCCGGCTTGAGGCGGTCCACCGAAATCCGGTCCGACCTGCCGCCGACGTCGATGACGAAAAACTTGTCGTCCCGTCGCAGGACCCAGAAGGGTCCGTCGTACGGCGGCCGGAGTGGCCCCCGGTGTGCGTCATGACGCACAAAAACGTACTCCGCTGTGCGAAGCGCTGGGGGAACGTAGGACTGGGGGCCACTGTGGCGGGACGTTGGCACGGGGGCAAACCGTCGGGCGGCCTCCTGGAGGTCTGAGCGCCGGCGAGCCGCGGACCAGGGACTGGTAGCATTGGGCACGAACTCCCCCGGGAGGCGTAGCGGCTGGCCGTAGACGAGCTCGGCGGTGGATGCCTGGAGGTCCTCCTTGGGGGCCGTGCGGAGGCCCAAAAGGACCCACGACAGCCGGTCGGCCCAACCTCCGTCCTGAAGGCCGGCCATGAGCGCGGCCTTCATAGAGCGGTGAAAACGCTCGCACAACCCATTGGCTTGGGGGTGGTAGGCCATGGTACGGTGGAGCTTGACCCCCAGGTTGCGGGCGACCGCGCCCCACAGCTCGGAGGTGAACTGCGGACCGCGGTCCGAAGAGATGTCCGCCGGTGCGCCGAAGCAGGCGACCCAGGTGGCGATGAAAGCCTGCGCCACATCGGCGGTGGTGGCCAGGTGGAAACTGGCCAGGTGGAAATGGCGAACGGCCAGGTGGAAACGAGGGGAACGGCCTCCGGCCACCTGGTGGTCCTGTCCACCATGGTGAGCAGGTGTGTGAAACCTCGTGATGGGGGAAGGGGGCCCACCAGGTCCACGTTGACGTGGTCGAAACGCCGTTCGGGCATGGTGAAAGGTGCCAGCGGGGCCTGGGTGTGGCGGTGGACCTTGGTCCGCTGGCAGGCCATGCAGGCATTGGCCCAATCGCGGACGTCCCGTCGAAGTCCGTGCCAGACGAAACGCGCCGACACTAGCTTCTGGGAAGCTTTCCGGCCCGGGTGGGAAAGGCCGTGGAGGGAGGCGAAAACGCAGCGCTGCCAGGTAACGGGCACGATGGGGCGAGGCTGGCCTCGGGAGACGTCGCAGAGCAGGACAGTGTCCGCGAAGGGGATGTCGGCCAGGCGGAGGCCCGTGGCCGCCGCCCGGAGGGCTTGCACCATGATGTCGGTGGTCTGGTCAGCCGCCATAAGCGCGAAGTCCACGCCGAGGTGGACCGCGTTCGCGCTGGCCCGAGAAAGACAGTCGGCCACGGCGTTGTCTTTTCCGGCGACGTGTCGGATGTCCTTGGTAAATTCCGACACGGCGGAGAGGTGGCACTGCTGGCGGGCCGACCACGGCTCCGTGACTTTGGCCATCGCGTAAACCAATGGCTTGTGGTCGACGAAAGCCGTGAACGGGCGGCCCTCCAGGAGGTGGCGGAAATGGCGAATGGCCAGGTATAGACCGAGGAGCTCGCGGTCAAAAGTGCTATATTTTAGCTCGTTCGGCCAGAGTTGCCGGCTAAAAAAAGCGAGTGGCTGCCAAACCCTGTTCACCCATTGTTCGTGTACGGCGCCCACCGCGTAGTCGGAGGCGTCCGTAGTGAGGGCGATTGGAGCATCGAGCACCGGGTGAGCCAGCAGCGTTGCGTCGGCGAGGGCCAGCTTTGCGCCTGTGAATGCCGCGTCCATGGTTGTGGACCAGACGATGTCATGCTTGGCCGGCTTGCCCCGGAGGGCTTCGTAAAGGGGCCGCATGAGCTGAGCAGCGCGGGGCACGAAACGGTGGTAGAAATTCACCATGCCGAGGAACTCCTGCAGGGCCTTGATGAAGCGGGGACGCGGGAACTCGGTGATGGCCTCGACCTTGGTTGGCAGCGGCACGGCCCCGTTTCTGGTGATGTGGTGGCCCAAAAAGTCAACGGCCGTCGTGCCGAAGTGGCATTTGGGCGGGTTGACGATTAAGCCATGCTCGCTGAGGCGCTCGAACAGTGTTCGGAGGTGGAGGAGGTGCTCGGCCCTGGACGTGCTGGCGACGAGTATGTCTTCCAGGTAGATGAAGAGGAACGGCAGGTTGCGCAGCACGCCGTCCATCAAGCGTTGGAACACCTGGGCCGCGTTTTTGAGGCCAAACGGCATTCTCAAGAATTCGAATAGGCCGAACGGCATGATGACGGCCGTTTTTGGGATGTCGGCCGGCCTGACAGCTACCTGGTGGTATCCCCGTATTAGGTCAACTTTCGAAAAAATGACCCGCCCCGCCAAACGGGCGGAAAAGTCCTGCATGTGCGGGACCGGATACATGTCAGGGGTGGTAACGTCGTTGAGGCGGCGGTAGTCGCCACATGGGCGCCAGCCGCCCCCCGGCTTCGGCACGATGTGTTGTGGCGAGGCCCACGCGCTATCGGAGCGCCGCACGATGCCGAGGTGCTCCAATGCGTCGAACTCGGCTTTTACCATGGCAAGCTTGGCCGGGTCGAGGCGGCGGGCTCTGGCGTAGACCGGCGGGCCCGTAGTTGGTATGTGGTGCTCGATACCATGTCTCACTGCGACGGCCGAAAACGTCGGCCACGTGAGGGCCGGGAACTCTGCAAGCAGGCGAGCGAACTCGTTTGCCGCCGGGAGGGCGCATGCTAGTTCGGTCGGCGGGGGAGCTGCTCATCATTCATGCCAGGGAGCTGAAAGTCTCGGCGTTGACAAGGCGACGCCATTTGACGTCGACCAGCAGCCCATGTGCGCAGAGGAAGTCGGCGCCCAGCAAAACCATGGGCACGCTCGCCGTCACAAAGGTCCAGTTAAAGCGCTGGTTGCCGAAGCAGAGGGTGACGTTGCGCGGGCCGAAGGTGCGGATGGCCGATCCGTTGGCAGCGACCAAGGAGGGGCCGGAAACGGCGGTCTGCCTGTCCTGCTCGGAGGCGGGTATGACGCTCAGTTGGGCGCCGGTGTCACAAAGGAAGCGCCGCCCGGATGCTTTGTCCTTGATAAAAAGCAAGTTGCCCGAGTGGCCGGCGCTCATGGCCAGTAATGAATGCCGGCCCGGCCGTTTCCCGACTTGCCGAAAGTGCACGGGGGTCGGCATGTCCGTGCCTTGTGTCCGAACCTGGCGTGGTAATAACACCACGCCTGGTCAGGTGGCGGCTCCGGCCGTCGTGTTGGGAGCGGTCGGCGCGGCATGGCGGCCGCCAGTTGCACTGGCAGTTCGGCCTCCAACCGCACCGGGCGCTCGGGCGCCATGGGCGTCACCTCGGACGGCGGCGGGCTCCAGGTAGCCGCCCCGATGTGCTGGCCTGCCGAGGAGATCTTGTCGGCTTCCCTGGCGAGGGCGCGGGGATCCGTGATCTGCGTGCCTGCCAGGGCGAGGCATACCTGGCTAGGCAGCTGGCGGAGGAACAGCCCTCAGAAAAGAAAATCCGGGGAGTGCTCACCGAGCAGCGAGAGCATGTAGTCCATTCACTCGGACGGGCGCGTGTCGCCGAGCTCGGGCAGGTCGAGCAGGCGTCGTGCGCGTTCTGCCGGTGAGAGGGCGAATGCGTCGAGGAGGAGCGTCTTGATCGCGCCATACTTGTCAGTGGCTGGCGGGTGCTGGAGGAGGCCCAGGGCGCGGGCCGCGGTGGCGGAGCCGAGTGCCGCTACCACATGGTGGAAGCGGGTGTCGTCGGCGGTAATGCCTCGCAGGGCAAACTGGGAGTCCGCCTGGGCGAACCAAACCGCCGCGTGAGCCTCCCAGAAGGTAGGCAGTTTAAGGGCAACTGCCGTGTCCATGTCGGGGGTCACCAATGAAGGAGCTGTGCTTCTACGCGAGTTAAAAGGATTGACGTGACAAAAGACGGGAATTCATCCGAGTTTCTTTATTCGGCAAAACCAAACTCGGGTACTCTGAAAAGTCTGTTTATCCGGCAGCAATACATATATACAATCAAACGCGGCGAGAGTGGGCGTGCCCGGGCGGCCCGGGCGAGCCTGGGAAAGGCAAGTCTGGACATGCCCGGGAAAGGCGAGACTGGGCGTCTCCGGGCGGTCTGGGAGAGCCCGGCACAGCGATCGCTTCGTGGTTGCGTCCTCGGCAGGTGTAAGGCGATTGTGTATGTTCAGCGGCAACCGCTACAGGATGGACGTGAGGGCAACAGGTCCATAATCATTGAGCTGCCTTCACTGATCTCTACAACCACTGGATAGCGCATTGGCTGATCGATCTGACGCCAAACGTACGAACCGGCCGCCATCTTAACCACTCGCATTGATTCTCCAAGAAAGCTCGCGTTAACACTCCTGCCAATACATATATAATTTTGATTCGTTATTACTATAAATGGACTCAAGATGCCTTCATGTGCTGCGGTCAACTGTACAAATAGGCAGTTGAAGGGTTGCAATCCAACATTTCATCTGTAAGTATAATAAAGTTACTGTAAATGAGACTGTTTAGAGTTAATAGCGTGCAACACATGAACGAGTTAGATGTTTGTACAGACCCATGTGTAGATTCCCTTGTTATTTGCTGTGTAAAAAAGTTCTATATTTTAGATTTACATTACAATCGAACTTTTAGTTAGGCTACTTTAAAACAAATAGCTTGCAAAACCACAGATTCGTGTGGAGCTAAGTATGAATTATTACTTAATTGTAAGTGAAGAATAAAAATCTGTAAAAAAAATGCACAAAATTACGGTGTAAAACTGTAATCAGATCTAGATCTGATTACAGTTTTACACAAATGACAATGTGACGAGATCTGGAGTCTACACTCTAGATCTAGTCACATTGTCATTGAAGAGTCTTGACTCGGAGCTCAAGCAATACTGCCACTACAAGGGAATGGGAGGTAATTGCATCGCGCAAGACAAGACACCGATCCTTCATGTGTCCAGTGTACCTGTCAGCCATGACAGAGAAGGCCGCATCACCGATGAGAGCGACATGTTTCTTATCAGGAAATACGACTTGGAAGATCGGCAGCCATGTAATGAAGACCATGATTACATTGATGCACCTAACATCCCTCCCTTGTCTCCAGTGCTACATGATGCTATAGGATACATAGCAGGCTACGTTGTACGTGTGGTAAAGAGACGCACACCTTGCCTTGAATGTCAACAGGTTCTGACTTCAAATGGGATGGATGCTGGTGGACGCCTCTTGAAGAGAAAGAATCGGGGTGGCCTTATCAAATCTTCTGATGATGTGGTGAAGGTGTGCAAATCTTCTGATGATGTGGTGAAGGTGTGCAAATCTTCTGATGATGTGGCGAAGGTGTGCAAATCTTCTGATGATGTGGTGAAGGTGTGCAAATCTACTGAGCGATGCCTCCAGAGACTGCTCCGTACAACAGCCGGTGCTCTACCTCGGTCCGAAGGGATTGCATCTGCCCTATCGATGGCTGTTCTGCATGATGTCGGATCTCAATGTTTGTCTGCACAGCTGAACGATCACATGTTCGACTGTCGGCCAGACCACGATCACGTTTTTGTGCTTATCAAGTGCATTGCAGCATGTTACATCAAGATCTGGATGCATCACCTTGCCAAGTGCTTCACCGAGAAGATAACAGGACCCAAACTACGCAAACAATTGTCAAAGCTCATGATATTTAGGCATGAGTAGTTCGAACTATTAGCGGCTTTCATGAACAAGGAAACTACCCGCATCCTATTACCATGGATGGACGTACAGGATAACTGTTTAGATATTTTATCTAAATCACTCCATCTATTGACTTTGTCAATGCAAACCAAAAGCTTGCAAGTCAAAGACCCACAGCCAATGTAGGCATATTAAATGGAACCCGAGTCCCCCTGTGGCAAGTCGCTGTAATGAGAATAGCCTCAGTTGATAGCTCATTGTACCAGTACGATTGTACTCCTTTAAATACCAACGTTGCCAAAGGACAATCAATTACAAATTGCCTTTCATTGCCACAACTGTACTTTTTGCCTTACATATTGCCTTTCATTGCCACAACTGTACTTTTTGCCTTACATATTGCCTTTCATTGCCACAACTGTACTTTTTGCCTTACATATTGCCTTTCATTGCCACAACTGTACTTTTTGCCTTACATATTGCCTTTCATTGCCACAACTGTACTTTTTGCCTTACATATTGCCTTTCATTGCCACAACTGTACTTTTTGCCTTACATATTGCCTTTCATTGCCACAACTGTACTTTTTGCCTTACATATTGCCTTTCATTGCCACAACTGTACTTTTTGCCTTACATATTGCCTTTCATTGCCACAACTGTACTTTTTGCCTTACATATTGCCTTTCATTGCCACAACTGTACTTTTTGCCTTACATATTGCCTTTCATTGCCACAACTGTACTTTTTGCCTTACATATTGCCTTTCATTGCCACAACTGTACTTTTTTGCCTTACATATTGCCTTTCATTGCCACAACTGTACTTTTTGCCTTACATATTGCCTTTCATTGCCACAACTGTACTTTTTGCCTTACATATTGCCTTTCATTGCCATAACTGTACTTTTTGCCTTACAAATTGCCTTTTATTGCCACAACTGTACTTTTTGCCTTACATATTGCCTTTCATTGCCACAACTGTACTTTTTGCCTAACATATTGCCTTTTATTGCCACAACTGTACTTTTTGCCTTACATATTGCCTTTTATTGCCACAACTGTACTTTTTGCCTTACAAATTGCCTTTCATTGCCACAACTGTACTTTTTGCCTTACAAATTGCCTTTCATTGCCACAACTGTACTTTTTTGACTTATAAATTGCCTTTCATTGCCGAAACTGTACTTTTTGCCTTACAAATTGCCTTTCATTGCCAGAAACTGTACTTTTTGCCTTACAAATTGCCTTTCATTGCCACAGCTGTACTTTTTGCCTTACAAATTGCCTTTCATTGCCATAACTGTACTTTTTGCCTTACATATTGCCTTTCATTGCCACAACTGTACTTTTTGCCTTACATATTGCCTTTTATTGCCATAACTGTACTTTTTGCTTTACATATTGCCTTTCATTGCCACAACTGTACTTTTTGCTTTACATATTGCCTTTCATTGCCACAACTGTACTTTTTGCCTTACATATTGCCTTTCATTGCCACAACTGTACTTTTTGCCTTACATATTGCCTTTCATTGCCACAACTGTACTTTTTGCCTTACATATTGCCTTTCATTGCCACAACTGTACTTTTTGCCTTACAAATTGCCTTTCATTGCCATAACTGTACTTTTTGCCTTACATATTGCCTTTCATTGCCATAACAGTACTTTTTGCTTACGAATTGCCTTTCATTGCCATAACAGTACTTTTTGCTTACAAATTGCCTTTTATTGCCACAACAGTACTTTTTGCCTTACAAATTGCCTTTTATTGCCACAACAGTACTTTTTGCCTTACATATTGCCTTTCATTGCCACAACAGTACTTTTTGCCTTACATATTGCCTTTCATTGCCATAACAGTACTTTTTGCCTTACATATTGCCTTTCATTGCCACAACTGTACTTTTTGCCTTACAAATTGCCTTTCATTGCCACAACTGTACTTTTTGCCTTACAAATTGCCTTTCATTGCCATAACTGTACTTTTTGCCTTACAAATTGCCTTTCATTGCCAGAAACTGTACTTTTTGCCTTACAAATTGCCTTTTGTTGCCACAACTGTACTTTTTGCCTTACATATTGCCTTTCATTGCCATAACTGTACTTTTTGCCTTACATATTGCCTTTTATTGCCACAACTGTACTTTTTGCCTTACATATTGCCTTTTATTGCCACAACTGTACTTTTTGCCTTACAAATTGCCTTTCATTGCCACAACTGTACTTTTTGCCTTACAAATTGCCTTTCATTGCCACAACTGTACTTTTTGCCTTACAAATTGCCTTTCATTGCCATAACTGTACTTTTTGCCTTACAAATTGCCTTTCATTGCCATAACTGTACTTTTTGCCTTACAAATTGCCTTTCATTGCCACAACTGTACTTTTTGCCTTACAAATTGCCTTTCATTGCCATAACTGTACTTTTTGCCTTACATATTGCCTTTCATTGCCACAACTGTACTTTTTGCCTTACATATTGCCTTTTATTGCCACAACTGTACTTTTTGCCTTACATATTGCCTTTCATTGCCATAACTGTACTTTTTGCTTTACATATTGCCTTTCATTGCCACAACTGTACTTTTTGCCTTACATATTGCCTTTCATTGCCACAACTGTACTTTTTGCCTTACATATTGCCTTTCATTGCCACAACTGTACTTTTTGCCTTACATATTGCCTTTCATTGCCACAACTGTACTTTTTGCCTTACAAATTGCCTTTCATTGCCATAACTGTACTTTTTGCCGTACATATTGCCTTTCATTGCCATAACAGTACTTTTTGCCTTACAAATTGCCTTTCATTGCCATAACAGTACTTTTTGCTTACAAATTGCCTTTTATTGCCACAACAGTACTTTTTGCTAACAAATTGCCTTTTATTGCCACAACAGTACTTTTTGCCTTACATATTGCCTTTCATTGCCACAACAGTACTTTTTGCCTTACATATTGCCTTTCATTGCCATAACAGTACTTTTTGCCTTACATATTGCCTTTCATTGCCATAACAGTACTTTTTGCCTTACATATTGCCTTTTATTGCCATAACTGTACTTTTTGCCTTACATATTGCCTTTCATTGCCATAACTGTACTTTTTGCCTTACATATTGCCTTTCATTGCCATAACTGTACTTTTTGCCTTACATATTGCCTTTTATTGCCATAACTGTACTTTTTGCCTTACATATTGCCTTTCATTGCCACAACTGTACTTTTTGCCTTACATATTGCCTTTCATTGCCACAACTGTACTTTTTGCCTTACATATTGCCTTTTATTGCCACAACTTTACTTTTTGCCTTACATATTGCCTTTTATTGCCATAACTGTACTTTTTGCCTGACATATTGCCTTTCATTGCCACAACTGTACTTTTTGCCTTACAAATTGCCTTTCATTGCCACAACTGTACTTTTTGCCTTACATATTGCCTTTAATTGTCACAACTGTACTTTTTGACTTACATATTGCCTTTCATTGCCACAACTGTACTTTTTGCCTTACATATTGCCTTTTATTGCCATAACTGTACTTTTTGCCTTACATATTGCCTTTCATTGCCATAGCAGTACTTTTTGCCTTACATATTGCCTTTCATTGTCACAACTGTACTTTTTGCCTTACATATTGCCTTTCATTGCCACAACTGTACTTTTTGCCTTACATATTGCCTTTTATTGCCATAGCAGTACTTTTTGCCTTACATGTTGCCTTTTATTGCCACAACTGTACTTTTTGCCTTACATATTGCCTTTCATTGTCACAACTGTACTTTTTGCCTTACATATTGCCTTTCATTGCCACAACTGTACTTTTTGCCTTACATATTGCCTTTCATTGCCACAACTGTACTTTTTGCCTTACATATTGCCTTTCATTGCCACAACTGTACTTTTTGCCTTACATATTGCCTTTCATTGCCACAACTGTACTTTTTGCCTTACATATTGCCTTTCATTGCCACAACTGTACTTTTTGCCTTACATATTGCCTTTCATTGCCACAACTGTACTTTTTGCCTTACATATTGCCTTTCATTGCCACAACTGTACTTTTTGCCTTACATATTGCCTTTCATTGCCACAACTGTACTTTTTGCCTTACATATTGCCTTTCATTGCCACAACTGTACTTTTTGCCTTACATATTGCCTTTCATTGCCACAACTGTACTTTTTGCCTTACATATTGCCTTTCATTGCCACAACTGTACTTTTTTGCCTTACATATTGCCTTTCATTGCCACAACTGTACTTTTTGCCTTACATATTGCCTTTCATTGCCACAACTGTACTTTTTGCCTTACATATTGCCTTTCATTGCCATAACTGTACTTTTTGCCTTACAAATAGCCTTTTATTGCCACAACTGTACTTTTTGCCTTACATATTGCCTTTCATTGCCACAACTGTACTTTTTGCCTTACATATTGCCTTTTATTGCCACAACTGTACTTTTTGCCTTACATATTGCCTTTTATTGCCACAACTGTACTTTTTGCCTTACAAATTGCCTTTCATTGCCACAACTGTACTTTTTGCCTTACAAATTGCCTTTCATTGCCACAACTGTACTTTTTTGACTTATAAATTGCCTTTCATTGCCGAAACTGTACTTTTTGCCTTACAAATTGCCTTTCATTGCCAGAAACTGTACTTTTTGCCTTACAAATTGCCTTTCATTGCCACAACTGTACTTTTTGCCTTACAAATTGCCTTTCATTGCCATAACTGTACTTTTTGCCTTACATATTGCCTTTCATTGCCACAACTGTACTTTTTGCCTTACATATTGCCTTTTATTGCCATAACTGTACTTTTTGCTTTACATATTGCCTTTCATTGCCACAACTGTACTTTTTGCTTTACATATTGCCTTTCATTGCCACAACTGTACTTTTTGCCTTACATATTGCCTTTCATTGCCACAACTGTACTTTTTGCCTTACATATTGCCTTTCATTGCCACAACTGTACTTTTGCCTTACATATTGCCTTTCATTGCCACAACTGTACTTTTTGCCTTACAAATTGCCTTTCATTGCCATAACTGTACTTTTTGCCTTACATATTGCCTTTCATTGCCATAACAGTACTTTTTGCTTACGAATTGCCTTTCATTGCCATAACAGTACTTTTTGCTTACAAATTGCCTTTTATTGCCACAACAGTACTTTTTGCCTTACAAATTGCCTTTTATTGCCATAGCAGTACTTTTTGCCTTACATATTGCCTTTTATTGCCACAACTGTACTTTTTGCCTTACATATTGCCTTTTATTGCCATAGCAGTACTTTTTGCCTTACACATTGCCTTTTATTGCCACAACTGTACTTTTTGCCTTACATATTGCCTTTCATTGCCATAGCAGTACTTTTTGCCTTACATATTGCCTTTCATTGTCACAACTGTACTTTTTGCCTTACATATTGCCTTTCATTGCCACAACTGTACTTTTTGCCTTACATAGTGCCTTTTATTGCCATAACAGTACTTTTTGCCTTACAAATTGCCTTTCATTGCCATAACTGTACTTTTTGCCTTACATATTGCCTTTCATTGCCACAACTGTACTTTTTGCCTTATATATTGCCTTTCATTGCCACAACTGTACTTTTTGCCTTACATATTGCCTTTCATTGCCACAACTGTACTTTTTGCCTTACATATTGCCTTTCATTGCCACAACTGTACTTTTTGCCTTACATATTGCCTTTTATTGCCACAACTTTACTTTTTGCCTTACATATTGCGTTTTATTGCCATAACTGTACTTTTTGCCTGACATATTGCCTTTCATTGCCACAACTGTACTTTTTGCCTTACAAATTGCCTTTCATTGCCACAACTGTACTTTTTGCCTTACATATTGCCTTTAATTGTCACAACTGTACTTTTTGCCTTACATATTGCCTTTCATTGTCACAACTATACTTTTTGCCTTACATATTGCCTTTCATTGCCACAACTGTACTTTTTGCCTTACATATTGCCTTTTATTGCCATAGCAGTACTTTTTGCCTTACATATTGCCTTTTATTGCCACAACTGTACTTTTTGCCTTACATATTGCCTTTCATTGCCATAGCAGTACTTTTTGCCTTACATATTGCCTTTCATTGTCACAACTGTACTTTTTGCCTTACATATTGCCTTTCATTGCCACAACTGTACTTTTTGCCTTACATATTGCCTTTTATTGCCATAACAGTACTTTTTGCCTTACAAATTGCCTTTCATTGCCATAACTGTACTTTTTGCCTTACATATTGCCTTTCATTGCCACAACTGTACTTTTTGCCTTACATATTGCCTTTTATTGCCATAGCAGTACTTTTTGCCTTACATATTGCCTTTTATTGCCATAGCAGTACTTTTTGCCTTACATATTGCCGTTCATTGCCACAACTGTACTTTTTGCCTTACATATTGCCTTTCATTGCCACAACTTTACTTTTTGCCTTACATATTGCCTTTCATTGCCACAACTGTACTTTTTGCCTTACAAATTGCCTTTCATTGCCATAACTGTACTTTTTGCCTTACATATTGCCTTTTATTGCCATAGCAGTACATGTATTCTTTAAATGATTTTTAAGATTCCTTCATGCCCCCCCCCCCCCCCCATTTACTACTGAAAAGAGTTTACTTCTGACAAGAAATAAGAATGGAAATAAATCACTAGACAGTAATTACCTTTTTTAAATTACTTTTATTCAGCAAAGAAAACAAATGACCATTCAATAAGAACTGTTAGTGGATGCCATTACTGATGTCGTCTGCAAAATGCTGCAACATTAACAGCATTGTTTTGTTTTGAAGAAGGAAGCAAACGATTGGGACTTGGTGTAGTGGGGGACATCTTTTGGATGATTAAACAAGTTGATGTTGATGTAGGCCTCTATAACGAGAATACAATTTGAAACTATAGTATAAGGGATTTGATATAAAGTCCACATCTGAAGGAAAGTAGCGAGCTTAGTTGGGAATCGCATACAAATTACGTGTTGTTCACTCCCTGTCTCCTGACGCGTCCGCATCCGATGCGAGTGGTTAAGGTGGCCGACCTGTGTGCGCGGCAGCGTCAGTTGTGTGGGCACGTTCAGTGGGCGATGCGTTATCCAGTGGTTGTAGAGATCAGTGAACCTTTTTTGGCACGGGAATAATAATGGACTTTTTCCAACAAATAGGAACAGTGTGAGTCGCCAAAAGTAACTGAAACAATCGAGTAAAAACATTAGTAAGTTCTAAACAGATCTCTTTCAGAATACAACACTTAATGCCATCTGGACCACAGGCCTTTTACTCAACCCCTGAAACACCTCACGACATCAGGTTCACAAATTACAGGTGTGGGACACGCTCGAGTATCGAGATCCTCACAGAGAGCTTTACATTTTACTCGGTTTCCCGGAACATCAAATCTCGCGTAAAAGTCAATTCATCCACAAATTTGGAATCTGGAACATTAGTGGGCAATGTACCATCCTTGAGCCTCTCACTCATTCCCATCATATGCCTGAGTCCCCTCCAAGCGTTACGAGCATCACCATCGTGTAGTTGTTCTTCAATCTTGTCCTTGTACGACCGTTTACACTTGCCGATGACAGAGCGCAATTCTTTCTTCGCCACCCTGAGGGCGGAGTCATCCTTCTTCAGGAATGCACGCTTCTTCTTCCTCTGCTTCTTCTGCTTCTTCTTCTTCTTCTTCAAACAAGCCTTCACTTCAGCGGTAACCCAAGGTTTGTTATTGGGAAACATGCGAATGGTTCTCTTTGTGGTCACGAGATCCTCACAGAACTTCACATAATCTGTGATCGTCTCAGTAAGTTCATCAGGGTCGTCACAAGAGTCAAAAAATACATCCCAGTCTGTGCACAGGAAACAGTCCTTCAAACGTTCGTTATCCTCCACCGTTCTGGTGTTAACGTCTTGCAAGGAACCGGCATTCGTTTCACCTTTGGTCTGTACGAAGGTAAGAGATGGACCACCTTATGGTCTGATCGTCCGATCGCAGGAGCACATTTCGCCACATAAGCATGTTCAATGTTACTGTAACATTTGTCCAACGTCCTGTTAGTGTTACCACGGGTAGCAACATCCACATCCTGATCGAGGTGAGGGAGTTCCTGATCGAGGTCACATCGATTGAGATCCCCAAGAATCAGGATCGATTGATCCGTTGAACAGGAGGTCGCTCCATTGTAACTTTCTGCGATTCGTTCCGATGCGCATTTAAAGTCCAGCCCCGGTGCGTACACCAGAATAATAGTGCATTGACCAAATTCCCGTGGCAGGTAGTAGGGTCGGAAAGACACCGTCAGTATCTCCACCTCCTTGGAACAGGATCGTTCACGTACCGTAAAATGTTTGGCCCAATTCAAATTCACCAGCATCCACAAACCGCCACCTTTGGCCTTGCCTGATGACGCGACTCTATCGGCCCTGATCATCTCAAATCCATCGAAGGACACGTCATCGCCTTCACCAAGCCATGTCTCGGTGAAACACACAACCCCTTCGGTGCCCCGCAATGACGTTTTGCAATGCCTGGAGATGGCATAGGAAAGGTGCGGTGTACAATAGCATAACTAAACCAGGAGTGCTTCATCCGAAGATGTATCTTTTCGAAATGTAATTAAATAAGTCATTAATAAAAAATTAAATAATTAATTGATTAATCAATAAATAATTAATTAATTAATCAATAAATAATTAATCGATTAAATGATTAATCAAAAATATCCTTGATAGCCACATCACTTGGTCACTGTCATATCCAAATATTAGCTTCCCAGCTCAAAAGGTTGAGAAATGAGAAAGAAAATAAATAAATGATTAATAATGAAAATAAATAAATAATAATCATTTAAAAATTAAATTATTAATCAATTCGGTCACAGAACACATAAACCACCACCATTTCATCAGAATATGTAACTGAAATGTTTTTTTAGTAATTAATCGAATAGTTAAATAATTAATCGATTAATTGATTAATTGATTAATCAATAACTAAAGCTGAATGCCTCAACTCTGTATTTGCCTCTAAATCTTGTGTCCCAAACCCATCCCTCTCTGTACCCACCATACCCAGTCGTACCCAGCTGCTCCTGGACTCTGTGTCCTTTCCTCCTGACAAGGTGGAAAAGTTTCTGTCAACCCTCGACTCTGATTCTGCAACTGGTCCTGACGGCATCAGCCCACGGGTCCTAAAATCATGTTCTTCCGCTCTTTCACTCCCTCTATCTGTTCTCTTCACCCTCTCTTTTGCTCAAGGTCATCTGCGATCTGCTTGGAAATCAGCCAACATCACCGCTTTGCACAAAAAAGGTGCAAAAACAGATCCTAGCAACTACAGACCAATCAGCCTTCTCCCAATTATCAGCAAAGTCATGGAATCCATCATTGCTTCAGATATGAAATCTTTCCTCTTCTCCAATGGCTTGATCTCTGACCATCAATTTGGTTTCAGACCTGGTCACTCTACTCTGGACATGCTGCTTCTGCTTTCTCAACAATGGATGGAGGTCCTCAACGCCAAACAGGAAATTAGAGCTGTCTCCCTTGACATATCACGTGCCTTCGATACAGTCTGGTACCCCGCACTGCTCACCAAACTCTCCGCCTTTGGTATCCATGGAAATCTCCACGCATGGCTGGCGGACTTCCTCTCTAGTCGTAGTCAACGTGTGGCCCTGAATGGGTTTCTCTCATCTCCTCTTCCCGTTCAGGCTGGAGTTCCCCAAGGCAGTGTCCTGGGCCCTGTGCTTTTTCTGGTCTTCATCAATGATCTCTCTGACTCTCTTGAAAATCCTCTCTATCTCTTTGCTGACGACTCTACTCTCTGTTGCTCCATTCCTCTTCCCTCAGATCGGCAGTCTGCTGCCTCCTCGCTCTCTGCAGACCTGGTCAAAATCACAGACTGGGCAAACAAGTGGAACATGTCTTTCAATCCTGACAAATCTCACACTCTTACGATGTCTCTCCGAAAAGACCGACTGGACAACCCTCCCATCCACTTTCTGAATAATCCTCTCCAAGAAGTTCTGTCACTCAAGCTTTTGGGTCTCACTATCTGCCATGATCTTTCCTGGGAAAACCACATTTCAAATCTGGCCTTCAAAGCCAGTCGCCGACTGGGCATCCTCCGTCGTGCGAAGTCCTTCCTTGGCACACCTGAGCTCCTCACCACATACAAGGCTTTCATCCGCAGCTCAATGGAATACTGCTCTCCCCTCTGGGCTGGTGCTCCTGCCTCACACCTAGCTCGTCTTCACGCTGTTGAAACCAAAGCGTTCAGAATCATTGGAATCTCCCACGATGAAGCTAACTCCAAGGGCCTTTCACTCACTCACCGCAGGCAGGTTGGTGGTCTTTCCGTCTTCTACCGACTCCTCTCTGGCCTTGCCCCCACAGCTCTCTCTGGGCTCCGTCCCCCAAATATTCCTACAGGTCGCACAAGATCTGCCTGCAACCCTCTTATGGTTAAACTGCCAAAATCAAGACTCTCTGCTCACCTTCACTCCTTCATCCTCTTTTGTCCCGCCTCTGGAACAAACTCCCTCACTCTCTTCAATCCCACTCCACCCTCCAGGTCTTTAAAACAGCTGTTCACCACCATCTCTTATCTTCCCCCATCCAAAACCTTGATCTTTTCTACCCCCGCTAATTTCACCCCAAATCCTACACTTTTTTGAAATACCAACTTCTGTCCTGGAAGTCCTTGGTCTCCTTCTGTTTTATACCTTCCCCCCCCCCCCCTACCCACGCCTCCTCCCTCCCCCCCTTCCCATGCCTCCTCCCCCCAGGCCCTCTCACTCCCGCGCTTCTCCCTGCTCTCAGGTGTTGTATTTGTGTGCTTCCCTTCCTCTCCCCATCTTGTCTTCCACTCCCTCTTTCTGTATGTTTTGTTTGTCTGGTTGATTTGTTTGTGAAATAAATGTTAGCTGTTTCACGAGCCTCGATTCAGTATACAAAAAAAAAAAAAAAAAAATCCTTGATCGCCACATCACTTGGTCACTCATGTCCAAATATTAGCTTCTCAGCTCAAAAGGTGCCTGAGATATTGGCCAAATAAGAAAGAAAATGAATAAATGATTAATAATGAAAATAAATAAATAATAATCATTAAAAATGTAAATTATTAATCAATTCGGTCACAGAACACATAAACCACCACCATTTCATCAGAATCTGTTACTGATTTTTTTTTTTAGTAATTAATCGAATAATTAAATAATTAATCGATTAATTGATGAATTGATTAATTAATAAATCAACTAGAACGCCACTCAGTGGAGCGCATACTCCCGCCGTGGGTTTAGTTGGAATAATACGTTTTGTTTAACATCCCCTCTTGGACTGGTCGGAAATCTGATAAATGTGCTTCTATAAAATCCGAGAAGCATTTTTGGGGAAAAGTTGACAGACCACTTTTTTATCATAATTTGGGTGTGCTGAGTCCATTCTTGCTGTCTGTCACCCTCTCAAATGAAGGCAAAAGCTTCCAAAATGGCCGAAAACAAAATGGCTGCCAAAGATTCAAGTTTACTGTATTTTATTAATACCTCTCTTAATTAAATACAAAGTTCAGTACTCTCCTCATTTCAAAAGCATCATTATGTACAAAATTATTCTCAAATATGCAAAATACTGTTATTAGTTTCTTAACATAGGTTGATGGTGTCCATATTGAATTTCAAGATGGCTGTCATTGTTAATCGGTATGTTGCCAATATAGGAAATATGAAGGCGACACGAGAGGCTATTTGTAGGCACATTCATATGATGACAAACAGTGAATTAGATAAGGTACAAGCATTTAAGCAGTACATAATGCTACTTTATATGTATTCAAATAAATTTAGCCATATATAATACAATGTACATGTGATGTTATCTGATAGAATGTGCATCTCCCTCCAATGTCTCACATGAAAATGATCGAATTTTCTGCAATTGTGTCACACAGTCATTCATATACAGTTCTACTCATTGTGACAGTTGTTGTTATCCTTGCATTTGCATTGTGATGTACACAACAGACGAGACTTTCTGCACTTGCACCGTAAATTCATACAGCCAGTGTTGCAGCTACAGGAAATCAGTTCCAGACACGACTGGGGTACAGGTGGAAATGACATCAAAATGGGCACCAGTTTGTCCTCGCTCTGTTTCCAACCCATGGACTCGGGTGGAGGCAGATCTGGGTAGTTCAGATGTGCTCGTCTCCACACTAATGCCTGATAATGTGAACGTTTCACATGGAAGAATAGTGCATCACTTGTTGGGGGAAGTGACTCTGGAGCGCGGGACTTAATGAAGAGTACTGGTCGAGCCTTGTCAACTGTGTCACCGTGTTGCATCTTGTACATTTTGCAGACAAACAGCTCCGCATCTTTAGCAGTTCCTTCTGTAAGATCTCCATTTCCAAGATTTTGCACTAGTCCGTGATGCTCTGTAAAGACTTTCCATGCAGTGGATTTGCTGTGGCCCGAGAAGAAGGATGTCACATCACTTCCAGTCAAAGAATGGAAGGCTGGAATAGTTTCCAGCACAGTCGGACCAAACGACATCTGTTCTGCTATTGTGTGAATAGGTATATGTTTTCTTTTCTTAGCTGTGCCCGCTTTGAGCCAGAGTTTTATGCAAGACATTCGAGGGAAGTGAGCCAGAAGAAGAAGCAGAATGTCAGTATCCCTGGCTTGAACCACTATTCTGTCAGCTTGGTTTTTAACACAATGTAAAATAATACGGGTATCAGCCTCTTCATGCCGAGCTTCAAGCAGGGATGTGTCCACATCCGGGTTGTTTGATTCAACCCTCTCTTCATCAGTGAATCCACCAGCCACAACGATGGTTTTGTCATGCTGATCATGCCTTACCATATGTTCAGAAAGAAATCGTGCCAGGTCTGCCTTGTTTTCCCCGAAGGCCAGGAAATTACTCCAGTCAGCTGGCAAGGGCACCTCATGGCTGTCAATGACTCTTCGAATGGGTCTGATGCCCTTAGCACGCCTCTTCCTCGTCCCGGATTTAATGGACACCTTATAATATCTGTCGAATGCAACATCAATGCGGTCAAACAAATATCCGATCTGAAGGACAGTGTTTTTGAAGACATCAGCCAGATCTCCAAATGTAGAAAGTCCGTGTGGCTTCCCAATGGCAATCACCAAGGCTTGTCCATCAAAAATAATGGTTGCATTGCCACCGAGCTCATCTGGTGCCAGCATCGGTGGGCATGGTGTTTCTGCTGTCAGAACTTGAGACAGAATGGCTTTGGATCCTGTACGAATGTCACCATTCATTTCTGGCAGTGCAATCACATTATAATTGTGATTATAATGAATTGCTAAGAAAAGACAACATTATAATTTGATAGGACAACAAATTTATAGAATATAGATGGTGATACATCATATCTATGGATGACACTTCTAAACTGTGCATTTGACCTCAGGAAGACCGGATATAATAGGTAAAAGAACATTTTGGCGGCCATTTTGGCAGCTTTGATGCAGTAAAACAGAAAAAATCTTTCCCAAAAATTTTTACAAAAAAAATTCCTGCATCCGGAATTATATCCTGAGCTCCACCAAAAACTAATCAATTCTTCCTTCACCGAAGGGCAATCATCCCACCAACTTTCATCCAAATCCGTTCAGAACTTTTCCAGATATCTTGTTCACAAACACACGAACACACGAACACACGAACATACGAACATACGAACACACACACACACACGGACGGACACGATCGAATGCGTTACTCCTTGTCGGGAGTAATAAACCTGAAAATCACAGAGCCAGAAACAGAATTATTTATTTGGTCTGGGAAGCCCATGCGAGGTTTCTTCTTCTTCAGCCTCTCACAACCCTGGGTGAAGATGCAATCTTTTCAAAAAAAAGTTGGAATTTTGCCATATCTGTTTTATTTGTTTGTTAATATACCTCAGCCATTGACAAATCTGGAACTAAGTCTTTATAAGTTCATCAAACACTGACACCACGAATGACATTCGCTGAGCTAAATGTTGATATCTCTTCTGAGGTAAAAAAACAAAACAAAAAAAAAACAGTTTTAAAGCATTATACGTATCAAACGATACATTTTATGAAACGTGGAAACCTAATACACACGTTGGTGGTTTTAAAATGACAGACTATGTCTTTATTAGAAAAAAAAAATGAACATTGAAGAAGACGTTGCTAAAATAAATACACCGCTCTAACGCATCACCACGAGTTTAAACTACATTTACAACAAATATGAAAACTATTTTCATACCACAATGTTAAATATAGAATAAATAGAAAATAATGTTAAAAAAAATGAGCCTTAATATCTTCCAATGGTAAAAAAAAATCCTTTTAAAAATTCCTGGATCGGGAATAATATCCTGAGCTTCACCAAAAACTAATCAATTCTTCCTTATCCCAAGGGCATTCATCCCACCAACTTTCATCCAAATCCGTTCAGAACTTTTCCAGATATCTTGTTCACCAACACACGAACACACACACACACACGGACACGAGTGAATGCATTACTCCCTGGCGTGAGTAAAAATAGCCTTCGCAGCCAAATCACCTGGTCATTGGCATGTCCAAATATCAGCTTGTTACTTGCTCCTCCCCAAACCCCGTTCACGGTGTACCTCCGAGCCCCGAGAGGAGTCACGGCAGAAAGATGTGATATTCTGTGTGTCAAAGATCAATGGTGAAACCACACCAATTGTTACCAACAAACAAGTATTGTATTAAGGTCACACAAGAATAACAGCAACAACAATATTAATCAATTGTACAACCAATATATCATTCCTATGATGGTACCATCAGTTTCGTACAATGTAACTCACTGTGCTCCAAGTGAGCGAAAAGAACATTCCCAATGTCTCTATCCCGCATCCTGGCATCAAGCCAAAGTCGATGTTGAAGCGATCGTCAGAACGATGTTGTATCGAGACCAGAATCCCACTCGGTTGACAGTCACACTGCCAAAGATAGGCAAAAGTGTCCTCAAGAGGCGACTGGGAAATCACTCCTTCGGGTATGGATGTTCGATGGCCATCGGGTTGCTCCAGACCTCCAAACAGCTCGGCTCCTTCTCCGACCTCACTCGCTCTGCCTCTTTCTCCTCTTCTTCCTCCTCGTCTGGTTCCCGATGCGGTTTCCGGTTTCTTTTAAAACACTAACTTTTTTTACCTTTTGAAAACAGTTATTTCTATCTCACTTAAACAATAACAATTAATAGTACATGCAACCAAAAATGTTTACAGTGGATGAGAGCCACAACAACGGAAGTGACGAATCCGTAACACTTCCCCTCCCCCCCCCCCCCCCCCCCTCATGAAAGAAAGTTGGAACAGAGTGAAAACTTTGTTTGCATGCAAAAACTCTTTTAACAAACAAAAGTAAAACTCACCCCCAAATGATCAATTCACGTGAGCAACAATAATTAATATTCCCCACAATAAAGCAACAAAACTTCCAAACAACCTACAGGAATTTCTAAAGTTAGTTCACTCTGGATAAAGCATCAGCAACGACATTGTCCCTGCCCTTTACATGCTCAATTTCCAAGTTGAACTCCTGCAAAGCCAAACTCCATCTCATCAACCTCTGATTTTTATTTTTCAGTTTTTGAATGAAGGTTAAGGGGTTGTGATCAGTGAAGATTTTTATTGGAAAAGTAGTAGTTCCGAGATACACCTCATAATGCTGAAGCGCTAGCAGGAGAGCAAGGGTCTCTTTTTCCACGGTGGCATAATTTGCCTGGTATTTGTTAAACTTTTTGGAATAGTAGCACACCTGGTGATCCACTCCATCCTCATCTTCCTGTAATAGAACTGCCCCAGCCCTCACATCACTTGCATCAATGGCCAACTTCAAAGGTGCTTGAAAATCCGGGGCTGCTCGGACAGGAGATCCCATTAATATTTCTTTGACGTGGGCAAAGGCAGCTTGACATTTGTCATCCCAAACAAACTTGGTCTCTTTCCTCAGCAAATTCGTTAAAGGGGCTACCACATCAGAAAAATTCCTGCAGAACCGCCGGTACCAACCAGCCATACCCAAGAATCTCATGAGCTCCTTCTTCCCTTTTGGAACTTGGAAGCGATCAATGGCTTCTATCTTGGCTGTCACTGGTTGCACCTGACCCTGACCTACTACATGGCATAGGAACACCACCTGTGCCTTTACAAACTCACTCTTAGATAAGTTGATGGTCAACCCTGCCTCGGTCAGTTTCTTGAAAAATGCATGAATTTGTTTAATATGACCTTCCATGGTCATAGTGTGGATGATGACATCATCCAGATAAGCCTCCACCCCCTCAAGGTCTGCAATAAGCTAATTAATCAGCCGTTGAAATGTAGCAGGCCCATTTTTCAATCCAAAGGGAAGAACCTTGTACTGATATAACCCATTTGGTGTGACTAAAGCCGAGATTTCCTTGGCTCTATCAGTAAGACGAATCTGCCAATACCCTTTCAGCAAGTCAAATTTAGTTACAAATTTAGCTGGGCCTATTCTATAAATGCAGTCATCAATCCTCGGGATGGGATAGGAGTCGGTCTTGGTCACTGCATTAACCCGTTTTAAATCCGTACAACAGCGAAAACTGCCATCGGGTTTTGGAACCAACACACATGGTGAGCTCCATTCACTGCTGCTTGGTTCGATGATGTCATTCTCCAACATATACTGAACCTCCTTCCGAAGATACTCCATCTTCACAGGATTCATCCGATAGGGGTGTTGCTTCACAGGAGTGGCTTCCCCAACCTCAATATCATGATATACCAAGTCAGTACGACCAGGTACATCTGTGAACGAATGTGCAAACTCAAAAATTAGGCTGGATAGTTGTCCTTGTTGTTCCCTCGTCAAATGACCTAATTTCTCATCTAAATGACTCAACACTTCCGTGTTCATCAATCTGAGACAAGCCTGGTCATCAAAGTTATCAAACTTCAAACCGGCCTCAACCTCTGGATTCTCTTGCACCCCGACTACAGGCACGACAGGTGAGACAGGAACCATTTTTCCCACAGGCTTCCTCTCATAACATTTCTTCAGTCGGTTGACATGACACAGCTGCTGCTTTTTCCGTCGGTCGGGAGTTGTCACCACGTAATCTGTTTCATTAACCCTCCTTTCGATTGCGTAGGGACCGAAATATCTAGCCTGTAGTGGCTGACCTGGAACAGGAAGCAACACTAACACTCGGTCCTCAGGACTGAAATTTCTTACCTGAGATTTCTTGTCATGTCTCACTTTCATTTTATCCTGTGTCACTTTCAAGTTTCTTCTTGCAACTTCACAAGCCTTTGCCAATCTGTGCCCAACCGTTGACACATACTCCACCACTGTTGACTGTGACTCCTCCTGTAGCCACTGTTCTTTCACCAATTTCAATGGTCCTCGCACTGCGTGTCCAAACACAAGTTCAAAAGGACTGAATCCCAATGACTCCTGAACAGATTCCCTCGTAGCAAACAACAATAAGGGTATTCCTTCATCCCAATCCTTGTCACATTCAAAACAATACGTTCTGATCATATTCTTCAATGTCTGATGAAACCTTTCCAAGGCCCCTTGGCTCTCGGGATGGTAAGTCCTTGATCTTACTTGCTCCACTCCCAACAGGTGTACCACTTGCTGAAAAAGCGTTGACATGAAATTGGAACCCTGATCAGACTGGATGACCTTAGGTAGGCCAACGAAAGTGAAAGATTTAATCAAGGCCTTCGCAATAACTGCCGCAGTAATTTTTCTAAGAGGCACTGCCTCTGGGAACCTTGTGGAAGTGCACATGATGGTCAGCAAATACTGATGTCCAGCCTTAGTTTTAGGTAAAGGGCCGACACAGTCAATAATGACTCGGCTGAATGGCTCTTCAAAAGCTGGAATTGGTTTTAAAGGTGCGGATGTGACTTTCTGATTAGGTTTTCCCACCAGCTGACAAGAGTGGCAAGATTTACAGAACTCCGCAACATCACATCGCAATCCTGGCCAGAAAAAATGTACCAATATTCTGTCACAGGTCTTGTTCACTCCAAGGTGCCCGGCCAAAGGTGTCTCATGCGCCAAACTCAATATCTCCTTCCGGTACGGCGGTGGCACCACAATTTCGGAATGAACTTTCCAATCATCGTTTGCTGGCACCTCTGGTGGTCTCCATTTTCTCATGAGTATTCCCCCTTTCATGAAGTAACCAACAGGTAACTTCATAGCCTCTTCCTCTGTAACGGCTTTAACAATTAAACTCCGGATCTCCGAATCTCCGTGTTGTTCTTCAACAAGTCTCTTTCGGATCAGCAATGTTTGTTCAACCTCGTTCCCAGATGTCTCCGACGCACACTCCATTTCCTCTTTTGTTCCAGATGCCACCTTTTCCTTCGGTTCCTTGATATCACTCCCTTTCCTATTACCTCTTTCAGAATTTTCCTCCTATACCTCTAAGGAACACAAATCCACATCGCCTTCCTTTTCCTTCTCTCCAGAGCGCTTTCTACCCATAGCACGAGTCACTGCACAGGATGGAAAGATACGCGGAATCTCCTGCTCTAACTGTGCGGTGTTATTTTCCATACTGGGCTTTTCAACCAACATCGGATTGCCAGAAACTCGACCACCGGCGAAATCATTCCCGATAATAAAAGAGATTCCCTCTACAGGAAGAGTGGCTTGTAAGCCCACAGTGACCGGTCCCGACACCAAATCAGACTTCAAATGGATGACATGAAGAGGAGCTTTAACATAGCCACCAACGCCCTGTAAAAGAACACTAACACCAGTTGCCGTCTTCTCTGACAATGGCAAAATGCCTTCAAGCATCAAAGATTGATGTGCTCCTGTGTCCCTCAATACCCTAACAGGTCTCTGGTTCGTTAAGTCTCCATCCAGTGACACAAACCCCCCCTGAAATAATAGGTTTGTAACCCTCTTGAACAAGGTCGTTCTGTGATGCCGTAACTTTGGTATGGGAACCTTCACAAGGCACTGTCCTCCAAGGACGATTTCTAGCATTGGCCAATGCATTCGGAGTTGCACTAGTTTGATTCCGCTCCTGATTTTTCCTTTTCAGGGCATAACATTGGGACATCAAATGCCCAGGTTTCTTGCAAAAAGCGCAAGTCGGCCCGGAGGAAAAACTCGTGGTCTGCCTCGGGCCCCCCGGAAGATAAGTCTGTCTTGGAACTGTAGTCTTCTGACCCCTAAAAGTCGTGGTATCAGATTTGTCCCCATAGTCCTCTCTCGGCTGCCTCCATGAAAATCTGTTCTCCGCACCTGATCTACTATATCTCCCCTGTAAAACTCTAGGCGGGAAGTTAGGTTTGTGGAACCCCATCCTGTGTGTCAAGGCATAGTCATCTGCCACGGTTGCTGCCTCATACAACTCTGGTACTTTCTTCTCATCCAGATGTACTTTAATGTCCACGTGGACACACTGTTTGAATTCCTCCACCAAGATCAATTGTCGTAACAGGTTGAAGTCTTTCTCAATCTCCTTCGAGTCACACCACCTATCAAACATGGTTTCTTCATTCTGGCAAACTCCACATGGGTCTAACTTTCCCTCTTCCTGGCATTCCTGAATTTTTGCCGGTAAGCTTCAGGGACCAATTCATAGGCTTTGAGAATGGCTTTCTTCACTATCTCATAATCTGCACATTGGTCAATCGGTAAAGCCGAATAGATATCTTGAACTTTACCCACCAGAACACTTTGCACTAACATAGTCCAGGACCCCACAGGCCATTTTAGCATTTGAGCCACATTCTCAAAATGTAAAAATGACTTGGCCACCTCCTTTTCATTGAAGGGTGTAACCAGCCTCACATGCCTACCAACATACCAAGAGTTCTCACAAGTTGTCGAACTAGCCGGCATGGATACTACTTCTCTCGGTTCTCCCAGTAATTCCAGCTCCTTGAGTTTAAGTTCCTTCTGATACTCCATGTCACGTTCCTTTAACTCCCTTTCGGCTCTCCTTTCCTCTGCTCTTCTTTCCTCGAGTTCTCGTTCCTGTTCTGCTCGTTCCTTTGCTCTTCTTTCCTCGGCTTTCCATTCCAATTTCCAATTTCGATTTCACCAAACTCTCCTCCTTTGGTATCCATGGAATTCTCCACGCATGGCTGGCGGACTTCCTCTCTAGTCGTAGTCAACGTGTGGCCCTGAATGGGTTTCTCTCATCTCCTCTTCCTGTTCAGGCTGGAGAGTTCAGGCTCTTCCCATGTTCCTTGTCCCACTAGAGACTCCACCACCAATGTCTGCATCTCTGCTTTCTTCATACTAACTCGGACCTCCAAGTTAAAATATTTGGCCAATAGCATGAGTTCAGATCTTTTTAATGCCTGGAACTGTGCCTCATTAGGGGACGCCGCAAACTTTTCTGCGTCAAACACCATGGTGACTCTCAGTTAGCACCTGTTAACCTTCACACAAAAATTTTCAAATTTTTTCGAAAAATTTGGGAATGTTAGAAAATTCCTAATTTGGGAATTTTGGGAATGTTGGGGAATTCTATCCCGGATGAGCACTCAATTTCTGTTACGTGCTTGTCCCCAAACACCGGTCATGGTGTACCTCTGAGCCCCGAGAGGAGTCACGGCAGAAAGATGTGTTCTTCTGTGTGTCAAAGATCAATGGTGAAACCACACCAATTGTTACCAACAAACAAGTATTGTATTAAGGTCACACAAGAATAACAGTACAATAACAATATTAATCAATTGTACAACCAATATATCATTCCAATGATGGTACCATCAGTTTTGCACAATATAACTCACAGTGCTCCAAGTGAGTGAAAATAACATTCCCAATGTCTCTGTCCCAGCTTCAAACCAAAGTCGATCTACGCTCCAGTGATCGTCAGAACGATGTTGTATCGAGACCAGAATCCCGCTCGGTTGACAGTCACACTGCCAAAGATAGGCAAAAGTGTCCTCAAGAGGCGGCTGGGAAATCACACCTTCGGGTATGGACGTTCAAAGGCTCCCAATCGGCGAACCGCAAATTCCCACTCAAAATCCACGTTACACGCACACACCAGGTTACGTCTGGATGCGGTGAAATGGTTGAAGCGAGGTGAAAAACCTGGAGCGATGCGAAATCCGGCGCGAGGCAAAATGTCCAACGGTCCGTTCTCGAGACGTAACGGCACTCCAATGATTCTCTTCGGAATCAACTGCAAAACACGTCACGCAGGTTTAACTGTCACAGCGATAACAACTCTGTCACAGGAATCCCTTTCCCAGGAAACCCAAAGTTCACTTGTGACCCCCGTTCGCCAGCGTTTGCTCAAAACCTCAACGCAGCTCGGCTCCTTCTCCGACCTCACTCACTCCGCCTCCCTTTTCTCCTCTTCCTCCTCCTCTTCTTCCTCTTCTTCTTCATCTGGGTCCCGATCCGGTTTCCTGTTTCTTTTTAAAAGATTATTATTTTTTACCTTTTGAAAACAGTTATTTCCAATTCACTGAAACGATAACAATAATAGTACATGCAACCAAAAATGTTTACAGTGGATGAGAACCACAACAACGGAAGTGGCGAATCCGTAACACATCCACCAAACAGTGATGACTCCATCTACATCTCGCTGTCTGATAACATGGACCAACTTCTATCCACTCATCCCAACTCTCTTTTCCTCATATGTGGTGATTTAATTGTCATCATGTCAGCTGGCTGGGTGTGGGTATCTCTCTCACCAGCCACGGCTCCTCAGCAAAGGACTTCTGCATCTCGTTAGGACTGACACAATCTGTCAATTTCCCGACCTGGATCTCAGTCAACGGAGAATCTTCTCATATGTACTTGGTTATGACAAACTTCCCTGCAAATGTCTGCTGCTCTTCTTCTGCTCCAATCGGTTCATCTGACCATATGCTTGTTAAAGTGGACATCTCTCCGGCCATTCCCAGAGAGCCTCCTCAGCGTCGCCGAGTCTGGCATTTAACTCGGGCCGACTGGCACAGTCTTAAAGCAACCATCAATCATCTGGATTGGTCTCCTATCTCTACTGCCTCTGACATCAACTGATCCTGGGAATTCTTCCAAAGTAAATTGCTCTCTCTCATGCAAAGATTTATCCCATCACGTCTTCAGTTGTCATTCCCTTCCTCCCGTCCATGGTACACGGAATCTTGTGGTGAGGCAGTTGCCCTTAAACAACTTGACTTCGCCTCCTGTAAGACAAATCCAACGGAAGGAAATGTCATTTCCTTTCACAAATCCCGGAACAAGTGTGTGTCCACCCACAGGAGAGCAAGGAAACAATATCTCTCCACTCTCAAACCTGTCTCCCTCTTCCAAATGCTGGTGGCGTCTGGACAAATCTGTTTCTGGTGTTTGTTCCCCTTCCATCCCCTCCCTTACCTCAAACGGATACACAGCTGAATCCGCACGTGAAAAAGCTGAATGCCTCAACTCTGTGTTTGCCTCAAAATATTGTGTCCCGAACCCATCTCTCTCTGTACCTACCTTTCCCAGTCAAACCCAGATGCTCCTGGACTCTGTGTCCTTCTCTCCTGACAAGGTGGATAAGTTTCTGTCAATCCTCGACGATGATTCTGCAACTGGACCAGACGGCATCAGCCCAAGGGTCCTAAAATCCTGCTCTTCCGCTCTTTCACAGACTCTGTCTGTTCTCTTCACCCTCTCTTTTGCTCAAGGTCATCTGCCATCAGCTTGGAAATCAGCCAACATTACCTCTTCACACAAAAAAGGTGCAAACACAGATCCTTGCAACTACAGACCAATCAGCCTGCTCCCAATAATCAGTAAGGTCATGGAATTAATTATCGCTTCTGACATCAAATCCGTCCTCTTCTCCAATGGCTTGATCTCGGATCATCAACTTGGTTTCAGACCAGGTCACTCCACTCTGGACGTGCTGCTTCTTCTGTCTGAACAATGGATGGAGGTCCTCAATGTCAAACAGGAAATTAGACCTGTCTCCTTTGACATATCTCGTGCCTTCCATACGGTCTGGCACCCCGCTCTGCTCACCACCTCTCCTCCAATGGAATCCATGGAAATCTCCAAAAATGGCTTGCGGACTTCCTTTCTGGTCGTAGTCAACGTGTGGCCCTGAAAGGGTTTCTCTCATCTCCCCTTCCTGTTCAGGCTGGAGTTCCCCAAGGCAGTATTCTGGGCCCTGTGCTTTTTCTGGTCTTCATCAATGATCTCTCCGACTGTCTGGAAAATCCTCTCTATCTCTTTGCTGATGACTCCACTCTCTGCCGCTCCATTCCTCATCCCTCAGATCGGCAGTCTGCAGCCTCCTCACTCTCTGCAGACCTTGACAAAATCAGACTGTTCAAACAAGTGGAACATGTCTTGCAAACCTGACAAATCTCACACTCTCACTACATCTCTCCGAAAAAACCGACTGGACAACCCTCCCATCTACTTTCTGAACAATCCTCTCCAAGAAGTTCTGTCACTCAAGCGTTTGGGTCTCACTATCTGCCCTGATCTTTCCTGAAAAAACCACATTTCCAAGCTGGCCTCCAAAGCCAGTCGCCGACTAGGCATCCTCCGTCGTGCGAAGTCCTTCCTTGGCACACCTGAGCTCCTCACCACATACAAGGCTTTCATCCGCAGCTCAATGGAATACTGTTCTCCCTTCTGGGCTGGTGCTCCTGCCTCACACCCAGCTCGTCTTTACACTGTTGAAACCAAAGCTTTCAGAATTATTGGAATCTCCCATGATGAAGCTAACTCTAAGGGCCTTTCACTCACCCACCGCATGCAGGTAGGTGGTCTTTCTGTGTTCTACCAACTCCTATCCGGCCTAGCTCCCCCAGCTCTGTCTGTGCTCTGTCCCCAAAATATTCCGACATGTCGCACAAGATCTGCCAACAACCCTCTTCTCGTGAAACTGCCATAATCAAGACTCTCTGCTCTCCTTCACTCCTTCATTCCTCTTTCCTCCCACTTCTGGAATAAACCCCCTCACTCTCTTCAATCCCACTCATCCCTCCAGGTCTTTAAAACAGCTGTTCACCACCATCTCTTATCTTCCCCCATCCAAAACCTTGATATTTTCTACCCCCGTTAATTCACCCCAGACCCACTTTTTTGAAATACCGACTTCTTTCCTGGAAGACCCAGCAGTGTCCATGGGTTTTTTAATCCTCTCCCACCCCCCTCCCCCACCCCTTCCCATGCCTCCTCCCCTCAAGCCCTCACCCTCCGACAGATCTCCTGATATCCCTGCTCTCTATGTTGTCTCTTGCTCCCTTTATCATACGTTTTATGTGTCAGTTTGTCTTTTTGTGATCAATGTTAGCTCTCACACGAGCCTCGATCTTGTATACAAAAATAATAACAATAAATAAACAGTCAGGTGGAGGTATGTATGCTCTTCCTTGTGATGATCTCGTTTATTATTGTGATTTCATGACTGTTCGGATTAATATTCATCAGAAATGAATATTTGCTACATCATTGAACACCTTCAATGCAGATGGAGGAAATGTTGAGTTGGATCTTGGAGACGGCGTGAAGCTGGAAGGTGTGAAAACATTTTGCTACCTCGGAGACATGCTGAATGGAGAAGGTGGATCAGACTCGGCAACGGTAGCTCGAGTGAGATGTGCATGGAAGAAGTTTCGGGAATTGAGTGGCGTGCTGATGATGAGGGGAGTGTCGTTGAAGCTGAAGGGAAAGGTGTATGCTGCATGTGTGAGAACTGTTATGATTTATGGGAGCGAGACATGGGTAATGAACGTAGAGCAGCAACGAAGGCTAGAAAGGGTGGAAATGCGAATGGTTCGGTGGATGTGTGGAGTATCGTTGAGAGAGAGGAAGACAAATGATGAATTGCGAAAGGTGATGGGAATGGAGCCTGTGATTGATGCTGTGAAGAGGAACAGGTTGAGATGGCTTGGTCATGTGTTGAGGAAGGATTGAAGTGACTGGTTGAGAAGAGTGATGGAAATGAATGTAGAAGGAAGTAGAAGACGGGGAAGACCGAGAAAGACTTGGCTAAAGATGGTCGAAGAAGAAATGCGGGCAAGGGGGTTAACAAGGAGAGATGCAGAAAATAGGGCAAAATGGAGAAGATTGTCATGGGGACCGCAAGGCTAACCCCGCTCTAGCAGGGAAAATGGCCTTTAAAATGCATGTTGTTGTTGTTGTTGTTGTTGTATTGAACAGACAATTGATTTAACCTTTCAAATGATATGCAACAATCAACGAAAGGTTTATTCAAATTGAGCAGGAGGTTGCTGAGCAACCATATTCCCGAAATTTCAGAGTATGAAGTTCACTTCACGTGACTATGGGCACCTATCACCAAGGTACCTGAAGTACAAATTTCCAACCCAAGATATTTTATGTTAACATCGTATTACTCACGCAGGACATCCAAAGGAATAAAAAGATGCCAACCAGGTATGGTATTGGGGGTGGGGGTGCACGACCAGCCGGCGGACCATGTGGGCCTCAATTCCCAGTGTGTTCCGTGAGCAAGCAGCTCGCTTACCGCTCGCCAAGCGGCTCGCTTGATTCAAAGCGCTCAAGTGAGCACTCCAAGGTATCAGAGCGGAGTGTTCGACACCTGTTATTATCGACATTACAAGCGGCTTGCTGATGGAACACACCCCTGCTGCTCACCTCCTTCTTTCATCCTTCGCACTTCTCCCTCATTCCTTCGAAGATCTGTCTCAAAACACCGTTGCTCGGCAACGGAAGAGGCGGAAGTGGCAGGGAAACGATCAGGGGTGAAGGTGCAACTTGGTCAAAGAAGAAATGTGAATATTTCCGCAGACAGAGTGCAGAATGGCTGAATTATAAAGAAAACATTGTTAAAACCAGGACACTTTACTTCTCTACAACACAATAATTCACCTTTTGGGCGTGGTCAGCACTCCAAGCACCTGCGGATCGCATGAAATGCTCGTCCTGGCTTCTTCCTCAGCTGAGGTAAATGTTATTTTAAAATCAGTGGAAGATAATAACAAGAGATCGTTTGAGGATTACTCACCGGAGCTTTCAGATTAAATCATTTCAATTAATTTAACTCCTGCTTGGTCAAAAGACACGACCAGCGGCGGGAGAAGTTCAAGAGAAAACACACAACGGGCGGGAAATCTAAACGGTGTTTCCTACGACGTCTGCGTTTAGTTGTTAAATGTTGTACATTTCGCTTTTCACATCAGAATTTAAGAGTCTAGTTCAAGTGAACGGTCGCAGGCAGAGATGTAGCGTTTGTGTCAAGGACGAAATGATTAGATTTTGGTGAATATCTGGATTCGGCAACTAGAATTTTAAAGTGATTCTTCACCATTGGGAGATGGGGCCAAAACGATACATAGCAGGATATCTCAAAAAGTTGTGGACGGATTTGGACGAAACTTCGGGGACCGGTTGGGTGTCCGACAAGGTCAAATAGATTCGAAGTTAAGCCTTGACTGGTTATTCAGTTGAGGATTCTGTGTTTGGGGTTCACAGATCTGCGAACGTCCCCCATGACATATATTGTTTATTTATTATTTTTAATAACGAGGCAGATGCCCCCTACTATACGCCCTGAACTTGGCCCTCGAGTGTCCATAGCGGTGTATAGTAGAGGATTGTGAAGCGCCAACCCATTGCTTTCAAGGGCATTATCTGCTTATTTGTGTCTTTTGTAATTCTTGTCAATAAAATGAACCCAAGATTTCTTCCCCAATCAAATCATATAATTTATAGGTCCAAAGGACGGTATTCATTACATCAACGATTTTAAAAAGTTCATTAGTCCATTCATTCATTCATTTCGGTTTATTGAAATATTTAAACACTGGACAAGGCAGTTCGAAGACTGAAATTTGTCAAGTTTACAATAATAAAAGTATTTCATAAAACTTACAAATGCATATAAAAATAATAATATTAATCATATAAAATTACATTCATAAATGTAATAAATACAAGTACAGATACATTCAAAGTACACAGCCCCCATGCCAAATAATTAAATATCCGACAGCGCGGCTTTGCCGGGGCGCCTCCAGCGCCCGGCAATACCTCAGTGCAGATCATAGAGGATGCATTGTGAGGGAGAGGTGTACACTAATTGATTGATTAATTGTACAATTAAAATCAATAAAAGATTATCACAAAATATTTTCTTAATCAATTGGCTTATAGCATAACTAAACCACTAGTGCTTCATCCGAAGATGTATCTTTTTGAATTATTATTATTATTATTATTATTTTTTGTATGCAGAGTCGAGGCTCGTGAAAGAGCTAATATTTATCAAACAAACAAATCAAACAAACAAGCAAACAAAGTATATAAAAAGGGGAGCGGTCGACAAGATGGGGAGAGAAGGGGAGGAAGCACACAAACACAACATTTGAGAGCAGGGACATCGGGAGATGTTTTTGGATGGAGAGGCCCTGGGGGGAGGCAGGATAGGTATAAAACGCAAGGACACCAAGGACTTCCAGGAAAGAAGTCAAAAGTCACCTCAAAAAAGTGTATTTGGGGTGAAATTAGCGAGGGTAGAAAAGATCAAGGTTTTGGATTGGGGATAATTAAATAAGTCATTAATAAAAAATTAAATAATTAATTGATTAATCAATAAATAATTAATCAATTAATCAATAAATAATAATTAATCTATTAAATGGTTAATCAATAAATCAAAAATATCCTTGATAGCCACATCACTTGGTCGCCCGGACAAACAAACAAGAAAGAAAACAAACAAGAAAACAAATAACCAGAGTGAAAACTGAGTACTCCCTTTCAGCGTGCGTCACTGCCGAGCCCACTTCGGTGCCCGGCAATGACGTTTTGCAATGCCTGGGGATGGCATAGGAAAGGTGCGGTGTACAATAGCATAACTAAACCACGAGTGCTTCATCCGAAGATGTATCTTTTAGAAATTTAATTAAATAAGTCATCAATAAAAAATTAAATAATTAATTGATTAATCAATAAATAATTAATCAATTAATCAATAAATATTAATCAATGAAATGATTAATCAAAAATATCCTTGATAGCCACATCACTTGGTCACTGTCATGTCCAAATATTAGCTTCCCAGATCAAAAGGTGCCTGAGATATTGGCGAAATGAGAAAGAAAATAAATAAATGATTAATAATGAAAATAAATAAATAATAATCATTAAAAAATTAAATTATTAATCAATTCGGTCACAGAACACATAAACCACCACCATTTCTTCAGAATCTGTAACTGAATTATTATTTTTATTTTTTAGTAATTAATCGAATAATTAAATAATTAATCGATCAATTGATTAATTGATGAATCAATAAATCAAAAATATCCTTGATCGCCACATCACTTGGTCACTCATGTCCAAATATTAGCTTCCCATCTCAAAAAGTGCCTGAGATATTGGCCAAATAAGAAAGAAAATAAATAAATGATTAATAATGAAAATAAATAAATATATAATAATCATTAAAAAATTAAATTATTAATCAATTCGGTCATAGAACACATAAACCACCACCATTTCATCAGAATCTGTAACTTTAAAAAAAAAGATTTTTTTTTTAGTAATTAATAATAATAATAATAAATAATTATAAATAAATCTTTATTGTCCCATTTTCAGGGAAATTATTGTTTGGTGACACCGTAAGTTGACCATCATTAAAACATAAAACACAAAGGGAATAAGAAAACAATATCAAAAAAGATATAAAATATAAAATAAATATAAAGTATGGAAGATGGACTAAAGAGCAAAATGTCGAGGAATTTGAATTTAGCATTTGAATTGCACATGGTACAAATGACTTTTTGAACATGTTCTTCTTCATCCTCCTTGCACGAAAGCGTCTCCCTGATGGCAGTTTTTCAAAAAGTCCGGTCAAGAAATGACTTTCATCGGTACACACCTGCACCGCCTTCCTTTTCAATGCTCGCAAGTACAGAGACTCCAGACTGCTTGAAGGCCCACCTACAGCTTTAAATGCCAGTGTAATGACCTTTCTCAATCGTGACTTATTCCGCACATTAAGATAACTGCACCAGGAAATCAAATTAAATGATAAAACACTGATCAGTAAGGAATTTGTTAACATCCGCATCACACGAGAGCTAACACCAAATGAATTCAACTTCCTGATAAGATACTGTGGCGGACACGATGGCTCGCTGGCGCGGTGACATCATTCCGCGCACCAAGAGGGTGTCGGCCACGCCCGAGGGGTAGGTGTGGCCTCGGGATATACACGGGGCTCGCAGCCCTGAGCAAGTCAGTGCTACAGTTTGAGCTTTACAATAAAGACTCTTTTGACCCTACGCGTTGTGGCTTACCTTCTTTGGCAAACAAGTTGCATGCGTAGCACCACGCTACACTGGTGACCCCTTTTGCTTCAGCCGTCGCTGACCACAGAACGCGCCATGGCCAGCAACGCGGTCGCGGTAAAGCTCCCTGAGTTTTGGGAAGCACAGGCCGAGGTATGGTTCGTGCAGGCCGAAGCACAGTTCCAGCTTCGAGGAATAACGGCGGACGAGACGCGTTACTATCACGTGATTGCCGCCCTCGGGCCAGGCACGGCCGCCCGAGTCGTGTCCATCCTGCGGCACCCACCGGCGGAGCACAAGTACACGACGCTCAAACGTCTCCTCATCGCCACGTTCGGCCTCACGGAGCTCGAACGGGCGGTCCGCCTCCTGGACCTTCCCGAACTCGGCGACACACGACCATCAGTACGGATGGACTACATGCTGTCGTTGCTGTGTGACAAAGCCCCGGATTTTTTATTCTGGGCGCTTTTTCTATGCCAGCTACCGGCACAGGTACGCCTCGCGTTGGGGCCCCGCGTTGCTTGCAGCCAACGGTACACCCATACGCACATTCGGGAAGCGCTGCCTCTCCATGCGGTTCGGAAGGCAGCGCTTTCAATGGTCGTTCGTAACCGCCAGCGTGCCCATGGCATTGCTCGGTGTGGACTTCCTATGTGCAAATGGGTTGTTGGTGGACGGGAAGCACAGAAGGCTCGTCCAGGCCGAAACCTTTAGCTCGCTCGCTTGTTCGCTGAGCAGCTCGTTGAGCGGCTCACTGAGCGGCTCACCGAGCGGCTCACCAAGCGGCTTGCTAAACGGTTCCATCCCGGCGAGTTTGGTTTGTACGCTTCCGGCAGCGGATGACTTTACCCGCCTCCTCGCCAATTTCCCGGCCCTCACGCGGCCCACCTTCTCGGCGGTGGCCGTCAAGCACGGGGTGGAGCATGACATCCCCACCGTCGGGCCACCGGTCTACGCCCGGGCACGCCGCCTCGAGCCGACGAAGCTCGCGGTGGCGAAAGCGGAGTTCGCTACGCTGGAGCGGCTGGGCATCGTGCGGCACTCCAAGAGTGCTTGGGCATCGCCGCTGCACATCGTGCCGAAGCCCGGCGGGGGATGGCGGCCGTGCGGGGACTACCGCCGCCTCAACAATGCTACCACCCCCGACCGCTACCCGGTCCCTCACATCCAGGACTTTTCCGCCCGGTTGGCGAAAATGTCCCTCTTTTCCAAGGTGGTTCTCATCCGTGTCTACCACCAGGTCCCCGTCAGGCCGGAGGACATACCGAAGATGACCGTCATTACACCATTCGGCCTCTTCGAGTTTCTGCGGATGCCCTTCGGGTTGAAGAATGCGGCTCAGGCGTTCCAGCGGCTGATGGACAGCGTCTTGCGCGACTTGGATTTCGTTTACGTCTACCTGGACGACATCCTCGTCGCAAGCGCGTCCCGTGAGGAGCATCTCCGCCATCTCCGCACGCTCTTCGAACGCCTGGGCCAGCATGGCCTGATCATCAACCCCGCCAAGTGCCGGTTCGGCATCGCCGAAATCGACTTTTTGGGGCACCGCGTCACCAGGCACGGGGCCACCCCCTTACCGGCCAAGGTGGAGGCGGTCAGGGGGTTTCCGCGCCCCCGCACGATCAAGGGGCTCCAGGAGTTCCTGGGCATGGTGAACTTTTATCACCGGTTCCTGCCCCGCATCGCCCAGCTCCTGCGCCCCCTGCATGAGGCCCTCCGGGGGAAGCCAGGCAAAGGTGACGTTGCTTGGACCGAGCCGATGGACGCGGCGTTCGCGGGCGCGAAGCTCGCCTTGACTAACGCCACCATGCTCGCGCACCCGGTGCCCGATGCACCGATCGCCCTCACCACCGACGCATCGGACTACGCGGTGGGCGCGGTGCACGAGCAATGGGTGAAGGGAACTTGGCAGCCGCAGGCGTTTTTCAGCCGGCAGCTCCGCCCACACGAACGGCGGTACAGTACCTTCGACCGCGAGCTTCTCGGGCTTCACCTGGCGGTCCGGCATTTCCGCCATCTGGTCGAGGGCCGTTCGTTCACGGCCTTCATCGACCACAAGCCCCTGGTCTTCGCGATGGCCAAGGTCGCCAAGCCGTGGTCGGCCCGGCAGCAGCGTCACCTCTCGGCCGTGTCCGAGTACATGACGGAGATCCGGCACGTCGCGGGGAAGGACAACCCGGTGGCGGATTGCCTTTCCCGGTCCGTCACCCACGCGGTCACCGAGGTGCCGTTCGACGGCGCGGGCACGGCCCTCTTGTGTGATGTCTCCCTCGGCCGACCTCGCCCCATCATGCCCGCGGGCTGGCAGCGCCGGGTTTTTGACGCCATCCACGGCCTGTCCCACCCGGGCACGAAGGCCTCCTAGAGGCTGGTCGCCGACAAGTTCGTCTGGCATGGCCTCCGGAAGACCGTCCGCGATTGGACCAGGACGTGCCTCGCGTGCCAGCGCGTGAAGGTGCACCGCCACACCCAGGCCCCGTTGGCCCCGTTGGCCCCGTTTACTGTGCCCGAACGTCGGTTCGACCACGTTCACGTGGACTTGGTGGGACCTCTGCCCCCCTCGCGGGGTTTCACCCACGTCCTCACCATGGTGGACCGCACCACCCGGTGGCCGGAGGCTGTGCCTTTGGCGGTGACGACGGTGGCGGACGTCGCACAGGTGTTCATCGCCACCTGGGTTGCCCGGTTCGGCGCCCCCTCGGACATCTCGTCCGACCACGGCCCCCAGTTCACCTCGGAGCTCTGGGGGGCGGACGTGCGGGGCTCGGTGTCCAGCTGCACCGCACCACGGCCTACCACCCCCAGGCCAACGGCCTGTGTGAGCGCTTCCATCGCTCCTTAAAGGCCACGCTCCGGGCCACCCCCCACGATGGCGGCTGGATCGACAGGCTCCCCTGGGTCCTGCTGGGCCTCAGGACGGCGCCCAAGGACGACCTGCGCGCATCCACGGCAGAGTTGGTCTTCGGACAACCGCTGCGGGTGCCGGGCGAGTTCCTCCCCGACTCCACGGCACCATGGTCCGCGGCGCAGCAGCGCTCCGCACTGCAGGAGACCGCCCAGAGGTTCGCCCCGGTGCCGACGGCGCATCACGGGTGCCCGCCAACGCACGTCGCCCCGGAGCTTCGCACGGCGGAGTACGTGTTCGTCCGCCACGACGCCCACCGGACACCGCTGCGGCCCCCGTACGACGGGCCCTTCCGCGTGCTGGAGACCGGGGTGAAACACTTCACCCTGGACATCGGCGGTACTCCTGACCGCGTTTCCGTGGACGGCCTCAAGCCGGCCCACCTCGACGTGGACCACCCCCCACCAGTGGCTCGGCCCCCGCGTCGGGGCCGCCCCCCGGCGGGCAGACCCCTGGCATCACCCAGCCCCGCCGGCACGCCACCACCCTGTCCTGCACCCATCCCAGATGCCGCCAGCGGCATCCCAGTCGGCAACCCGGCATCCCAGACGCCGCCAGCCGCCAGAGGGCGCTTCGGCCGGGTCATCCGTTTCCCCTCAAACTGACCCTTCAGGTGCGCGGGAATTCTGGGGGGGCGCGTGTGGCGGACACGATGGCTCGCTGGCGCGGTGACATCATTCCGCGCACCAAGAGGGTGTCGGCCACGCCCGAGGGGTAGGCGTGGCCTCGGGATATACACGGGGCTCGCAGCCCCGAGCAAGTCAGTGCTACAGTTTGAGCTTTACAATAAAGACTCTTTTGACCCTACGCGTTGTGGCTTACCTTCTTTGGCAAACAAGTTACGTGCGTAGCACCACGCTACAATACAATCTTTGCATTGATTTCTTGTACACAGCATCAGTATTTCCATCAAAAGTTAGCTTGTCATCAATAAAGGTGCCCAGGTATTTAAATTTGCTAACAATTTCCACCTTATCACCATTTATGGTTACAGGCTCATGATTGTGACCTTTCCGAAAGTCCAAAATCATCTCTTTTGTTTTGTCCACATTCAGAGTAAGACAAAAGTCCCCACCACTTGTTCAATGTGTCAATCTCGTCGAGGTGAAGATACAAAGGATGATTGATCGGAAAGACAGCCAACAATGGCGATATCGTCTGCATACTTAATTAAGTTACAAACTTCTTAAAGAGCCACGCATCCATTGGTGTACAAACTGAACAGTAGAGGTGACAATACACCGCCTTGTGGAGCACCAGTATTCAAGATTGATAACTTTGATAAGCTACCATTCACCCTCACCCGCTGAGGACGGTCTCGTAAAAAACTTTCCACCCAAAGTATGATATGGGGGTTCAGGCACAGGTCACTCAACACTTTCACAAGGGTAAATGGCTGCATAGTGTTAAAGGCTGACGAGAAATCGATAAATAACACACGGACATAGGTTCCATTCTGGTCAAGGTGACTTGTGATTAGATGAAGTAAGCTGAGCCAGGCATCTTCAACACATCGTCTTGCTTTATATGCAAATTGTAAAGGATCCAGTTTCGGAGTTACATCTGATGCTATAAACTTCACCATCAATTTCTCCATACATTTACACAGGATTGAAGGAGCTGTGCTCCTACGCGAGTTAAAAGGATTGACGCGACAAAAGACGGGAATTCATCCGAGTTTCTTTATTCGGCAAAACCAAACTCGGGTACTCTGAAAAGCCCGTTTATCGGGCAGCAATATATATATACAATCAAACGCGGCGAGAGTGGGCGTGCCCGGGCGGCCCGGGTGAGCCCGGGAAAGGCAAGTCTGGACATGCCCGGGAAAGGCGAGACTGGGCGTCTCCGGGCGGTCTGGGCGAGCCTGGCACAGCGATCGCTCCGTGGTTGCGTCCTCGGCAGGTGTAAGGCGATTGTGTATGTTCAGCGGCAACCGCTACACGCGCCCCCCCAGAATCGACTTGCACCGGCAGGGTCAATTTAAGGGGGGTCCTGATGACCCGGCCGAAGCGACCCCTGGAGGGTCGTGGGGGGCGGGGGGGGTCCGGTGTGGTGGTGGGTGGCTGAGCGGGGGGAACCGTGGACGGGGGGTGGCCTCGGCACGGAGGAAGGGCCAACCGTGGTGGTTGGTCGACGTCCACGTGCGCCGGCTTGAGGCGGTCCACCGAAATCCGGTCCGACCTGCCGCCGACGTCGATGACGAAAAACTTGTCGTCCCGTCGCAGGACCCAGAAGGGTCCGTCGTACGGCGGCCGGAGTGGCCCCCGGTGTGCGTCATGACGCACAAAAACGTACTCCGCTGTGCGAAGCGCTGGGGGAACGTAGGACTGGGGGCCACTGTGGCGGGACGTTGGCACGGGGGCAAACCGTCGGGCGGCCTCCTGGAGGTCTGAGCGCCGGCGAGCCGCGGACCAGGGACTGGTAGCATTGGGCACGAACTCCCCCGGGACGCGTAGCGGCTGGCCGTAGACGAGCTCGGCGGTGGATGCCTGGAGGTCCTCCTTGGGGGCCGTGCGGAGGCCCAAAAGGACCCACGACAGCCGGTCGGCCCAACCACCGTCCTGAAGGCCGGCCATGAGCGCGGCCTTCATAGAGCGGTGAAAACGCTCGCACAACCCATTGGCTTGGGGGTGGTAGGCCATGGTACGGTGGAGCTTGACCCCCAGGTTGCGGGCGACTGCACCCCACAGCTCGGAGGTGAACTGCGGACCGCGGTCCGAAGAGATGTCCGCCGGTGCGCCGAAGCAGGCGACCCAGGTGGCGATGAAAGCCTGCGCCACATCGGCGGTGGTGGCCAGGTGGAAACTGGCCAGGTGGAAATGGCGAACGGCCAGGTGGAAACGAGGGGAACGGCCTCCGGCCACCTGGTGGTCCTGTCCACCATGGTGAGCAGGTGTGTGAAACCTCGTGATGGGGGAAGGGGGCCCACCAGGTCCACGTTGACGTGGTCGAAACGCCGTTCGGGCATGGTGAAAGGTGCCAGCGGGGCCTGGGTGTGGCGGTGGACCTTGGTCCGCTGGCAGGCCGTGCAGGCGTTGGCCCAATCGCGGACGTCCCGTCGAAGTCCGTGCCAGACGAAACGCGCCGACACTAGCTTCTGGGAAGCTTTCCGGCCCGGGTGGGAAAGGCCGTGGAGGGAGGCGAAAACGCAGCGCTGCCAGGTAACGGGCACGATGGGGCGAGGCTGGCCTCGGGAGATGTCGCAGAGCAGGACAGTGTCCGCGAAGGGGATGTCGGCCAGGCGGAGGCCCGTGGCCGCCGCCCGGAGGGCTTGCACCATGATGTCGGTGGTCTGGTCAGCCGCCATAAGCGCGAAGTCCACGCCGAGGTGGACCGCGTTCGCGCTGGCCCGAGAAAGACAGTCGGCCACGGCGTTGTCTTTTCCGGCGACGTGTCGGATGTCCTTGGTAAATTCCGACACGGCGGAGAGGTGGCACTGCTGGCGGGCCGACCACGGCTCCGTGACTTTGGCCATCGCGTAAACCAATGGCTTGTGGTCGACGAAAGCCGTGAACGGGCGGCCCTCCAGGAGGTGGCGGAAATGGCGAATGGCCAGGTATAGACCGAGGAGCTCGTGGTCAAAAGTGCTATATTTTAGCTCGTTCGGCCAGAGTTGCCGGCTAAAAAAAGCGAGTGGCTGCCAAACCCCGTTCACCCATTGTTCGTGTACGGCGCCCACCGCGTAGTCGGAGGCGTCCGTAGTGAGGGCGATTGGAGCATCGAGCACCGGGTGAGCCAGCAGCGTTGCGTCGGCGAGGGCCAGCTTTGCGCCTGTGAATGCCGCGTCCGTGGTTGTGGACCAGACGACGTCATGCTTGGCCGGCTTGCCCCGGAGGGCTTCGTAAAGGGGCCGCATGAGCTGAGCAGCGCGGGGCACGAAACGGTGGTAGAAATTCACCATGCCGAGGAACTCCTGCAGGGCCTTGATGAAGCGGGGACGCGGGAACTCGGTGATGGCCTCGACCTTGGTTGGCAGCGGCACGGCCCCGTTTCTGGTGATGTGGTGGCCCAAAAAGTCAACGGCCGTCGTGCCGAAGTGGCATTTGGGCGGGTTGACGATTAAGCCGTGCTCGCTGAGGTGCTCGAACAGTGTTCGGAGGTGGAGGAGGTGCTCGGCCCGGGACGTGCTGGCGACGAGTATGTCTTCCAGGTAGATGAAGAGGAACGGCAGGTTGCGCAGCACGCCGTCCATCAAGCGTTGGAACACCTGGGCCGCGTTTTTGAGGCCAAACGGCATTCTCAAGAATTCGAATAGGCCGAACGGCATGATGACGGCCGTTTTTGGGATGTCGGCCGGCCTGACAGCTACCTGGTGGTATCCCCGTATTAGGTCAACTTTCGAAAAAATGACCCGCCCCGCCAAACGGGCGGAAAAGTCCTGCATGTGCGGGACCGGATACATGTCAGGGGTGGTAACGTCGTTGAGGCGGCGGTAGTCGCCACATGGGCGCCAGCCGCCCCCCGGCTTCGGCACGATGTGTTGTGGCGAGGCCCACGCGCTATCGGAGCACCGCACGATGCCGAGGTGCTCCAAAGCGTCAAACTCGGCTTTTACCATGGCGAGCTTGGCCGGGTCGAGGCGGCGGGCTCTGGCGTAGACCGGCGGGCCCGTAGTTGGTATGTGGTGCTCGATACCATGTCTCACTGCGACGGCCGAAAACGTCGGCCACGTGAGGGCCGGGAACTCTGCAAGCAGGCGAGTGAACTCGTTTGCCGCCGGGAGGGCGCATGCTAGTTCGGTCGGCGGGGGAGCTGCTCATCATTCATGCCAGGGAGCTGAAAGTCTCGGCGTTGACAAGGCGACGCCATTTGACGTCGACCAGCAGCCCATGTGCGCAGAGGAAGTCGGCGCCCAGCAAAACCATGGGCACGCTCGCCGTCACAAAGGTCCAGTTAAAGCGCTGGTTGCCGAAGCAGAGGGTGACGTTGCGCGGGCCGAAGGTGCGGATGGCCGATCCGTTGGCAGCGACCAAGGAGGGGCCGCCAACTGCGGTCTGCCTGTCCTGCTCGGAGGCGGGTATGACGCTCAGTTGGGTGCCGGTGTCACAAAGGAAGCGCCGCCCGGACGCTTTATCCTTGATAAAAAGCAAGTTGCCCGAGTGGCCGGCGCTCATGGCCAGTAATGAATGCCGGCCCGGCCGTTTCCCGACTTGCCGAAAGTGCACGGGGGTCGGCATGTCCGTGCCTTGTGTCCGAACCTGGCGTGGTAATAACACCACGCCTGGTCAGGTGGCGGCTCCGGCCGTCGTGTTGGGAGCGGTCGGCGCGGCATGGCGGCCGCCAGTTGCACTGGCAGTTCGGCCTCCAACCGCACCGGGCGCTCGGGCGCCATGGGCGTCACCTCGGATGGCGGCGGGCTCCAGGTAGCCGCCCCGATGTGCTGGCCTGCCGAGGAGATCTTGTCGGCTTCCCTGGCGAGGGCGCGGGGATCCGTGATCTGCGTGCCTGCCAGGGCGAGGCATACCTGGCTAGGCAGCTGGCGGAGGAACAGCCCTCAGAAAAGAAAATCCGGGGAGTGCTCACCGAGCAGCGAGAGCATGTAGTCCATTCACTCGGACGGGCGCGTGTCGCCGAGCTCGGGCAGGTCGAGCAGGCGTCGTGCGCGTTCTGCCGGTGAGAGGGCGAATGCGTCGAGGAGGAGCGTCTTGATCGCGCCATACTTGTCAGTGGCTGGCGGGTGCTGGAGGAGGCCCAGGGCGCGGGCCGCGGTGGCGGAGCCGAGTGCCGCTACCACATGGTGGAAGCGGGTGTCGTCGGCGGTAATGCCTCGCAGGGCAAACTGGGAGTCCGCCTGGGCGAACCAAACCGCCGCGTGAGCCTCCCAGAAGGTAGGCAGTTTAAGGGCAACTGCCGTGTCCATGTCGGGGGTCACCAATGAAGGAGCTGTGCTTCTACGCGAGTTAAAAGGATTGACGTGACAAAAGACGGGAATTCATCCGAGTTTCTTTATTCGGCAAAACCAAACTCGGGTACTCTGAAAAGTCTGTTTATCCGGCAGCAATACATATATACAATCAAACGCGGCGAGAGTGGGCGTGCCCGGGCGGCCCGGGCGAGCCTGGGAAAGGCAAGTCTGGACATGCCCGGGAAAGGCGAGACTGGGCGTGTCCGGGCGGTCTGGGAGAGCCCGGCACAGAGATCGCTTCGTGGTTGCGTCCTCGGCAGGTGTAAGGCGATTGTGTATGTTCAGCGGCAACCGCTACAGGATGGACGTGAGGGCAACAGGTCCATAATCATTGAGCTGCCTTCACTGATCTCTACAACCACTGGATAGCGCATTGGCTGATCGATCTGACGCCAAACGTACGAACCGGCCGCCATCTTAACCACTCGCATTGATTCTCCAAGAAAGCTCGCGTTAACACTCCTGCCAATACATATATAATTTTGATTCGTTATTACTATAAATGGACTCAAGATGCCTTCATGTGCTGCGGTCAACTGTACAAATAGGCAGTTGAAGGGTTGCAATCCAACATTTCATCTGTAAGTATAATAAAGTTACTGTAAATGAGACTGTTTAGAGTTAATAGCGTGCAACAGATGAACGAGTTAGATGTTTGTACAGACCCATGTGTAGATTCCCTTGTTATTTGCTGTGTAAAAAAGTTCTATATTTTAGATTTACATTACAATCGAACTTTTAGTTAGGCTACTTTAAAACAAATAGCTTGCAAAACCACAGATTCGTGTGGAGCTAAGTATGAATTATTACTTAATTGTAAGTGAAGAATAAAAATCTGTAAAAAAAATGCACAAAATTACGGTGTAAAACTGTAATCAGATCTAGATCTGATTACAGTTTTACACAAATGACAATGTGACGAGATCTGGAGTCTACACTCTAGATCTAGTCACATTGTCATTGAAGAGTCTTGACTCGGAGCTCAAGCAATACTGCCACTACAAGGGAATGGGAGGTAATTGCATCGCGCAAGACAAGACACCGATCCTTCATGTGTCCAGTGTACCTGTCAGCCATGACAGAGAAGGCCGCATCACCGATGAGAGCGACATGTTTCTTATCAGGAAATACGACTTGGAAGATCGGCAGCCATGTAATGAAGACCATGATTACATTGATGCACCTAACATCCCTCCCTTGTCTCCAGTGCTACATGATGCTATAGGATACATAGCAGGCTACGTTGTACGTGTGGTAAAGAGACGCACACCTTGCCTTGAATGTCAACAGGTTCTGACTTCAAATGGGATGGATGCTGGTGGACGCCTCTTGAAGAGAAAGAATCGGGGTGGCCTTATCAAATCTTCTGATGATGTGGTGAAGGTGTGCAAATCTTCTGATGATGTGGCGAAGGTGTGCAAATCTTCTGATGATGTGGTGAAGGTGTGCAAATCTACTGAGCGATGCCTCCAGAGACTGCTCCGTACAACAGCCGGTGCTCTACCTCGGTCCGAAGGGATTGCATCTGCCCTATCGACGGCTGTTCTGCATGATGTCGGATCTCAATGTTTGTCTGCACAGCTGAACGATCACATGTTCGACTGTCGGCCAGACCACGATCACGTTTTTGTGCTTATCAAGTGCATTGCAGCATGTTACATCAAGATCTGGATGCATCACCTTGCCAAGTGCTTCACCGAGAAGATAACAGGACCCAAACTACGCAAACAATTGTCAAAGCTCATGATATTTAGGCATGAGTAGTTCGAACTATTAGCGGCTTTCATGAACAAGGAAACTACCCGCATCCTATTACCATGGATGGACGTACAGGATAACTGTTTAGATATTTTATCTAAATCACTCCATCTATTGACTTTGTCAATGCAAACCAAAAGCTTGCAAGTCAAAGACCCACAGCCAATGTAGGCATATTAAATGGAACCCGAGTCCCCCTGTGGCAAGTCGCTGTAATGAGAATAGCCTCAGTTGATAGCTCATTGTACCAGTACGATTGTACTCCTTTAAATACCAACGTTGCCAAAGGACAATCAATTACAAATTGCCTTTCATTGCCACAACTGTACTTTTTGCCTTACATATTGCCTTTCATTGCCACAACTGTACTTTTTGCCTTACATATTGCCTTTCATTGCCACAACTGTACTTTTTGCCTTACATATTGCCTTTCATTGCCACAACTGTACTTTTTGCCTTACATATTGCCTTTCATTGCCACAACTGTACTTTTTGCCTTACATATTGCCTTTCATTGCCACAACTGTACTTTTTGCCTTACATATTGCCTTTCGTTGCCACAACTGTACTTTTTGCCTTACATATTGCCTTTCATTGCCACAACTGTACTTTTTGCCTTACATATTGCCTTTCATTGCCACAACTGTACTTTTTGCCTTACATATTGCCTTTCATTGCCACAACTGTACTTTTTGCCTTACATATTGCCTTTCATTGCCACAACTGTACTTTTTTGCCTTACATATTGCCTTTCATTGCCACAACTGTACTTTTTGCCTTACATATTGCCTTTCATTGCCACAACTGTACTTTTTGCCTTACATATTGCCTTTCATTGCCATAACTGTACTTTTTGCCTTACAAATTGCCTTTTATTGCCACAACTGTACTTTTTGCCTTACATATTGCCTTTCATTGCCACAACTGTACTTTTTGCCTTACATATTGCCTTTTATTGCCACAACTGTACTTTTTGCCTTACATATTGCCTTTTATTGCCACAACTGTACTTTTTGCCTTACAAATTGCCTTTCATTGCCACAACTGTACTCTTTGCCTTACAAATTGCCTTTCATTGCCACAACTGTACTTTTTTGACTTATAAATTGCCTTTCATTGCCGAAACTGTACTTTTTGCCTTACAAATTGCCTTTCATTGCCAGAAACTGTACTTTTTGCCTTACAAATTGCCTTTCATTGCCACAACTGTACTTTTTGCCTTACAAATTGCCTTTCATTGCCATAACTGTACTTTTTGCCTTACATATTGCCTTTCATTGCCACAACTGTACTTTTTGCCTTACATATTGCCTTTTATTGCCATAACTGTACTTTTTGCTTTACATATTGCCTTTCATTGCCACAACTGTACTTTTTGCTTTACATATTGCCTTTCATTGCCACAACTGTACTTTTTGCCTTACATATTGCCTTTCATTGCCACAACTGTACTTTTTGCCTTACATATTGCCTTTCATTGCCACAACTGTACTTTTTGCCTTACATATTGCCTTTCATTGCCACAACTGTACTTTTTGCCTTACAAATTGCCTTTCATTGCCATAACTGTACTTTTTGCCTTACATATTGCCTTTCATTGCCATAACAGTACTTTTTGCTTACAAATTGCCTTTCATTGCCATAACAGTACTTTTTGCTTACAAATTGCCTTTTATTGCCACAACAGTACTTTTTGCCTTACAAATTGCCTTTTATTGCCACAACAGTACTTTTTGCCTTACATATTGCCTTTCATTGCCACAACAGTACTTTTTGCCTTACATATTGCCTTTCATTGCCATAACAGTACTTTTTGCCTTACATATTGCCTTTCATTGCCACAACTGTACTTTTTGCCTTACAAATTGCCTTTCATTGCCACAACTGTACTTTTTGCCTTACAAATTGCCTTTCATTGCCATAACTGTACTTTTTGCCTTACAAATTGCCTTTCATTGCCAGAAACTGTACTTTTTGCCTTACAAATTGCCTTTTGTTGCCTCAACTGTACTTTTTGCCTTACATATTGCCTTTCATTGCCATAACTGTACTTTTTGCCTTACATATTGCCTTTTATTGCCACAACTGTACTTTTTGCCTTACATATTGCCTTTTATTGCCACAACTGTACTTTTTGCCTTACAAATTGCCTTTCATTGCCACAACTGTACTTTTTGCCTTACAAATTGCCTTTCATTGCCACAACTGTACTTTTTGCCTTACAAATTGCCTTTCATTGCCATAACTGTACTTTTTGCCTTACAAATTGCCTTTCATTGCCAGAAACTGTACTTTTTGCCTTACAAATTGCCTTTCATTGCCACAACTGTACTTTTTGCCTTACAAATTGCCTTTCATTGCCATAACTGTACTTTTTGCCTTACATATTGCCTTTCATTGCCACAACTGTACTTTTTGCCTTACATATTGCCTTTTATTGCCACAACTGTACTTTTTGCCTTACATATTGCCTTTCATTGCCATAACTGTACTTTTTGCTTTACATATTGCCTTTCATTGCCACAACTGTACTTTTTGCCTTACATATTGCCTTTCATTGCCACAACTGTACTTTTTGCCTTACATATTGCCTTTCATTGCCACAACTGTACTTTTTGCCTTACATATTGCCTTTCATTGCCACAACTGTACTTTTTGCCTTAAAAATTGCCTTTCATTGCCATAACTGTACTTTTTGCCGTACATATTGCCTTTCATTGCCATAACAGTACTTTTTGCCTTACAAATTGCCTTTCATTGCCATAACAGTACTTTTTGCTTACAAATTGCCTTTTATTGCCACAACAGTACTTTTTGCTTACAAATTGCCTTTTATTGCCACAACAGTACTTTTTGCCTTACATATTGCCTTTCATTGCCACAACAGTACTTTTTGCCTTACATATTGCCTTTCATTGCCATAACAGTACTTTTTGCCTTACATATTGCCTTTCATTGCCATAACAGTACTTTTTGCCTTACATATTGCCTTTTATTGCCATAACTGTACTTTTTGCCTTACATATTGCCTTTCATTGCCATAACTGTACTTTTTGCCTTACATATTGCCTTTCATTGCCATAACTGTACTTTTTGCCTTACATATTGCCTTTTATTGCCATAACTGTACTTTTTGCCTTACATATTGCCTTTCATTGCCACAACTGTACTTTTTGCCTTACATATTGCCTTTCATTGCCACAACTGTACTTTTTGCCTTACATATTGCCTTTTATTGCCACAACTTTACTTTTTGCCTTACATATTGCCTTTTATTGCCATAACTGTACTTTTTGCCTGACATATTGCCTTTCATTGCCACAACTGTACTTTTTGCCTTACAAATTGCCTTTCATTGCCACAACTGTACTTTTTGCCTTACATATTGCCTTTAATTGTCACAACTGTACTTTTTGACTTACATATTGCCTTTCATTGCCACAACTGTACTTTTTGCCTTACATATTGCCTTTTATTGCCATAACTGTACTTTTTGCCTTACATATTGCCTTTCATTGCCATAGCAGTACTTTTTGCCTTACATATTGCCTTTCATTGTCACAACTGTACTTTTTGCCTTACATATTGCCTTTCATTGCCACAACTGTACTTTTTGCCTTACATATTGCCTTTTATTGCCATAGCAGTACTTTTTGCCTTACATGTTGCCTTTTATTGCCACAACTGTACTTTTTGCCTTACATATTGCCTTTCATTGTCACAACTGTACTTTTTGCCTTACATATTGCCTTTCATTGCCACAACTGTACTTTTTGCCTTACATATTGCCTTTCATTGCCACAACTGTACTTTTTGCCTTACATATTGCCTTTCATTGCCACAACTGTACTTTTTGCCTTACATATTGCCTTTCATTGCCACAACTGTACTTTTTGCCTTACATATTGCCTTTCATTGCCACAACTGTACTTTTTGCCTTACATATTGCCTTTCATTGCCACAACTGTACTTTTTGCCTTACATATTGCCTTTCATTGCCACAACTGTACTTTTTGCCTTACATATTGCCTTTCATTGCCACAACTGTACTTTTTGCCTTACATATTGCCTTTCATTGCCACAACTGTACTTTTTGCCTTACATATTGCCTTTCATTGCCACAACTGTACTTTTTGCCTTACATATTGCCTTTCATTGCCACAACTGTACTTTTTTGCCTTACATATTGCCTTTCATTGCCACAACTGTACTTTTTGCCTTACATATTGCCTTTCATTGCCACAACTGTACTTTTTGCCTTACATATTGCCTTTCATTGCCATAACTGTACTTTTTGCCTTACAAATAGCCTTTTATTGCCACAACTGTACTTTTTGCCTTACATATTGCCTTTCATTGCCACAACTGTACTTTTTGCCTTACATATTGCCTTTTATTGCCACAACTGTACTTTTTGCCTTACATATTGCCTTTTATTGCCACAACTGTACTTTTTGCCTTACAAATTGCCTTTCATTGCCACAACTGTACTTTTTGCCTTACAAATTGCCTTTCATTGCCACAACTGTACTTTTTTGACTTATAAATTGCCTTTCATTGCCGAAACTGTACTTTTTGCCTTACAAATTGCCTTTCATTGCCAGAAACTGTACTTTATGCCTTACAAATTGCCTTTCATTGCCACAACTGTACTTTTTGCCTTACAAATTGCCTTTCATTGCCATAACTGTACTTTTTGCCTTACATATTGCCTTTCATTGCCACAACTGTACTTTTTGCCTTACATATTGACTTTTATTGCCATAACTGTACTTTTTGCTTTACATATTGCCTTTCATTGCCACAACTGTACTTTTTGCTTTACATATTGCCTTTCATTGCCACAACTGTACTTTTTGCCTTACATATTGCCTTTCATTGCCACAACTGTACTTTTTGCCTTACATATTGCCTTTCATTGCCACAACTGTACTTTTTGCCTTACATATTGCCTTTCATTGCCACAACTGTACTTTTTGCCTTACAAATTGCCTTTCATTGCCATAACTGTACTTTTTGCCTTACATATTGCCTTTTATTGCCATAACAGTACTTTTTGCTTACAAATTGCCTTTCATTGCCATAACAGTACTTTTTGCTTACAAATTGCCTTTTATTGCCACAACAGTACTTTTTGCCTTACAAATTGCCTTTTATTGCCACAACAGTACTTTTTGCCTTACATATTGCCTTTCATTGCCACAACAGTACTTTTTGCCTTACATATTGCCTTTCATTGCCATAACAGTACTTTTTGCCTTACATATTGCCTTTCATTGCCATAACAGTACTTTTTGCCTTACATATTGCCTTTTATTGCCATAACTGTACTTTTTGCCTTACATATTGCCTTTCATTGCCATAACTGTACTTTTTGCCTTACATATTGCCTTTCATTGCCACAACTGTACTTTTTGCCTTACATATTGCCTTTCATTGCCACAACTGTACTTTTTGCCTTACATATTGCCTTTCATTGCCACAACTGTACTTTTTGCCTTATATATTGCCTTTCATTGCCACAACTGTACTTTTTGCCTTACATATTGCCTTTCATTGCCATAACTGTACTTTTTGCCTTACAAATTGCCTTTTGTTGCCATAACTGTACTTTTTGCCTTACATATTGCCTTTCATTGCCATAACTGTACTTTTTGCCTTACATATTGCCTTTTATTGCCACAACTGTACTTTTTGCCTTACATTTTGCCTTTTATTGCCACAACTGTACTTTTGCCTTACAAATTGCCTTTCATTGCCACAACTGTACTTTTTGCCTTACAAATTGCCTTTCATTGCCACAACTGTACATTTTGCCTTACAAATTGCCTTTCATTGCCATAACTGTACTTTTTGCCTTACAAATTGCCTTTCATTGCCAGAAACTGTACTTTTTGCCTTACAAATTGCCTTTCATTGCCACAACTGTACTTTTTGCCTTACAAATTGCCTTTCGTTGCCATAACTGTACTTTTTGCCTTACATATTGCCTTTCATTGCCACAACTGTACTTTTTGCCTTACATATTGCCTTTTATTGCCACAACTGTACTTTTTGCCTTACATATTGCCTTTCATTGCCATAACTGTACTTTTTGCTTTACATATTGCCTTTCATTGCCACAACTGTACTTTTTGCCTTACATATTGCCTTTCATTGCCACAACTGTACTTTTTGCCTTACATATTGCCTTTCATTGCCACAACTGTACTTTTTGCCTTACATATTGCCTTTCATTGCCACAACTGTACTTTTTGCCTTACAAATTGCCTTTCATTGCCATAACTGTACTTTTTGCCTTACATATTGCCTTTCATTGCCATAACAGTACTTTTTGCCTTACAAATTGCCTTTCATTGCAATAACAGAACTTTTTGCTTACAAATTGCCTTTTATTGCCACAACAGTACTTTTTGCTTACAAATTGCCTTTTATTGCCACAACAGTACTTTTTGCCTTACATATTGCCTTTCATTGCCACAACAGTACTTTTTGCCTTACATATTGCCTTTCATTGCCATAACAGTACTTTTTGCCTTACATATTGCCTTTCATTGCCATAACAGTACTTTTTGCCTTACATATTGCCTTTTATTGCCATAACTGTACTTTTTGCCTTACATATTGCCTTTCATTGCCATAACTGTACTTTTTGCCTTACATATTGCCTTTCATTGCCATAACTGTACTTTTTGCCTTACATATTGCCTTTTATTGCCATAACTGTACTTTTTGCCCTACATATTGCCTTTCATTGCCACAACTGTACTTTTTGCCTTACATATTGCCTTTCATTGCCACAACTGTACTTTTTGCCTTACATATTGCCTTTTATTGCCACAACTTTACTTTTTGCCTTACATATTGCCTTTTATTGCCATAACTGTACTTTTTGCCTGACATATTGCCTTTCATTGCCACAACTGTACTTTTTGCCTTACAAATTGCCTTTTGTTGCCACAACTGTACTTTTTGCCTTACATATTGCCTTTCATTGCCATAACTGTACTTTTTGCCTTACATATTGCCTTTTATTGCCACAACTGTACTTTTTGCCTTACATATTGCCTTTTATTGCCACAACTGTACTTTTTGCCTTACAAATTGCCTTTCATTGCCACAACTGTACTTTTTGCCTTACAAATTGCCTTTCATTGCCACAACTGTACTTTTTGCCTTACAAATTGCCTTTCATTGCCATAACTGTACTTTTTGCCTTACAAATTGCCTTTCATTGCCAGAAACTGTACTTTTTGCCTTACAAATTGCCTTTCATTGCCACAACTGTACTTTTTGCCTTACAAATTGCCTTTCATTGCCATAACTGTACTTTTTGCCTTACATATTGCCTTTCATTGCCACAACTGTACTTTTTGCCTTACATATTGCCTTTTATTGCCACAACTGTACTTTTTGCCTTACATATTGCCTTTCATTGCCATAACTGTACTTTTTGCTTTACATATTGCCTTTCATTGCCACAACTGTACGTTTTGCCTTACATATTGCCTTTCATTGCCACAACTGTACTTTTTGCCTTACATATTGCCTTTCATTGCCACAACTGTACTTTTTGCCTTACATATTGCCTTTCATTGCCACAACTGTACTTTTTGCCTTACATATTGCCTTTCATTGCCACAACTGTACTTTTTGCCTTATATATTGCCTTTCATTGCCACAACTGTACTTTTTGCCTTACATATTGCCTTTCATTGCCATAACTGTACTTTTTGCCTTACAAATTGCCTTTTGTTGCCACAACTGTACTTTTTGCCTTACATATTGCCTTTCATTGCCATAACTGTACTTTTTGCCTTACATATTGCCTTTTATTGCCACAACTGTACTTTTTGCCTTACATATTGCCTTTTATTGCCACAACTGTACTTTTTGCCTTACAAATTGCCTTTCATTGCCACAACTGTACTTTTTGCCTTACAAATTGCCTTTCATTGCCACAACTGTACTTTTTGCCTTACAAATTGCCTTTCATTGCCATAACTGTACTTTTTGCCTTACAAATTGCCTTTAATTGCCAGAAACTGTACTTTTTGCCTTACAAATTGCCTTTCATTGCCACAACTGTACTTTTTGCCTTACAAATTGCCTTTCATTGCCATAACTGTACTTTTTGCCTTACATATTGCCTTTCATTGCCACAACTGTACTTTGTGCCTTACATATTGCCTTTTATTGCCACAACTGTACTTTTTGCCTTACATATTGCCTTTCATTGCCATAACTGTACTTTTTGCTTTACATATTGCCTTTCATTGCCACAACTGTACTTTTTGCCTTACATATTGCCTTTCATTGCCACAACTGTACTTTTTGCCTTACATATTGCCTTTCATTGCCACAACTGTACTTTTTGCCCTACAAATTGCCTTTCATTGCCATAACTGTACTTTTTGCCTTACATATTGCCTTTCATTGCCATAACAGTACTTTTTGCCTTACAAATTGCCTTTCATTGCCATAACAGTACTTTTTGCTTACAAATTGCCTTTTATTGCCACAACAGTACTTTTTGCTTACAAATTGCCTTTTATTGCCACAACAGTACTTTTTGCCTTACATATTGCCTTTCATTGCCACAACAGTACTTTTTGCCTTACATATTGCCTTTCATTGCCATAACAGTACTTTTTGCCTTACATATTGCCTTTCATTGCCATAACAGTACTTTTTGCCTTACATATTGCCTTTTATTGCCATAACTGTACTTTTTGCCTTACATATTGCCTTTCATTGCCATAACTGTACTTTTTGCCTTACATATTGCCTTTCATTGCCATAACTGTACTTTTTGCCTTACATATTGCCTTTTATTGCCATAACTGTACTTTTTGCCTTACATATTGCCTTTCATTGCCACAACTGTACTTTTTGCCTTACATATTGCCTTTCATTGCCACAACTGTACTTTTTGCCTTACATATTGCCTTTTATTGCCACAACTTTACTTTTTGCCTTACATATTGCCTTTTATTGCCATAACTGTACTTTTTGCCTGACATATTGCCTTTCATTGCCACAACTGTACTTTTTGCCTTACAAATTGCCTTTTGTTGCCACAACTGTACTTTTTGCCTTACATATTGCCTTTCATTGCCATAACTGTACTTTTTGCCTTACATATTGCCTTTTATTGCCACAACTGTACTTTTTGCCTTACATATTGCCTTTTATTGCCACAACTGTACGTTTTGCCTTACAAATTGCCTTTCATTGCCACAACTGTACTTTTTGCCTTACAAATTGCCTTTCATTGCCACAACTGTACTTTTTGCCTTACAAATTGCCTTTCATTGCCATAACTGTACTTTTTGCCTTACAAATTGCCTTTCATTGCCAGGAACTGTACTTTTTGCCTTACAAATTGCCTTTCATTGCCACAACTGTACTTTTTGCCTTACAAATTGCCTTTCATTGCCATAACTGTACTTTTTGCCTTACATATTGCCTTTCATTGCCACAACTGTACTTTTTGCCTTACATATTGCCTTTTATTGCCACAACTGTACTTTTTGCCTTACATATTGCCTTTCATTGCCATAACTGTACTTTTTGCTTTACATATTGCCTTTCATTGCCACAACTGTACTTTTTGCCTTACATATTGCCTTTCATTGCCACAACTGTACTTTTTGCCTTACATATTGCCTTTCATTGCCACAACTGTACTTTTTGCCTTACAAATTGCCTTTCATTGCCATAACTGTACTTTTTGCCTTACATATTGCCTTTCATTGCCATAACAGTACTTTTTGCCTTACAAATTGCCTTTCATTGCCATAACAGTACTTTTGCTTACAAATTGCCTTTTATTGCCACAACAGTACTTTTTGCTTACAAATTGCCTTTTATTGCCACAACAGTACTTTTTGCCTTACATATTGCCTTTCATTGCCACAACAGTACTTTTTGCCTTACATATTGCCTTTCATTGCCATAACAGTACTTTTTGCCTTACATATTGCATTTCATTGCCATAACAGTACTTTTTGCCTTACATATTGCCTTTTATTGCCATAACTGTACTTTTTGCCTTACATATTGCCTTTCATTGCCATAACTGTACTTTTTGCCTTACATATTGCCTTTCATTGCCATAACTGTACTTTTTGCCTTACATATTGCCTTTTATTGCCATAACTGTACTTTTTGCCTTACATATTGCCTTTCATTGCCACAACTGTACTTTTTGCCTTACATATTGCCTTTCATTGCCACAACTGTACTTTTTGCCTTACATATTGCCTTTTATTGCCACAACTTTACTTTTTGCCTTACATATTGCCTTTTATTGCCATAACTGTACTTTTTGCCTGACATATTGCCTTTCATTGCCACAACTGTACTTTTTGCCTTACAAATTGCCTTTCATTGCCACAACTGTACTTTTTGCCTTACATATTGCCTTTAATTGTCACAACTGTACTTTTTGACTTGCATATTGCCTTTCATTGCCACAACTGTACTTTTTGCCTTACATATTGCCTTTTATTGCCACAACTGTACTTTTTGCCTTACATATTGCCTTTCATTGCCATAGCAGTACTTTTTGCCTTACATATTGCCTTTCATTGTCACAACTGTACTTTTTGCCTTACATATTGCCTTTCATTGCCACAACTGTACTTTTTGCCTTACATATTGCCTTTTGTTGCCACAACTGTACTTTTTGCCTTACATATTGCCTTTCATTGCCATAACTGTACTTTTTGCCTTACATATTGCCTTTTATTGCCACAACTGTACTTTTTGCCTTACATATTGCCTTTTATTGCCACAACTGTACTTTTTGCCTTACAAATTGCCTTTCATTGCCACAACTGTACTTTTTGCCTTACAAATTGCCTTTCATTGCCACAACTGTACTTTTTGCCTTACAAATTGCCTTTCATTGCCATAACTGTACTTTTTGCCTTACAAATTGCCTTTCATTGCCAGAAACTGTACTTTTTGCCTTACAAATTGCCTTTCATTGCCACAACTGTACTTTTTGCCTTACAAATTGCCTTTCATTGCCATAACTGTACTTTTTGCCTTACATATTGCCTTTCATTGCCACAACTGTACTTTTTGCCTTACATATTGCCTTTTATTGCCACAACTGTACTTTTTGCCTTACATGTTGCCTTTCATTGCCATAACTGTACTTTTTGCTTTACATATTGCCTTTCATTGCCACAACTGTACTTTTTGCCTTACATATTGCCTTTCATTGCCACAACTGTACTTTTTGCCTTACATATTGCCTTTCATTGCCACAACTGTACTTTTTGCCTTACAAATTGCCTTTCATTGCCATAACTGTACTTTTTGCCTTACATATTGCCTTTCATTGCCATAACAGTACTTTTTGCCTTACAAATTGCCTTTCATTGCCATAACAGTACTTTTTGCTTACAAATTGCCTTTTATTGCCACAACAGTACTTTTTGCTTACAAATTGCCTTTTATTGCCGCAACAGTACTTTTTGCCTTACATATTGCCTTTCATTGCCACAACAGTACTTTTTGCCTTACATATTGCCTTTCATTGCCATAACAGTACTTTTTGCTTACAAATTGCCTTTTATTGCCACAACAGTACTTTTTGCCTTACATATTGCCTTTCATTGCCACAACAGTACTTTTTGCCTTACATATTGCCTTTCATTGCCATAACAGTACTTTTTGCCTTACATATTGCCTTTCATTGCCATAACAGTACTTTTTGCCTTACATATTGCCTTTTATTGCCATAACTGTACTTTTTGCCTTACATATTGCCTTTCATTGCCATAACTGTACTTTTTGCCTTACATATTGCCTTTTATTGCCATAACTGTACTTTTTGCCTTACATATTGCCTTTTATTGCCATAACTGTACTTTTTGCCTTACATATTGCCTTTCATTGCCATAACTGTACTTTTTGCCTTACATATTGCCTTTTATTGCCACAACTGTACTTTTTGCCTTACATATTGCCTTTTATTGCCACAACTGTACTTTTTGCCTTACAAATTGCCTTTCATTGCCACAACTGTACTTTTTGCCTTACAAATTGCCTTTCATTGCCACAACTGTACTTTTTGCCTTACATATTGACTTTTATTGCCATAACTGTACTTTTTGCTTTACATAATGCCTTTCATTGCCACAACTGTACTTTTTGCCTTACATATTGCCTTTCATTGCCACAACTGTACTTTTTGCCTTACATATTGACTTTTATTGCCATAACTGTACTTTTTGCTTTACATATTGCCTTTCATTGCCACAACTGTACTTTTTGCTTTACATATTGCCTTTCATTGCCACAACTGTACTTTTTGCCTTACATATTGCCTTTCATTGCCACAACTGTACTTTTTGCCTTACATATTGCCTTTCATTGCCACAACTGTACTTTTTGCCTTACATATTGCCTTTCATTGCCACAACTGTACTTTTTGCCTTACAAATTGCCTTTCATTGCCATAACTGTACTTTTTGCCTTACATATTGCCTTTTATTGCCATAACAGTACTTTTTGCTTACAAATTGCCTTTCATTGCCATAACAGTACTTTTTGCTTACAAATTGCCTTTTATTGCCACAACAGTACTTTTTGCCTTACAAATTGCCTTTTATTGCCACAACAGTACTTTTTGCCTTACATATTGCCTTTCATTGCCACAACAGTACTTTTTGCCTTACATATTGCCTTTCATTGCCATAACAGTACTTTTTGCCTTACATATTGCCTTTCATTGCCATAACAGTACTTTTTGCCTTACATATTGCCTTTTATTGCCATAACTGTACTTTTTGCCTTACATATTGCCTTTCATTGCCATAACTGTACTTTTTGCCTTACATATTGCCTTTCATTGCCACAACTGTACTTTTTGCCTTACATATTGCCTTTCATTGCCACAACTGTACTTTTTGCCTTACATATTGCCTTTCATTGCCACAACTGTACTTTTTGCCTTATATATTGCCTTTCATTGCCACAACTGTACTTTTTGCCTTACATATTGCCTTTCATTGCCATAACTGTACTTTTTGCCTTACAAATTGCCTTTTGTTGCCATAACTGTACTTTTTGCCTTACATATTGCCTTTCATTGCCATAACTGTACTTTTTGCCTTACATATTGCCTTTTATTGCCACAACTGTACTTTTTGCCTTACATTTTGCCTTTTATTGCCACAACTGTACTTTTGCCTTACAAATTGCCTTTCATTGCCACAACTGTACTTTTTGCCTTACAAATTGCCTTTCATTGCCACAACTGTACATTTTGCCTTACAAATTGCCTTTCATTGCCATAACTGTACTTTTTGCCTTACAAATTGCCTTTCATTGCCAGAAACTGTACTTTTTGCCTTACAAATTGCCTTTCATTGCCACAACTGTACTTTTTGCCTTACAAATTGCCTTTCATTGCCATAACTGTACTTTTTGCCTTACATATTGCCTTTCATTGCCACAACTGTACTTTTTGCCTTACATATTGCCTTTTATTGCCACAACTGTACTTTTTGCCTTACATATTGCCTTTCATTGCCATAACTGTACTTTTTGCTTTACATATTGCCTTTCATTGCCACAACTGTACTTTTTGCCTTACATATTGCCTTTCATTGCCACAACTGTACTTTTTGCCTTACATATTGCCTTTCATTGCCACAACTGTACTTTTTGCCTTACATATTGCCTTTCATTGCCACAACTGTACTTTTTGCCTTACAAATTGCCTTTCATTGCCATAACTGTACTTTTTGCCTTACATATTGCCTTTCATTGCCATAACAGTACTTTTTGCCTTACAAATTGCCTTTCATTGCAATAACAGAACTTTTTGCTTACAAATTGCCTTTTATTGCCACAACAGTACTTTTTGCTTACAAATTGCCTTTTATTGCCACAACAGTACTTTTTGCCTTACATATTGCCTTTCATTGCCACAACAGTACTTTTTGCCTTACATATTGCCTTTCATTGCCATAACAGTACTTTTTGCCTTACATATTGCCTTTCATTGCCATAACAGTACTTTTTGCCTTACATATTGCCTTTTATTGCCATAACTGTACTTTTTGCCTTACATATTGCCTTTCATTGCCATAACTGTACTTTTTGCCTTACATATTGCCTTTCATTGCCATAACTGTACTTTTTGCCTTACATATTGCCTTTTATTGCCATAACTGTACTTTTTGCCCTACATATTGCCTTTCATTGCCACAACTGTACTTTTTGCCTTACATATTGCCTTTCATTGCCACAACTGTACTTTTTGCCTTACATATTGCCTTTTATTGCCACAACTTTACTTTTTGCCTTACATATTGCCTTTTATTGCCATAACTGTACTTTTTGCCTGACATATTGCCTTTCATTGCCACAACTGTACTTTTTGCCTTACAAATTGCCTTTTGTTGCCACAACTGTACTTTTTGCCTTACATATTGCCTTTCATTGCCATAACTGTACTTTTTGCCTTACATATTGCCTTTTATTGCCACAACTGTACTTTTTGCCTTACATATTGCCTTTTATTGCCACAACTGTACTTTTTGCCTTACAAATTGCCTTTCATTGCCACAACTGTACTTTTTGCCTTACAAATTGCCTTTCATTGCCACAACTGTACTTTTTGCCTTACAAATTGCCTTTCATTGCCATAACTGTACTTTTTGCCTTACAAATTGCCTTTCATTGCCATAACTGTACTTTTTGCCTTACAAATTGCCTTTCATTGCCACAACTGTACTTTTTGCCTTACAAATTGCCTTTCATTGCCATAACTGTACTTTTTGCCTTACAAATTGCCTTTCATTGCCATAACTGTACTTTTTGCCTTACATATTGCCTTTCATTGCCACAACTGTACTTTTTGCCTTACATATTGCCTTTTATTGCCACAACTGTACTTTTTGCTTTACATATTGCCTTTCATTGCCACAACTGTACTTTTTGCCTTACATATTGCCTTTCATTGCCACAACTGTACTTTTTGCCTTACATATTGCCTTTCATTGCCACAACTGTACTTTTTGCCTTACATATTGCCTTTCATTGCCACAACTGTACTTTTTGCCTTACATATTGCCTTTCATTGCCACAACTGTACTTTTTGCCTTACATATTGCCTTTCATTGCCACAACTGTACTTTTTGCCTTATATATTGCCTTTCATTGCCACAACTGTACTTTTTGCCTTACATATTGCCTTTCATTGCCATAACTGTACTTTTTGCCTTACAAATTGCCTTTTGTTGCCACAACTGTACTTTTTGCCTTACATATTGCCTTTTATTGCCACAACTGTACTTTTTGCCTTACATATTGCCTTTTATTGCCACAACTGTACTTTTTGCCTTACATATTGCCTTTTATTGCCACAACTGTACTTTTTGCCTTACAAATTGCCTTTCATTGCCACAACTGTACTTTTTGCCTTACAAATTGCCTTTCATTGCCACAACTGTACTTTTTGCCTTACAAATTGCCTTTCATTGCCATAACTGTACTTTTTGCCTTACAAATTGCCTTTAATTGCCAGAAACTGTACTTTTTGCCTTACAAATTGCCTTTCATTGCCACAACTGTACTTTTTGCCTTACAAATTGCCTTTCATTGCCATAACTGTACTTTTTGCCTTACATATTGCCTTTCATTGCCACAACTGTACTTTGTGCCTTACATATTGCCTTTTATTGCCACAACTGTACTTTTTGCCTTACATATTGCCTTTCATTGCCATAACTGTACTTTTTGCTTTACATATTGCCTTTCATTGCCACAACTGTACTTTTTGCCTTACATATTGCCTTTCATTGCCACAACTGTACTTTTTGCCTTACATATTGCCTTTCATTGCCACAACTGTACTTTTTGCCCTACAAATTGCCTTTCATTGCCATAACTGTACTTTTTGCCTTACATATTGCCTTTCATTGCCATAACAGTACTTTTTGCCTTACAAATTGCCTTTCATTGCCATAACAGTACTTTTTGCTTACAAATTGCCTTTTATTGCCACAACAGTACTTTTTGCTTACAAATTGCCTTTTATTGCCACAACAGTACTTTTTGCCTTACATATTGCCTTTCATTGCCACAACAGTACTTTTTGCCTTACATATTGCCTTTCATTGCCATAACAGTACTTTTTGCCTTACATATTGCCTTTCATTGCCATAACAGTACTTTTTGCCTTACATATTGCCTTTTATTGCCATAACTGTACTTTTTGCCTTACATATTGCCTTTCATTGCCATAACTGTACTTTTTGCCTTACATATTGCCTTTCATTGCCATAACTGTACTTTTTGCCTTACATATTGCCTTTTATTGCCATAACTGTACTTTTTGCCTTACATATTGCCTTTCATTGCCACAACTGTACTTTTTGCCTTACATATTGCCTTTCATTGCCACAACTGTACTTTTTGCCTTACATATTGCCTTTTATTGCCACAACTTTACTTTTTGCCTTACATATTGCCTTTTATTGCCATAACTGTACTTTTTGCCTGACATATTGCCTTTCATTGCCACAACTGTACTTTTTGCCTTACAAATTGCCTTTTGTTGCCACAACTGTACTTTTTGCCTTACATATTGCCTTTCATTGCCATAACTGTACTTTTTGCCTTACATATTGCCTTTTATTGCCACAACTGTACTTTTTGCCTTACATATTGCCTTTTATTGCCACAACTGTACTTTTTGCCTTACAAATTGCCTTTCATTGCCACAACTGTACTTTTTGCCTTACAAATTGCCTTTCATTGCCACAACTGTACTTTTTGCCTTACAAATTGCCTTTCATTGCCATAACTGTACTTTTTGCCTTACAAATTGCCTTTCATTGCCAGGAACTGTACGTTTTGCCTTACAAATTGCCTTTCATTGCCACAACTGTACTTTTTGCCTTACAAATTGCCTTTCATTGCCATAACTGTACTTTTTGCCTTACATATTGCCTTTCATTGCCACAACTGTACTTTTTGCCTTACATATTGCCTTTTATTGCCACAACTGTACTTTTTGCCTTACATATTGCCTTTCATTGCCATAACTGTACTTTTTGCTTTACATATTGCCTTTCATTGCCACAACTGTACTTTTTGCCTTACATATTGCCTTTCATTGCCACAACTGTACTTTTTGCCTTACATATTGCCTTTCATTGCCACAACTGTACTTTTTGCCTTACAAATTGCCTTTCATTGCCATAACTGTACTTTTTGCCTTACATATTGCCTTTCATTGCCATAACAGTACTTTTTGCCTTACAAATTGCCTTTCATTGCCATAACAGTACTTTTGCTTACAAATTGCCTTTTATTGCCACAACAGTACTTTTTGCTTACAAATTGCCTTTTATTGCCACAACAGTACTTTTTGCCTTACATATTGCCTTTCATTGCCACAACAGTACTTTTTGCCTTACATATTGCCTTTCATTGCCATAACAGTACTTTTTGCCTTACATATTGCCTTTCATTGCCATAACAGTACTTTTTGCCTTACATATTGCCTTTTATTGCCATAACTGTACTTTTTGCCTTACATATTGCCTTTCATTGCCATAACTGTACTTTTTGCCTTACATATTGCCTTTCATTGCCATAACTGTACTTTTTGCCTTACATATTGCCTTTTATTGCCATAACTGTACTTTTTGCCTTACATATTGCCTTTCATTGCCACAACTGTACTTTTTGCCTTACATATTGCCTTTCATTGCCACAACTGTACTTTTTGCCTTACATATTGCCTTTTATTGCCACAACTTTACTTTTTGCCTTACATATTGCCTTTTATTGCCATAACTGTACTTTTTGCCTGACATATTGCCTTTCATTGCCACAACTGTACTTTTTGCCTTACAAATTGCCTTTCATTGCCACAACTGTACTTTTTGCCTTACATATTGCCTTTAATTGTCACAACTGTACTTTTTGACTTGCATATTGCCTTTCATTGCCACAACTGTACTTTTTGCCTTACATATTGCCTTTTATTGCCACAACTGTACTTTTTGCCTTACATATTGCCTTTCATTGCCATAGCAGTACTTTTTGCCTTACATATTGCCTTTCATTGTCACAACTGTACTTTTTGCCTTACATATTGCCTTTCATTGCCACAACTGTACTTTTTGCCTTACATATTGCCTTTTGTTGCCACAACTGTACTTTTTGCCTTACATATTGCCTTTCATTGCCATAACTGTACTTTTTGCCTTACATATTGCCTTTTATTGCCACAACTGTACTTTTTGCCTTACATATTGCCTTTTATTGCCACAACTGTACTTTTTGCCTTACAAATTGCCTTTCATTGCCACAACTGTACTTTTTGCCTTACAAATTGCCTTTCATTGCCACAACTGTACTTTTTGCCTTACAAATTGCCTTTCATTGCCATAACTGTACTTTTTGCCTTACAAATTGCCTTTCATTGCCAGAAACTGTACTTTTTGCCTTACAAATTGCCTTTCATTGCCACAACTGTACTTTTTGCCTTACAAATTGCCTTTCATTGCCATAACTGTACTTTTTGCCTTACATATTGCCTTTCATTGCCACAACTGTACTTTTTGCCTTACATATTGCCTTTTATTGCCACAACTGTACTTTTTGCCTTACATGTTGCCTTTCATTGCCATAACTGTACTTTTTGCTTTACATATTGCCTTTCATTGCCACAACTGTACTTTTTGCCTTACATATTGCCTTTCATTGCCACAACTGTACTTTTTGCCTTACATATTGCCTTTCATTGCCACAACTGTACTTTTTGCCTTACAAATTGCCTTTCATTGCCATAACTGTACTTTTTGCCTTACATATTGCCTTTCATTGCCATAACAGTACTTTTTGCCTTACAAATTGCCTTTCATTGCCATAACAGTACTTTTTGCTTACAAATTGCCTTTTATTGCCACAACAGTACTTTTTGCTTACAAATTGCCTTTTATTGCCGCAACAGTACTTTTTGCCTTACATATTGCCTTTCATTGCCACAACAGTACTTTTTGCCTTACATATTGCCTTTCATTGCCATAACAGTACTTTTTGCTTACAAATTGCCTTTTATTGCCACAACAGTACTTTTTGCCTTACATATTGCCTTTCATTGCCACAACAGTACTTTTTGCCTTACATATTGCCTTTCATTGCCATAACAGTACTTTTTGCCTTACATATTGCCTTTCATTGCCATAACAGTACTTTTTGCCTTACATATTGCCTTTTATTGCCATAACTGTACTTTTTGCCTTACATATTGCCTTTCATTGCCATAACTGTACTTTTTGCCTTACATATTGCCTTTTATTGCCATAACTGTACTTTTTGCCTTACATATTGCCTTTTGTTGCCACAACTGTACTTTTTGCCTTACATATTGCCTTTCATTGCCATAACTGTACTTTTTGCCTTACATATTGCCTTTTATTGCCACAACTGTACTTTTTGCCTTACATATTGCCTTTTATTGCCACAACTGTACTTTTTGCCTTACAAATTGCCTTTCATTGCCACAACTGTACTTTTTGCCTTACAAATTGCCTTTCATTGCCACAACTGTACTTTTTGCCTTACAAATTGCCTTTCATTGCCATAACTGTACTTTTTGCCTTACAAATTGCCTTTCATTGCCAGAAACTGTACTTTTTGCCTTACAAATTGCCTTTCATTGCCACAACTGTACTTTTTGCCTTACAAATTGCCTTTCATTGCCATAACTGTACTTTTTGCCTTACATATTGCCTTTCATTGCCACAACTGTACTTTTTGCCTTACATATTGCCTTTTATTGCCACAACTGTACTTTTTGCCTTACATATTGCCTTTCATTGCCATAACTGTACTTTTTGCTTTACATATTGCCTTTCATTGCCACAACTGTACTTTTTGCCTTACATATTGCCTTTCATTGCCACAACTGTACTTTTTGCCTTACATATTGCCTTTCATTGCCACAACTGTACTTTTTGCCTTACATATTGCCTTTCGTTGCCACAACTGTACTTTTTGCCTTACATATTGCCTTTCATTGCCACAACTGTACTTTTTGCCTTATATATTGCCTTTCATTGCCACAACTGTACTTTTTGCCTTACATATTGCCTTTCATTGCCATAACTGTACTTTTTGCCTTACAAATTGCCTTTTGTTGCCACAACTGTACTTTTTGCCTTACATATTGCCTTTCATTGCCATAACTGTACTTTTTGCCTTACATATTGCCTTTTATTGCCACAACTGTACTTTTTGCCTTACATATTGCCTTTTATTGCCACAACTGTACTTTTTGCCTTACAAATTGCCTTTCATTGCCACAACTGTACTTTTTGCCTTACAAATTGCCTTTCATTGCCACAACTGTACTTTTTGCCTTACAAATTGCCTTTCATTGCCATAACTGTACTTTTTGCCTTACAAATTGCCTTTAATTGCCAGAAACTGTACTTTTTGCCTTACAAATTGCCTTTCATTGCCACAACTGTACTTTTTGCCTTACAAATTGCCTTTCATTGCCATAACTGTACTTTTTGCCTTACATATTGCCTTTCATTGCCACAACTGTACTTTGTGCCTTACATATTGCCTTTTATTGCCACAACTGTACTTTTTGCCTTACATATTGCCTTTCATTGCCATAACTGTACTTTTTGCTTTACATATTGCCTTTCATTGCCACAACTGTACTTTTTGCCTTACATATTGCCTTTCATTGCCACAACTGTACTTTTTGCCTTACATATTGCCTTTCATTGCCACAACTGTACTTTTTGCCCTACAAATTGCCTTTCATTGCCATAACTGTACTTTTTGCCTTACATATTGCCTTTCATTGCCATAACAGTACTTTTTGCCTTACAAATTGCCTTTCATTGCCATAACAGTACTTTTTGCTTACAAATTGCCTTTTATTGCCACAACAGTACTTTTTGCTTACAAATTGCCTTTTATTGCCACAACAGTACTTTTTGCCTTACATATTGCCTTTCATTGCCACAACAGTACTTTTTGCCTTACATATTGCCTTTCATTGCCATAACAGTACTTTTTGCCTTACATATTGCCTTTCATTGCCATAACAGTACTTTTGCCTTACATATTGCCTTTTATTGCCATAACTGTACTTTTTGCCTTACATATTGCCTTTCATTGCCATAACTGTACTTTTTGCCTTACATATTGCCTTTCATTGCCATAACTGTACTTTTTGCCTTACATATTGCCTTTTATTGCCATAACTGTACTTTTTGCCTTACATATTGCCTTTCATTGCCACAACTGTACTTTTTGCCTTACATATTGCCTTTCATTGCCACAACTGTACTTTTTGCCTTACATATTGCCTTTTATTGCCACAACTTTACTTTTTGCCTTACATATTGCCTTTTATTGCCATAACTGTACTTTTTGCCTGACATATTGCCTTTCATTGCCACAACTGTACTTTTTGCCTTACAAATTGCCTTTTGTTGCCACAACTGTACTTTTTGCCTTACATATTGCCTTTCATTGCCATAACTGTACTTTTTGCCTTACATATTGCCTTTTATTGCCACAACTGTACTTTTTGCCTTACAAATTGCCTTTCATTGCCACAACTGTACTTTTTGCCTTACAAATTGCCTTTCATTGCCATAACTGTACTTTTTGCCTTACAAATTGCCTTTCATTGCCAGAACTGTACTTTTTGCCTTACAAATTGCCTTTCATTGCCACAACTGTACTTTTTGCCTTACAAATTGCCTTTCATTGCCATAACTGTACTTTTTGCCTTACATATTGCCTTTCATTGCCACAACTGTACTTTTTGCCTTACATATTGCCTTTTATTGCCACAACTGTACTTTTTGCCTTACATATTGCCTTTCCATTGCCATAACTGTACTTTTTGCTTTACATATTGCCTTTCATTGCCACAACTGTACTTTTTGCCTTACATATTGCCTTTCATTGCACAACTGTACTTTTTGCCTTACATATTGCCTTTCATTGCCACAACTGTACTTTTTGCCTTACAAATTGCCTTTCATTGCCATAACTGTACTTTTTGCCTTACATATTGCCTTTCATTGCCATAACAGTACTTTTTGCCTTACAATTGCCTTTCATTGCCATAACAGTACTTTTGCTTACAAATTGCCTTTTATTGCCACACAGTACTTTTTGCTTACAAATTGCCTTTATTGCCGCAACAGTACTTTTTTGCCTTACCATATTGCCTTTCATTGCCACAACAGTACTTTTTGCCTTACATATTGCCTTTCATTGCCATAACAGTACTTTTTGCTTACAAATTGCCTTTTATTGCCACAAACAGTACTTTTTGCCTTACATATTGCCTTTCATTGCCACAACAGTACTTTTTGCCTTACATATTGCCTTCATTGCCATAACAGTATTTTGCTTACATATTGCCTTTCATTGCATAACAGTACTTTTTGCCTTACATATTGCCTTTTATTGCCATAACTGTACTTTTTGCCTTACATATTGCATTTCATTGCCACAACTGTACTTTTTGCCTTACATATTGCCTTTTATTGCCACAACTGTACTTTTTGCCTTACATGTTGCCTTTCATTGCCATAACTGTACTTTTTGCTTTACAATATTGCCTTTCATTGCCACAACTGTACTTTTTGCCTTACATATTGCCTTTCATTGCCACAACTGTACTTTTTGCCTTACATATTGCCTTTCATTGCCACAACTGTACTTTTTGCCTTACAAATTGCCTTTCATTGCCATAACTGTACTTTTTGCCTTACATATTGCCTTTCATTGCCATAACAGTACTTTTGCCTTACAAATTGCCTTTCATTGCCATAACAGTACTTTTTGCTTACAAATTGCCTTTTATTGCCACAACAGTACTTTTTGCTTACAAATTGCCTTTATTGCCGCAACAGTACTTTTTGCCTTACATATTGCCTTTCATTGCCACAACAGTACTTTTTGCCTTACATATTGCCTTTCATTGCCATAACAGTACTTTTTGCTTACAAATTGCCTTTTATTGCCACAACAGTACTTTTTGCCTTACATATTGCCTTTCATTGCCACAACAGTACTTTTTGCCTTACATATTGCCTTTCATTGCCATAACAGTACTTTTTGCCTTACATATTGCCTTTCATTGCCATAACAGTACTTTTTGCCTTACATATTGCCTTTTATTGCCATAACTGTACTTTTTGCCTTACATATTGCCTTTCATTGCCATAACTGTACTTTTTGCCTTACATATTGCCTTTTATTGCCATAACTGTACTTTTTGCCTTACATATTGCCTTTTGTTGCCACAACTGTACTTTTTGCCTTACATATTGCCTTTCATTGCCATAACTGTACTTTTTGCCTTACATATTGCCTTTTATTGCCACAACTGTACTTTTTGCCTTACATATTGCCTTTTATTGCCACAACTGTACTTTTTGGCCTTACAAATTGCCTTTCATTGCCACAACTGTACTTTTTGCCTTACAAATTGCCTTTCATTGCCACAACTGTACTTTTTGCCTTACAAATTGCCTTTCATTGCCATAACTGTACTTTTTGCCTTACAAATTGCCTTTCATTGCCAGAAACTGTACTTTTTGCCTTACAAATTGCCTTTTCATTGCCACAACTGTACTTTTTGCCTTACAAATTGCCTTTCATTGCCATAACTGTACTTTTTGCCTTACATATTGCCTTTCATTGCCACAACTGTACTTTTTGCCTTACATATTGCCTTTTATTGCCACAACTGTACTTTTTGCCTTACATATTGCCTTTCATTGCCATAACTGTACTTTTTGCTTTACATATTGCCTTTCATGCCACAACTGTACTTTTTGCCTTACATATTGCCTTTCATTGCCACAACTGTACTTTTTGCCTAACAATATTGCCTTTCATTGCCACAACTGTACTTTTTGCCTTACATATTGCCTTTCGTTGCCACAACTGTACTTTTTGCCTTACATATTGCCTTTCATTGCCACAACTGTACTTTTTGCCTTATATATTGCCTTTCATTGCCACAACTGTACTTTTTGCCTTACATATTGCCTTTCATTGCCATAACTGTACTTTTTGCCTTACAAATTGCCTTTTGTTGCCACAACTGTACTTTTTGCCTTACATATTGCCTTTCATTGCCATAACTGTACTTTTTGCCTTACATATTGCCTTTTATTGCCACAACTGTACTTTTTGCCTTACATATTGCCTTTTATTGCCACAACTGTACTTTTTGCCTTACAAATTGCCTTTCATTGCCACAACTGTACTTTTTGCCTTACAAATTGCCTTTCATTGCCACAACTGTACTTTTTGCCTTACAAATTGCCTTTCATTGCCATAACTGTACTTTTTGCCTTACAAATTGCCTTTTTAATTGCCAGAAACTGTACTTTTTGCCTTACAAATTGCCTTTCATTGCCACAACTGTACTTTTTGCCTTACAAATTGCCTTTCATTGCCATAACTGTACTTTTTGCCTTACATATTGCCTTTCATTGCCACAACTGTACTTTGTGCCTTACATATTGCCTTTTATTGCCACAACTGTACTTTTTGCCTTACATATTGCCTTTCATTGCCATAACTGTACTTTTTGCTTTACATATTGCCTTTCATTGCCACAACTGTACTTTTTGCCTTACATATTGCCTTTCATTGCCACAACTGTACTTTTTGCCTTACATATTGCCTTTCATTGCCACAACTGTACTTTTTGCCCTACAAATTGCCTTTCATTGCCATAACTGTACTTTTTGCCTTACATATTGCCTTTCATTGCCATAACAGTACTTTTTGCCTTACAAATTGCCTTTCATTGCCATAACAGTACTTTTTGCTTACAAATTGCCTTTTATTGCCACAACAGTACTTTTTGCTTACAAATTGCCTTTTATTGCCACAACAGTACTTTTTGCCTTACATATTGCCTTTCATTGCCACAACAGTACTTTTTGCCTTACATATTGCCTTTCATTGCCATAACAGTACTTTTTGCCTTACATATTGCCTTTCATTGCCATAACAGTACTTTTTGCCTTACATATTGCCTTTTATTGCCATAACTGTACTTTTTGCCTTACATATTGCCTTTCATTGCCATAACTGTACTTTTTGCCTTACATATTGCCTTTCATTGCCATAACTGTACTTTTTGCCTTACATATTGCCTTTTATTGCCATAACTGTACTTTTTGCCTTACATATTGCCTTTCATTGCCACAACTGTACTTTTTGCCTTACATATTGCCTTTCATTGCCACAACTGTACTTTTTGCCTTACATATTGCCTTTTATTGCCACAACTTTACTTTTTGCCTTACATATTGCCTTTTATTGCCATAACTGTACTTTTTGCCTGACATATTGCCTTTCATTGCCACAACTGTACTTTTTGCCTTACAAATTGCCTTTTGTTGCCACAACTGTACTTTTTGCCTTACATATTGCCTTTCATTGCCATAACTGTACTTTTTGCCTTACATATTGCCTTTTATTGCCACAACTGTACTTTTTGCCTTACAAATTGCCTTTCATTGCCACAACTGTACTTTTTGCCTTACAAATTGCCTTTCATTGCCATAACTGTACTTTTTGCCTTACAAATTGCCTTTCATTGCCAGGAACTGTACTTTTTGCCTTACAAATTGCCTTTCATTGCCACAACTGTACTTTTTGCCTTACAAATTGCCTTTCATTGCCATAACTGTACTTTTTGCCTTACATATTGCCTTTCATTGCCACAACTGTACTTTTTGCCTTACATATTGCCTTTTATTGCCACAACTGTACTTTTTGCCTTACATATTGCCTTTCATTGCCATAACTGTACTTTTTGCTTTACATATTGCCTTTCATTGCCACAACTGTACTTTTTGCCTTACATATTGCCTTTCATTGCCACAACTGTACTTTTTGCCTTACATATTGCCTTTCATTGCCACAACTGTACTTTTTGCCTTACAAATTGCCTTTCATTGCCATAACTGTACTTTTTGCCTTACATATTGCCTTTCATTGCCATAACAGTACTTTTTGCCTTACAAATTGCCTTTCATTGCCATAACAGTACTTTTTGCTTACAAATTGCCTTTTATTGCCACACAGTACTTTTTGCTTACAAATTGCCTTTTATTGCCACAACAGTACTTTTTGCCTTACATATTGCCTTTCATTGCCACAACAGTACTTTTTGCCTTACATATTGCCTTTCATTGCCATAACAGTACTTTTTGCCTTACATATTGCCTTTCATTGCCATAACAGTACTTTTTGCCTTACATATTGCCTTTTATTGCCATAACTGTACTTTTTGCCTTACATATTGCCTTTCATTGCCATAACTGTACTTTTTGCCTTACATATTGCCTTTCATTGCCATAACTGTACTTTTTGCCTTACATATTGCCTTTTATTGCCATAACTGTACTTTTTGCCTTACATATTGCCTTTCATTGCCACAACTGTACTTTTTGCCTTACATATTGCCTTTCATTGCCACAACTGTACTTTTTGCCTTACATATTGCCTTTTATTGCCACAACTTTACTTTTTGCCTTACATATTGCCTTTTATTGCCATAACTGTACTTTTTGCCTGACATATTGCCTTTCATTGCCACAACTGTACTTTTTGCCTTACAAATTGCCTTTCATTGCCACAACTGTACTTTTTGCCTTACATATTGCCTTTAATTGTCACAACTGTACTTTTTGACTTGCATATTGCCTTTCATTGCCACAACTGTACTTTTTGCCTTACATATTGCCTTTTATTGCCACAACTGTACTTTTTGCCTTACATATTGCCTTTCATTGCCATAGCAGTACTTTTTGCCTTACATATTGCCTTTCATTGTCACAACTGTACTTTTTGCCTTACATATTGCCTTTCATTGCCACAACTGTACTTTTTGCCTTACATATTGCCTTTTGTTGCCACAACTGTACTTTTTGCCTTACATATTGCCTTTCATTGCCATAACTGTACTTTTTGCCTTACATATTGCCTTTTATTGCCACAACTGTACTTTTTGCCTTACATATTGCCTTTTATTGCCACAACTGTACTTTTTGCCTTACAAATTGCCTTTCATTGCCACAACTGTACTTTTTGCCTTACAAATTGCCTTTCATTGCCACAACTGTACTTTTTGCCTTACAAATTGCCTTCATTGCCATAACTGTACTTTTTGCCTTACAAATTGCCTTTCATTGCCAGAAACTGTACTTTTTGCCTTACAAATTGCCTTTCATTGCCACAACTGTACTTTTTGCCTTACAAATTGCCTTTCATTGCCATAACTGTACTTTTTGCCTTACATATTGCCTTTCATTGCCACAACTGTACTTTTTGCCTTACATATTGCCTTTTATTGCCACAACTGTACTTTTTGCCTTACATGTTGCCTTTCATTGCCATAACTGTACTTTTTGCTTTACATATTGCCTTTCATTGCCACAACTGTACTTTTTGCCTTACATATTGCCTTTCATTGCCACAACTGTACTTTTTGCCTTACATATTGCCTTTCATTGCCACAACTGTACTTTTTGCCTTACAAATTGCCTTTCATTGCCATAACTGTACTTTTTGCCTTACATATTGCCTTTCATTGCCATAACAGTACTTTTTGCCTTACAAATTGCCTTTCATTGCCATAACAGTACTTTTTGCTTACAAATTGCCTTTTATTGCCACAACAGTACCTTTTGCTTACAAATTGCCTTTTATTGCCACAACAGTACTTTTTGCCTTACATATTGCCTTTCATTGCCACAACAGTACTTTTTGCCTTACATATTGCCTTTCATTGCCATAACAGTACTTTTTGCCTTACATATTGCCTTTCATTGCCATAACAGTACTTTTTGCCTTACATATTGCCTTTTATTGCCATAACTGTACTTTTTGCCTTACATATTGCCTTTCATTGCCATAACTGTACTTTTTGCCTTACATATTGCCTTTCATTGCCATAACTGTACTTTTTGCCTTACATATTGCCTTTTATTGCCATAACTGTACTTTTTGCCTTACATATTGCCTTTCATTGCCACAACTGTACTTTTTGCCTTACATATTGCCTTTCATTGCCACAACTGTACTTTTTGCCTTACATATTGCCTTTTATTGCCACAACTTTACTTTTTGCCTTACATATTGCCTTTTATTGCCATAACTGTACTTTTTGCCTGACATATTGCCTTTCATTGCCACAACTGTACTTTTTGCCTTACAAATTGCCTTTTGTTGCCACAACTGTACTTTTTGCCTTACATATTGCCTTTCATTGCCATAACTGTACTTTTTGCCTTACATATTGCCTTTTATTGCCACAACTGTACTTTTTGCCTTACATATTGCCTTTTATTGCCACAACTGTACTTTTTGCCTTACAAATTGCCTTTCATTGCCACAACTGTACTTTTTGCCTTACAAATTGCCTTTCATTGCCACAACTGTACTTTTTGCCTTACAAATTGCCTTTCATTGCCATAACTGTACTTTTTGCCTTACAAATTGCCTTTCATTGCCAGGAACTGTACTTTTTGCCTTACAAATTGCCTTTCATTGCCACAACTGTACTTTTTGCCTTACAAATTGCCTTTCATTGCCATAACTGTACTTTTTGCCTTACATATTGCCTTTCATTGCCACAACTGTACTTTTTGCCTTACATATTGCCTTTTATTGCCACAACTGTACTTTTGCCTTACATATTGCCTTTCATTGCCATAACTGTACTTTTTGCTTTACATATTGCCTTTCATTGCCACAACTGTACTTTTTGCCTTACACATTGCCTTTCATTGCCACAACTGTACTTTTTGCCTTACATATTGCCTTTCATTGCCACAACTGTACTTTTTGCCTTACAAATTGCCTTTCATTGCCATAACTGTACTTTTTGCCTTACATATTGCCTTTCATTGCCATAACAGTACTTTTTGCCTTACAAATTGCCTTTCATTGCCATAACAGTACTTTTTGCTTACAAATTGCCTTTTATTGCCACAACAGTACTTTTTGCTTACAAATTGCCTTTTATTGCCACAACAGTACTTTTTGCCTTACATATTGCCTTTCATTGCCACAACAGTACTTTTTGCCTTACATATTGCCTTTCATTGCCATAACAGTACTTTTTGCCTTACATATTGCCTTTCATTGCCATAACAGTACTTTTTGCCTTACATATTGCCTTTTATTGCCATAACTGTACTTTTTGCCTTACATATTGCCTTTCATTGCCATAACTGTACTTTTTGCCTTACATATTGCCTTTCATTGCCATAACTGTACTTTTTGCCTTACATATTGCCTTTTATTGCCATAACTGTACTTTTTGCCTTACATATTGCCTTTCATTGCCACAACTGTACTTTTTGCCTTACATATTGCCTTTCATTGCCACAACTGTACTTTTTGCCTTACATATTGCCTTTTATTGCCACAACTTTACTTTTTGCCTTACATATTGCCTTTTATTGCCATAACTGTACTTTTTGCCTGACATATTGCCTTTCATTGCCACAACTGTACTTTTTGCCTTACAAATTGCCTTTCATTGCCACAACTGTACTTTTTGCCTTACATATTGCCTTTAATTGTCACAACTGTACTTTTTGACTTACATATTGCCTTTCATTGCCACAACTGTACTTTTTGCCTTACATATTGCCTTTTATTGCCATAACTGTACTTTTTGCCTAACATATTGCCTTTCATTGCCATAGCAGTACTTTTTGCCTTACATATTGCCTTTCATTGTCACAACTGTACTTTTTGCCTTACATATTGCCTTTCATTGCCACAACTGTACTTTTTGCCTTACATATTGCCTTTTATTGCCACAGCAGTACTTTTTGCCTTACATATTGCCTTTCATTGCCACAACAGTACTTTTTGCCTTACATATTGCCTTTCATTGCCATAACAGTACTTTTTGCCTTACATATTGCCTTTCATTGCCATAACAGTACTTTTTGCCTTACATATTGCCTTTTATTGCCATAACTGTACTTTTTGCCTTACATATTGCCTTTCATTGCCATAACTGTACTTTTTGCCTTACATATTGCCTTTCATTGCCATAACTGTACTTTTTGCCTTACATATTGCCTTTTATTGCCATAACTGTACTTTTTGCCTTACATATTGCCTTTCATTGCCACAACTGTACTTTTTGCCTTACATATTGCCTTTCATTGCCACAACTGTACTTTTTGCCTTACATATTGCCTTTTATTGCCACAACTTTACTTTTTGCCTTACATATTGCCTTTTATTGCCATAACTGTACTTTTTGCCTGACATATTGCCTTTCATTGCCACAACTGTACTTTTTGCCTTACAAATTGCCTTTCATTGCCACAACTGTACTTTTTGCCTTACATATTGCCTTTAATTGTCACAACTGTACTTTTTGACTTACATATTGCCTTTCATTGCCACAACTGTACTTTTTGCCTTACATATTGCCTTTTATTGCCATAACTGTACTTTTTGCCTTACATATTGCCTTTCATTGCCATAGCAGTACTTTTTGCCTTACATATTGCCTTTCATTGTCACAACTGTACTTTTTGCCTTACATATTGCCTTTCATTGCCACAACTGTACTTTTTGCCTTACATATTGCCTTTTATTGCCATAGCAGTACTTTTTGCCTTACATATTGCCTTTTATTGCCACAACTGTACTTTTTGCCTTACATATTGCCTTTCATTGTCACAACTATACTTTTTGCCTTACATATTGCCTTTCATTGCCACAACTGTACTTTTTGCCTTACATATTGCCTTTTATTGCCATAGCAGTACTTTTTGCCTTACATATTGCCTTTTATTGCCACAACTGTACTTTTTGCCTTACATATTGCCTTTCATTGCCATAGCAGTACTTTTTGCCTTACATATTGCCTTTCATTGTCACAACTGTACTTTTTGCCTTACATATTGCCTTTCATTGCCACAACTGTACTTTTTGCCTTACATATTGCCTTTTATTGCCATAACAGTACTTTTTGCCTTACAAATTGCCTTTCATTGCCATAACTGTACTTTTTGCCTTACATATTGCCTTTCATTGCCACAACTGTACTTTTTGCCTTACATATTGCCTTTTATTGCCATAGCAGTACTTTTTGCCTTACATATTGCCTTTTATTGCCATAGCAGTACTTTTTGCATTACATATTGCCGTTCATTGCCACAACTGTACTTTTTGCCTTACATATTGCCTTTCATTGCCATAACTGTACTTTTTGCCTTACATATTGCCTTTCATTGCCACAACTTTACTTTTTGCCTTACATATTGCCTTTCATTGCCACAACTGTACTTTTTGCCTTACAAATTGCCTTTCATTGCCATAACTGTACTTTTTGCCTTGCATATTGCCTTTTATTGCCATAGCAGTACATGTATTCTTTAAATGATTTTTAAGATTCCTTCATGCCCCCCCCCCCCCCCCCCCCATTTACTACTGAAAAGAGTTTACTTCTGACAAGAAATAAGAATGGAAATAAATCACTAGACAGTAATTACCTTTTTTAAATTACTTTTATTCAGCAAAGAAAACAAATGACCATTCAATAAGAACTGTTAGTGGATGCCATTACTGATCTCGTCTGCAAAATGCTGCAACATTAACAGCATTGTTTTGTTTTGAAGAAGGAAGCAAACGATTGGGACTTGGTGTAGTGGGGGACATCTTTTTGATGATTAAACAAGTTGATGTTGATGTAGGCCTCTATAACGAGAATACAATTTGAAACTATCGTATAAGGGATTTGATATAAAGTCCACATCTGAAGGAAAGTAGCGAGCTTAGTTGGGAATTGCATACAAATTACGTGTTGTTCACTCCCTGACTCTTGACGCGTCCGCAGACGATGCGAGTGGTTAAGGTGGCCGACCTGTGTGCGCGGCAGCGTCAGTTGTGTGGGCACGTTCAGTGGGCGATGCGCTATCCAGTGGTTGTAGAGGTCAGTGAACCTTTTTTGGCACGGGAATAATAATGGACTTTTTCCAACAAATAGGAACAGTGTGAGTCGCCAAAAGTAACTGAAACAATCGAGTAAAAACATTAGTAAGTTCTAAACAGATTTCTTTCAGAATACAACACTTAATGCCATCTGGACCACAAGCCTTTTACTCAACCCCTGAAACACCTCACGACATCAGGTTCACAAATTACAGGTGTGGGACACGCTCGAGTATCGAGATCCTCACAGAGAGCTTTACATTTTACTCGGTTTCCCGGAACATCAAATCTCGCGTAAAAGTCAATTCATCCACAAATTTGGAATCTGGAACATTAGTGGGCAATGTACCATCCTTGAGCCTCTCACTCATTCCCATCATATGCCTGAGTCCCCTCCAAGCGTTACGAGCATCACCATCGTGTAGTTGTTCTTCAATCTTGTCCTTGTACGACCGTTTACACTTGCCGATGACAGAGCGCAATTCTTTCTTCGCCACCCTGAGGGCGGAGTCATCCTTCTTCAGGAATGCACGCTTCTTCTTCCTCTTCGTCTTCTGCTTCTTCTTCTTCTTCTTCTTCTTCAAACAAGCCTTCACTTCAGCGGTAACCCAAGGTTTGTTATTGGGAAACATGCGAATGGTTCTCTTTGTGGTCACGAGATCCTCACAGAACTTCACATAATCTGTGATCGTCTCAGTAAGTTCATCAGGGTCGTCACAAGAGTCAAAAAATACATCCCAGTCTGTGCACAGGAAACAGTCCTTCAAACGTTCGTTATCCTCCACCGTTCTGGTGTTAACGTCTTGCAAGGAACCGGCATTCGTTTCACCTTTGGTCTGTACGAAGGTAAGAGATGGACCACCTTATGGTCTGATCGTCCGATCGCAGGAGCACATTTCGCCACATAAGCATGTTCAATGTTACCGTAACATTTGTCCAACGTCCTGTTACCACGGGTAGCAACATCCACATCCTGATCGAGGTGAGGGAGTTCCTGATCGAGGTCACATCGATTGAGATCCCCAAGAATCAGGATCGATTGATCCGTTGAACAGGAGGTCGCTCCATTGTAACTTTCTGCGATTCGTTCCGATGCGTATTTAAAGTCCAGCCCCGGTGCGTACACCAGAATAATAGTGCATTGACCAAATTCCCGTGGCAGGTAGTAGGGTCGGAAAGACACCGTCAGTATCTCCACCTCCTTGGAACAGGATCGTTCACGTAGCGTAAAATGTTTGGCCCAATTCAAATTCACCAGCATCCACAAACCGCCACCTTTGGCCTTGCCTGATGACGCGACTCTATCGGCCCTGATCATCTCAAATCCATCGAAGGACACGTCATCGCCTTCACCAAGCCATGTCTCGGTGAAACACACAACCCCTTCGGTGCCCCGCAATGACGTTTTGCAATGCCTGGAGATGGCATAGGAAAGGTGCGGTGTACAATAGCATAACTAAACCAGGAGTGCTTCATCCGAAGATGTATCTTTTCGAAATGTAATTAAATAAGTCATTAATAAAAAATTAAATAATTAATTGATTAATCAATAAATAATTAATTAATTAATCAATAAATAATTAATCGATTAAATGATTAATCAAAAATATCCTTGATAGCCACATCACTTGGTCACTGTCATATCCAAATATTAGCTTCCCAGCTCAAAAGGTTGAGAAATGAGAAAGAAAATAAATAAATGATTAATAATGAAAATAAATAAATAATAATCATTTAAAAATTAAATTATTAATCAATTCGGTCACAGAACACATAAACCACCACCATTTCATCAGAATATGTAACTGAAATGTTTTTTTAGTAATTAATCGAATAGTTAAATAATTAATCGATTAATTGATTAATTGATTAATCAATAACTAAAGCTGAATGCCTCAACTCTGTATTTGCCTCTAAATCTTGTGTCCCAAACCCATCCCTCTCTGTACCCACCATACCCAGTCGTACCCAGCTGCTCCTGGACTCTGTGCCCTTTCCTCCTGACAAGGTGGAAAAGTTTCTGTCAACCCTCGACTCTGATTCTGCAACTGGTCCTGACGGCATCAGCCCACGCGTCCTAAAATCATGTTCTTCCGCTCTTTCACTCCCTCTATCTGTTCTCTTCACCCTCTCTTTTGCTCAAGGTCATCTGCCATCTGCTTGGAAATCAGCCAACATCACCGCTTTGCACAAAAAAGGTGCAAAAACAGATCCTAGCAACTACAGACCAATCAGCCTTCTCCCAATTATCAGCAAAGTCATGGAATCCATCATTGCTTCAGATATGAAATCTTTCCTCTTCTCCAATGGCTTGATCTCTGACCATCAATTTGGTTTCAGACCTGGTCACTCTACTCTGGACATGCTGCTTCTGCTTTCTCAACAATGGATGGAGGTCCTCAATGCCAAACAGGAAATTAGAGCTGTCTCCCTTGACATATCACGTGCCTTCGATACAGTCTGGTACCCCGCACTGCTCACCAAACTCTCCGCCTTTGGTATCCATGGAAATCTCCACGCATGGCTGGCGAACTTCCTCTCTAGTCGTAGTCAACGTGTGGCCCTGAATGGGTTTCTCTCATCTCCTCTTCCCGTTCAGGCTGGAGTTCCCCAAGGCAGTGTCCTGGGCCCTGTGCTTTTTCTGGTCTTCATCAATGATCTCTCTGACTCTCTTGAAAATCCTCTCTATCTCTTTGCTGACGACTCTACTCTCTGTTGCTCCATTCCTCTTCCCTCAGATCGGCAGTCTGCTGCCTCCTCGCTCTCTGCAGACCTGGTCAAAATCACAGACTGGGCAAACAAGTGGAACATGTCTTTCAATCCTGACAAATCTCACACTCTTACGATGTCTCTCCGAAAAGACCGACTGGACAACCCTCCCATCCACTTTCTGAATAATCCTCTCCAAGAAGTTCTGTCACTCAAGCTTTTGGGTCTCACTATCTGCCATGATCTTTCCTGGGAAAACCACATTTCAAATCTGGCCTCCAAAGCCAGTCGCCGACTGGGCATCCTCCGTCGTGCGAAGTCCTTCCTTGGCACACCTGAGCTCCTCACCACATACAAGGCTTTCATCCGCAGCTCAATGGAATACTGCTCTCCCCTCTGGGCTGGTGCTCCTGCCTCACACCTAGCTCGTCTTCACGCTGTTGAAACCAAAGCGTTCAGAATCATTGGAATCTCCCACGATGAAGCTAACTCCAAGGGCCTTTCACTCACTCACCGCAGGCAGGTTGGTGGTCTTTCCGTCTTCTACCGACTCCTCTCTGGCCTTGCCCCCACAGCTCTCTCTGGGCTCCGTCCCCCAAATATTCCTACAGGTCGCACAAGATCTGCCTGCAACCCTCTTATGGTTAAACTGCCAAAATCAAGACTCTCTGCTCACCTTCACTCCTTCATTCCTCTTTTGTCCCGCCTCTGGAACAAACTCCCTCACTCTCTTCAATCCCACTCCACCCTCCAGGTCTTTAAAACAGCTGTTCACCACCATCTCTTATCTTCCCCCATCCAAAACCTTGATCTTTTCTACCCCCGCTAATTTCACCCCAAATCCTACACTTTTTTGAAATACCAACTTCTATCCTGGAAGTCCTTGGTCTCCTTCTGTTTTATACCTTCCCCCCCCCCCCCTACCCACGCCTCCTCCCCCCCCCTTCCCACGCCTCCTCCCCCCAGGCCCTCTCACTCCCGCGCTTCTCCCTGCTCTCAGGTGTTGTGTTTGTCTGCTTCCCTTCCTCTCCCCATCTTGTCTTCCACTCCCTCTTTCTGTATGTTTTGTTTGTCTGGTTGATTTGTTTGTGAAATAAATGTTAGCTGTTTCACGAGCCTCGATTCAGTATACAAAAAAAATAAAATAAATAAATCCTTGATCGCCACATCTCTTGGTCACTCATGTCCAAATATTAGCTTCTCAGCTCAAAAGGTGCCTGAGATATTGGCCAAATAAGAAAGAAAATGAATAAATGATTAATAATGAAAATAAATAAATAATAATCATTAAAAATGTAAATTATTAATCAATTCGGTCACAGAACACATAAACCACCACCATTTCATCAGAATCTGTTACTGATTTTTTTTTTTAGTAATTAATCGAATAATTAAATAATTAATCGATTAATTGATGAATTGATTAATTAATAAATCAACTAGAACGCCACTCAGTGGAGCGCATACTCCCGCCGTGGGTTTAGTTGGAATAATACGTTTTGTTTAACATCCCCTCTTGGACTGGTCGGAAATCTGATAAATGTGCTTCTATAAAATCCGAGAAGCATTTTTGGGGAAAAGTTGACAGACCACTTTTTTATCATAATTTGGGTGTGCTGAGTCCATTCTTGCTGTCTGTCACCCTCTCAAATGAAGGCAAAAGCTTCCAAAATGGCCGAAAACAAAATGGCTGCCAAAGATTCAAGTTTACTGTATTTTATTAATACCTCTCTTAATTAAATACAAAGTTCAGTACTCTCCTCATTTCAAAAGCATCATTATGTACAAAATTATTCTCAAATATGCAAAATACTGTTATTAGTTTCTTAACATAGGTTGATGGTGTCCATATTGAATTTCAAGATGGCTGTCATTGTTAATCGGTATGTTGCCAATATAGGAAATATGAAGGCGACACGAGAGGCTATTTGTAGGCACATTCATATGATGACAAACAGTGAATTAGATAAGGTACAAGCATTTAAGCAGTACATAATGCTACTTTATATGTATTCAAATAAATTTAGCCATATATAATACAATGTACATGTGATGTTCTGATAGAATGTGCATCTCCCTCCAATGTCTCACATGAAAATGATCGAATTTTCTGCAATTGTGTCACACAGTCATTTATATACAGTTCTACTCATTGTGACAGTTGTTGTTATCCTTGCATTTGCATTGTGATGTACACAACAGACGAGACTTTCTGCACTTGCACCGTAAATTCATACAGCCAGTGTTGCAGCTACAGGAAATCAGTTCCAGACACGACTGGGTTACAGGTGGAAATGACATCAAAATGGGCACCAGTTTGTCCTCGCTCTGTTTCCAACCCATGGACTCGGGTGGAGGCAGATCTGGGTAGTTCAGATGTGCTCGTCTCCACACTAATGCCTGATAATGTGAACGTTTCACATGGAAGAATAGTGCATCACTTGTTGGGGGAAGTGACTCTGGAGCGCGGGACTTAATGAAGAGTACTGGTCGAGCCTTGTCAACTGTGTCACCGTGTTGCATCTTGTACATTTTGCAGACAAACAGCTCCGCATCTTTAGCAGTTCCTTCTGTAAGATCTCCATTTCCAAGATTTTGCACTAGTCCGTGATGCTCTGTAAAGACTTTCCATGCAGTGGATTTGCTGTGGCCCGAGAAGAAGGATGTCACATCACTTCCAGTCAAAGCATGGAAGGCTGGAATAGTTTCCAGCACAGTCGGACCAAACGACATCTGTTCTGCTATTGTGTGAATAGGTATATGTTTTCTTTTCTTAGCTGTGCCCGCTTTGAGCCAGAGTTTTATGCAAGACATTCGAGGGAAGTGAGCCAGAAGAAGAACCAGAATGTCAGTATCCCTGGCTTGAACCACTATTCTGTCAGCTTGGTTTTTAACACAATGTAAAATAATACGGGTATCAGCCTCTTCATGCCGAGCTTCAAGCAGGGATGTGTCCACATCCGGGTTGTTTGATTCAACCCTCTCTTCATCAGTGAATCCACCAGCCACAACGATGGTTTTGTCATGCTGATCATGCCTTACCATATGTTCAGAAAGAAATCGTGCCAGGTCTGCCTTGTTTTCCCCGAAGGCCAGGAAATGACTCCAGTCAGCTGGCAAGGGCACCTCATGGCTGTCAATGACTCTTCGAATGGGTCTGATGCCCTTGGCACGCCTCTTCCTCGTCCCGGATTTAATGGACACCTTATAATATCTGTCGAATGCAACATCAATGCGGTCAAACAAATATCCGATCTGAAGGACAGTGTTTTTGAAGACATCAGCCAGATCTCCAAATGTAGAAAGTCCGTGTGGCTTCCCAATGGCAATCACCAAGGCTTGTCCATCAAAAATAATGGTTGCATTGCCACCGAGCTCATCTGGTGCCAGCATCGGTGGGCATGGTGTTTCTGCTGTCAGAACTTGAGACAGAATGGCTTTGGATCCTGTACGAATGTCACCATTCATTTCTGGCAGTGCAATCACATTATAATTGTGATTATAATGAATTGCTAAGAAAAGACAACATTATAATTTGATAGGACAACAAATTTATAGAATATAGATGGTGATACATCATATCTATGGATGACACTTCTAAACTGTGCATTTGACCTCAGGAAGACCGGATATAATAGGTAAAAGAACATTTTGGCGGCCTTTTTGGCAGCTTTGATGCAGTAAAACAGAAAAAATCTTTCCCAAAATTTTTTACAAAAAAAATTCCTGCATCCGGAATTATATCCTGAGCTCCACCAAAAACTAATCAATTCTTCCTTCACCGAAGGGCAATCATCCCAACAACTTTCATCCAAATCCGTTCAGAACTTTTCCAGATATCTTGTTCACAAACACACGAACACACGAACATACGAACATACGAACATACGAACACACACACACACACGGACGGACACGATCGAATGCGTTACTCCTTGTCGGGAGTAATAAATCTGAAAATCACAGAGCCAGAAACAGAATTATTTATTTGGTCTGGGAAGCCCATGCGAGGTTTCTTCTTCTTCAGCCTCTCACAACCCTGGGTGAAGATGCAATCTTTTCAAAAAAAAGTTGGAATTTTGCCATATCTGTTTTATTTGTTTGTTAATATACCTCAGCCATTGACAAATCTGGAACTAAGTCTTTATAAGTTCATCAAACACTGACACCACGAATGACATTCGCTGAGCTAAATGTTGATATCTCTTCTGAGGTAAAAAAAAAAAAAAAAAAAAAAACAGTTTTAAAGCATTATACGTATCAAACGATACATTTAATGAAACGTGGAAACCTAATACACACGTTGGTGGTTTTAAAATGACAGACTATGTCTTTATTAGAAAAAAAAATGAACATTGAAGAAGACGTTGCTAAAATAAATACACCGCTCTAACGCATCACCACGAGTTTAAACTACATTTACAACAAATATGAAAACTATTTTCATACCACAATGTTAAATATAGAATAAATAGTAGATAATGTTTTAAAAAATGAGCCTTAATATCTTCCAATGGTAAAAAAAAATCCTTTAAAAAATTCCTGGATCGGGAATAATATCCTGAGCTTCACCAAAAACTAATCAATTCTTCCTTATCCCAAGGGCATTCATCCCACCAACTTTCATCCAAATCCGTTCAGAACTTTTCCAGATATCTTGTTCACCAACACACGAACACACACACACACACACACACGGACACGAGTGAATGCATTACTCCCTGGCGTGAGTAAAAATAGCCTTCGCAGCCAAATCACCTGGTCATTGGCATGTCCAAATATCAGCTTGTTACTTGCTCCTCCCCAAACCCCGTTCATGGTGTACCTCCGAGCCCCGAGAGGAGTCACGGCAGAAAGATGTGATATTCTGTGTGTCAAAGATCAATGGTGAAACCACACCAATTGTTACCAACAAACAAGTATTGTATTAAGGTCACACAAGAATAACAGCAACAACAATATTAATCAATTGTACAACCAATATATCATTCCTATGATGGTACCATCAGTTTCGTACAATGTAACTCACTGTGCTCCAAGTGAGCGAAAAGAACATTCCCAATGTCTCTATCCCGCATCCTGGCATCAAGCCAAAGTCGATGTTGAAGCGATCGTCAGAACGATGTTGTATCGAGACCAGAATCCCACTCGGTTGACAGTCACACTGCCAAAGATAGGCAAAAGTGTCCTCAAGAGGCGACTGGGAAATCACTCCTTCGGGTATGGACGTTCGATGGCCATCGGGTTGCTCCAGACCTCCAAACAGCTCGGCTCCTTCTCCGACCTCACTCGCTCTGCCTCTTTCTCCTCTTCTTCCTCCTCGTCTGGTTCCCGATCCGGTTTCCGGTTTCTTTTAAAACACTAACTTTTTTTACCTTTTGAAAACAGTTATTTCTATCTCACTTAAACAATAACAATAATAGTACATGCAACCAAAAATGTTTACAGTGGATGAGAGCCACAACAACGGAAGTGACGAATCCGTAACACTTCCCCTCCCCCCCCCCCCCCCCCCCCTCATGAAAGAAAGTTGGAACAGAGTGAAAACTTTGTTTGCATACAAAAACTCTTTTAACAAACAAAAGTAAAACTCACCCCCAAATGATCAATTCACGTGAGCAACAATAATTAATATTCCCCACAATAAAGCAACAAAACTTCCAAACAACCTACAGGAATTTCTAAATTTAGTTCACTCTGGATAAAGCATGAGCAACGACATTGTCCCTGCCCTTTACATGCTCTATTTCCAAGTTGAACTCCTGCAAAGCCAAACTCCATCTCATCAACCTCTGATTTTTATTTTTCAGTTTTTGAATGAAGGTTAAGGGGTTGTGATCAGTGAAGACTTTTATTGGAAAAGTAGTAGTTCAGAGATACACCTCATAATGCTGAAGCACTAGCAGGAGAGCAAGGGTCTCTTTTTCCACGGTGGCATAATTTGCCTGGTATTTGTTAAACTTTTTGGAATAGTAGCACACCTGGTGATCCACTCCATCCTCATCTTCCTGTAATAGAACTGCCCCAGCCCTCACATCACTTGCATCAATGGCCAACTTCAAAGGTGCTTGAAAATCCGGGGCTGCTCGGACAGGAGATCCCATTAATATCGCTTTGACGTGGGCAAAGGCAGCTTGACATTTGTCATCCCAAACAAACTTGGTCTCTTTCCTCAGCAAATTCGTTAAAGGGGCTACCACATCAGAAAAATTCCTGCAGAACCGCCGGTACCAACCAGCCATACCCAAGAATCTCATGAGCTCCTTCTTCCCTTTTGGAACTTGGAAGCGATCAATGGCTTCTATCTTGGCTGTCACCGGTTGCACCTGACCCTGACCTACTACATGGCCTAGGAATACCACCTGTGCCTTTACAAACTCACTCTTAGATAAGTTGATGGTCAACCCTGCCTCGGTCAGTTTCTTGAAAAATGCATGAATTTGTTTAATATGACCTTCCATGGTCATAGTGTGGATGATGACATCATCCAGATAAGCCTCCACCCCCTCAAGGTCTGCAATGAGCTTATTAATCAGCCGTTGAAATGTAGCAGGCCCATTTTTCAATCCAAAGGGAAGAACCTTGTACTGATACAACCCATTTGGTGTGACTAAAGCCGAGATTTCCTTGGCTCTATCAGTAAGACGAATCTGCCAATACCCTTTCAGCAAGTCAAATTGAGTTACAAATTTAGCTGGGCCTATTCTATAAATGCAGTCATCAATCCTCGGGATGGGATAGGAGTCGGTCTTGGTCACTGCATTAACCCGTTTTAAATCCGTACAACAGCGAAAACTGCCATCGGGTTTTGGAACCAACACACATGGTGAGCTCCATTCACTGCTGCTTGGTCGATGATGTCATTCTCCAACATATACTGAACCTTTTTACGAAGATACTTCATCTTCACAGGGTTCATGCGATAGGGGTGTTGCTTCACAGGAGTGGCTTCCCCAACCTCAATATCATGATATACCAAGTCAGTACGACAAGGTACATCTGTGAACGAATGTGCAAACTCAAAAATTAGGCTGGATAGTTGTCCTTGTTGTTCCCTCGTCAAATGACCTAATTTCTCATCTAAATGACTCAACACTTCCGTGTTCATCAATCTGAGACAAGCCTGGTCATCAAAGTTATCAAACTTCAAACCGGCCTCAACCTCTGGATTCTCTTGCACCCCGACTACAGGCACGACAGGTGAGACAGGAACCATTTTTCCCACAGGCTTCCTCTCATAACATTTCTTCAGTCGGTTGACATGACACAGCTGCTGCTTTTTCCGTCGGTCGGGAGTTGTCACCACGTAATCTGTTTCATTAACCCTCCTTTCGATTGCGTAGGGACCGAAATATCTAGCCTGTAGTGGCTGACCTGGAACAGGAAGCAACACTAACACTCGGTCCTCAGGACTGAAATTTCTTACCTGAGATTTCTTGTCATGTCTCACTTTCATTTTATCCTGTGTCACTTTCAAGTTTCTTCTCGCAACTTCACAAGCCTTTGCCAATCTGTGCCCAACCGTTGACACATACTCTACCACTGTTGACTGTGACTCCTCCTGTAGCCACTGTTCTTTCACCAATTTCAATGGTCCTCGCACTGCGTGTCCAAACACAAGTTCAAAAGGACTGAATCCCAATGACTCCTGAACAGATTCCCTCGTAGCAAACAACAATAAGGGTATTCCTTCATCCCAATCCTTGTCACATTCAAAACAATACGTTCCGATCATATTCTTCAATGTCTGATGAAACCTTTCCAAGGCCCCTTGGCTCTCGGGATGGTAAGTCCTTGATCTTACTTGCTCCACTCCCAACAGGTGTACCACTTGCTGAAAAAGCGTTGACATGAAATTGGAACCCTGATCAGACTGGATGACCTTAGGTAGGCCAACGAAAGTGAAAGATTTAATCAAGGCCTTCGCAATAACTGCCGCAGTAATTTTTCTAAGAGGCACTGCCTCTGGGAACCTTGTGGAAGTGCACATGATGGTCAGCAAATACTGATGTCCAGCCTTAGTTTTAGGTAAAGGGCCGACACAGTCAATAATGACTCGGCTGAATGGCTCTTCAAAAGCTGGAATTGGTTTTAAAGGTGCGGGTGGGACTTTCTGATTAGGTTTTCCCACCAGCTGACAAGAGTGGCAAGATTTACAGAACTCCGCAACATCACATCGCAATCCTGGCCAGAAAAAATGTACCAATATTCTGTCACAGGTCTTGTTCACTCCAAGGTGCCCGGCCAAAGGTGTCTCATGCGCCAAACTCAATATCTCCTTCCGGTACGGCGGTGGCACCACAATTTCGGAATGAACTTTCCAATCATCGTTTGCTGGCACCTCTGGTGGTCTCCATTTTCTCATGAGTATTTCCCCTTTCATGAAGTAACCAACAGGTAACTTCATAGCCTCTTCCTCTGTAACGGCTTTAACAATTAAACTCCGGATCTCCGAATCTCCGTGTTGTTCTTCAACAAGTCTCTTTCGGATCAGCACTGTTTGTTCAACCTCGTTCCCAGATGTCTCCGACGCACACTCCATTTCCTCTTTTGTTCCAGATGCCACCTTTTCCTTCGGTTCCTTGATATCACTCCCTTTCCTATTACCTCTTTCAGAATTTTCCTCCTATACCTCTAAGGAACACAAATCCACATCGCCTTCCTTTTCCTTCTCTTCAGAGCGCTTTCTACCCATAGCACGAGTCACTGCACAGGATGGAAAGATACGCGGAATCTCCTGCTCTAACTGTGCGGTGTTGTTTTCCATACTGGGCTTTTCAACCAACATCGGATTACCAGAAACTCGACCACCGGCGAAATCATTCCCGATAATAAAAGAGATTCCCTCTACAGGAAGAGTGGCTTGTAACCCCACAGTGACCGGTCCCGACACCAAATCAGACTTCAAATGGATGACATGAAGAGGAGCTTTAACATAGCCACCAACGCCCTGTAAAAGAACACTAACACCAGTTGCCGTCTTCTCTGACAATGGCAAAATGCCTTCAAGCATCAAAGATTGATGTGCTCCTGTGTCCCTCAATACCCTAACAGGTCTCTGGTTCGTTAAGTCTCCATCCAGTGACACAAACCCCCCCTGAAATAAAAGGTTTGTAACCCTCTTGAACAAGGTCGTTCTGTGATGCCGTAACTTTGGTATGGGAACCTTCACAAGGCACTGTCCTCCAAGGACGATTTCTAGCATTGGCCAATGCATTCGGAGTTGCACTAGTTTGATTCCGCTCCTGATTTTTCCTTTTCAGGGCATAACATTGCGACATCAAATGCCCAGGTTTCTTGCAAAAAGCGCAAGTCGGCCCGGAGGAAAAACTCGTGGTCTGCCTCGGGCCCCCCGGAAGATAAGTCTGTCTTGGAACTGTAGTCTTCTGACCCCTAAAAGTCGTGGTATCAGATTTGTCCCCATAGTCCTCTCTCGGCCGCCTCCATGAAAATCTGTTCTCCGAACCTGATCTACTATATCTCCCCTGTAAAACTCTAGGCGGGAAGTTAGGTTTGTGGAACCCCATCCTGTGTGTCAAGGCATAGTCATCTGCCACGGTTGCTGCCTCATACAACTCTGGTACTTTCTTCTCATCCAGATGTACTTTAATGTCCACGTGGACACACTGTTTGAATTCCTCCACCAAGATCAATTGTCGTAACAGGTTGAAGTCTTTCTCAATCTCCTTCGAGTCACACCACCTATCAAACATGGTTTCTTCATTCTGGCAAACTCCACATGGGTCTCACTTTCCCTCTTCCTGGCATTCCTGAATTTTTGCCGGTAAGCTTCAGGGACCAATTCATAGGCTTTGAGAATGGCTTTCTTCACTATCTCATAATCTGCACATTGGTCAATCGGTAAAGCCGAATAGATATCTTGAACTTTACCCACCAGAACACTTTGCACTAACATAGTCCAGGACCCCACAGGCCATTTTAGCATTTGAGCCACATTCTCAAAATGTAAAAATGACTTGGCCACCTCCTTTTCATTGAAGGGTGTAACCAGCCTCACATGCCTACCAACATACCAAGAGTTCTCACAAGTTGTCGAACTAGCCGGCATGGATACTACTTCTCTCGGTTCTCCCAGTAATTCCAGCTCCTTGAGTTTAAGTTCCTTCTGATACTCCATGTCACGTTCCTTTAACTCCCTTTCGGCTCTCCTTTCCTCTGCTCTTCTTTCCTCGAGTTCTCGTTCCTGTTCTGCTCGTTCCTTTGCTCTTCTTTCCTCGGCTTTCCATTCCAATTTCCAATTTCGATTTCACCAAACTCTCCTCCTTTGGTATCCATGGAATTCTCCACGCATGGCTGGCGGACTTCCTCTCTAGTCGTAGTCAACGTGTGGCCCTGAATGGGTTTCTCTCATCTCCTCTTCCTGTTCAGGCTGGAGAGTTCAGGCTCTTCCCATGTTCCTTGTCCCACTAGAGACTCCACCACCAATGTCTGCATCTCTGCTTTCTTCATACTAACTCGGACCTCCAAGTTAAAATATTTGGCCAATAGCATGAGTTCAGATCTTTTTAATGCCTGGAACTGTGCCTCATTAGGGGACGCCGCAAACTTTTCTGCGTCAAACACCATGGTGACTCTCAGTTAGCACCTGTTAACCTTCACACAAAAATTTTCAAATTTTTTCGAAAAATCTGGGAATGTTAGAAAATTCCTAATTTGGGAATTTTGGGAATGTTGGGGAATTCTATCCCGGATGAGCACTCAATTTCTGTTACGTGCTTGTCCCCAAACACCGGTCATGGTGTACCTCTGAGCCCCGAGAGGAGTCACGGCAGAAAGATGTGTTCTTCTGTGTGTCAAAGATCAATGGTGAAACCACACCAATTGTTACCAACAAACAAGTATTGTATTAAGGTCACACAAGAATAACAGTACAATAACAATATTAATCAATTGTACAACCAATATATCATTCCAATGATGGTACCATCAGTTTTGCACAATATAACTCACAGTGCTCCAAGTGAGTGAAAATAACATTCCCAATGTCTCTGTCCCAGCTTCAAACCAAAATCGATCTACGCTCCAGTGATCGTCAGAACGATGTTGTATCGAGACCAGAATCCCGCTCGGTTGACAGTCACACTGCCAAAGATAGGCAAAAGTGTCCTCAAGAGGCGGCTGGGAAATCACACCTTCGGGTATGGACGTTCAAAGGCTCCCAATCGGCGAACCGTAAATTCCCACTCAAAATCCACATTACACGCACACACCAGGTTACGTCTGGATGCGGTGAAATGGTTGAAGCGAGGTGAAAAACCTGGAGCGATGCGAAATCCGGCGCGAGGCAAAATGTCCAACGGTCCGTTCTCGAGACGTAACGGCACTCCAATGATTCTCTTCGGAATCAACTGCAAAACCTGTCACGCAGGTTTAACTGTCACAGCGATAACAACTCTGTCACAGGAATCCCTTTCCCAGGAAACCCAAAGTTCACTTGTGACCCCCGTTCGCCAGCGTTTGCTCAAAACCTCAACGCAGCTCGGCTCCTTCTCCAACCTCACTCGCTCCGCCTCCCTTTTCTCCTCTTACTCCTCCTCTTCTTCCTCTTCTTCTTCATCCGGGTCCCGATACGGTTTCCTTTTTCTTTTTAAAAGATTATTATTTTTTACCTTTTGAAAACAGTTATTTCCAATTCACTGAAACGATAACAATAATAGTACATGCAACCAAAAATGTTTACAGTGGATGAGAACCACAACAACGGAAGTGGCGAATCCGTAACACATCCACCAAACAGTGATGACTCCATCTACATCTCGCTGTCTGATAACATGGACCAACTTCTATCCACTCATCCCAACTCTCTTTTCCTCATATGTGGTGAATTAATTGTCATCATGTCAGCTGGCTGGGTGTGGGTATCTCTCTCACCAGCCACGGCTCCTCAGCAAAGGACTTCTGCATCTCGTTAGGACTGACACAATCTGTCAATTTCCCGACCTGGATCTCAGTCAACGGAGAATCTTCTCATATGTACTTGGTTATGACAAACTTCCCTGCAAATGTCTGCTGCTCTTCTTCTGCTCCAATCGGTTCATCTGACCATATGCTTGTTAAAGTGGACATCTCTCCGGCCATCCCCAGAGAGCCTCCTCAGCGTCGCCGAGTCTGGCATTTAACTCGGGCCGACTGGCACAGTCTTAAAGCAACCATCAATCATCTGGATTGGTCTCCTATCTCTACTGCCTCTGACATCAACTGATCCTGGGAATTCTTCCAAAGTAAATTGCCTTCTCTCATGCAAAGATTTATCCCATCACGTCTTCAGTTGTCATTCCCTTCCTCCCGTCCATGGTACACGGAATCTTGTGGTGAGGCAGTTGCCCTTAAACAACTTGACTTCGCCTCCTGTAAGACAAATCCAACGGAAGGAAATGTCATTTCCTTTCACAAATCCCGGAACAAGTGTGTGTCCACCCACAGGAGAGCAAGGAAACAATATCTCTCCACTCTCAAACCTGTCTCCCTCTTCCAAATGCTGGTGGCGTCTGGACAAATCTGTTTCTGGTGTTTGTTCCCCTTCCATCCCCTCCCTTACCTCAAACGGATACACAGCTGATTCCGCACGTGAAAAAGCTGAATGCCTCAACTCTGTGTTTGCCTCAAAATATTGTGTCCCGAACCCATCTCTCTCTGTACCTACCTTTCCCAGTCAAACCCAGATGCTCCTGGACTCTGTGTCCTTCTCTCCTGACAAGGTGGATAAGTTTCTGTCAATCCTCGACGATGATTCTGCAACTGGACCAGACGGCATCAGCCCAAGGGTCCTAAAATCCTGCTCTTCCGCTCTTTCACAGACTCTGTCTGTTCTCTTCACCCTCTCTTTTGCTCAAGGTCATCTGCCATCAGCTTGGAAATCAGCCAACATTACCTCTTCACACAAAAAAGGTGCAAACACAGATCCTTGCAACTACAGACCAATCAGCCTGCTCCCAATAATCAGTAAGGTCATGGAATTAATTATCGCTTCTGACATCAAATCCGTCCTCTTCTCCAATGGCTTGATCTCGGATCATCAACTTGGTTTCAGACCAGGTCACTACACTCTGGACGTGCTGCTTCTTCTGTCTGAACAATGGATGGAGGTCCTCAATGTCAAACAGGAAATTAGACCTGTCTCCTTTGACATATCTCGTGCCTTCCATACGGTCTGGCACCCCGCTCTGCTCACCACCTCTCCTCCAATGGAATCCATGGAAATCTCCAAAAATGGCTTGAGGACTTCCTTTCTGGTCGTAGTCAACGTGTGGCCCTGAAAGGGTTTCTCTCATCTCCCCTTCCTGTTCAGGCTGGAGTTCCCCAAGGCAGTGTTCTGGGCCCTGTGCTTTTTCTGGTCTTCATCAATGATCTCTCCGACTGTCTGGAAAATCCTCCCTATCTCTTTGCTGATGACTCCACTCTCTGCCGCTCCATTCCTCATCCCTCAGATCGGCAGTCTGCAGCCTCCTCACTCTCTGCAGACCTTGACAAAATCAGACTGTTCAAACAAGTGGAACATGTCTTGCAAACCTGACAAATCTCACACTCTCACTACATCTCTCCGAAAAAACCGACTGGACAACCCTCCCATCTACTTTCTGAACAATCCTCTCCCAGAAGTTCTGTCACTTAAGCGTTTGGGTCTCACTATCTGCCCTGATCTTTCCTGAAAAAAACACATTTCCAAGCTGGCCTCCAAAGCCAGTCGCCGTCTAGGCATCCTCCGTCGTGCGAAGTCCTTCCTTGGCACACCTGAGCTCCTCACCACATACAAGGCTTTCATCCGCAGCTCAATGGAATACTGTTGTCCCCTCTGGGCTGGTGCTCCTGCCCCACACTGAGCTCGTCTTTACACTGTTGAAACCAAAGCTTTCAGACTTATTCGGAATCTCCCGTGATGAAGCTAACTCTGAGGGCCTTTCACTCACTCACCGCAGGCAGGTTGGTGGTCTTTCCGTCTTCTACCGACTCCTCTCCGCGCTTGCTCCCCCAGCTCTCTCTGGGCTCTGTCCCCCAAATATTCCTACAGGTCGCACAAGATCTGCCTGCAACCCTCTTATGGTTAAACTGCCAAAATCAAGACTCTCTGCTCACCTTCACTCTTTCAATCCTCTTTTCTCCCGCCTCTGGAACAAACTCCCTCACTCTCTTCAATCCCACTCCTCCCTCCAGGTCTTTAAAACGGCTGTTCACCACCATCTCTTATCTTCCCCCATCCAAAACCTTGATCTTTTCTACCCCCGCTAATTTCACCCCATACCCACTTTTTTGAGGTGACTTTTCTCTTCTTTCCTGGAAGTCCTTGGTGTCCTTGCGTTTTATACCTATCCTGCCTCCCCCAGGCCCTCTGCCTCCCACACATCTCCCGATGTCCCTGCCCTCAAATGTTGTGTTTGTGTGCTTCCTCCCCTTCTCTCCCCATCTTGTCGACCGCTCCCACTTTTATGTGCTTTGTTTACTTGTTTGTTTGATTTGTTTGTTTGATAAATGTTAGCTCTTTCACGAGCCTCGACTCTGTATATAAAAAAAAAAAATTGATGCAGGAGGTTGCTGAGCAACCATATTCCCGAAATTTCAGAGTATGAAGTTCACTTCACGTGACTATCGGGACCTATCAACAAGGTACCTGAAGTACAAATTTCCAACCCAAGATATTTTATGTTAACATCGTATTACTCACGCAGGACATCCAAAGGAATCAAAAGATGCCAACCAGGTATGGTACTTGGGGTGGGGGTGCACGACCAGCCGGCGGACCATGTGGGCCTCAATTCCCAGGGTGTTCCGTTAGCAAGCAGCTCGCTTATCGCTCGCCAAGCGGCTCGCTTGAATCAAAGCGCTCAAGTAAGTACTCCAAGGTAACAGAGCGGAGTGTTCGACACCTGTTATCATCGATATTACAAGCGGCCTGCTGATGGAACACACCCCTGCTGCTCACCTCCTCTTTTATCCTTCGCTCTTCTCCCTCATTCCTTCGAAGATCTGTCTCAAAACACCGTTGCTCGGCAACGGAAGAGGCGGAAGTGGCAGGCAAACGATCAGGGGTGAAAGTGCAACTTGGTCAAAGAAGAAATGTGAATATTTCCGCAGACAGAGTGCAGAATGGCTGAATTATAAATAAAACATTGTTAAAACCAGGACGACTTTACTTCTCTACAACACAATAATTCACCTTTTGGGCGTGGTCAGCACTCCAAGCACCTGTGGATCGCATGAAATGCTCGTCCTGGCTTCTTCCTCAGCTGAGGTAAATGTTATTTTAAAATCAGTGGAAGATAATAACAAGAGATCGTTTGAGGATTACTCACCGGAGCTTTCAGATTAAATCATTTCAATTAATTGAACTCCTGCTTGGTCAAAAGACACGACCAGCGGCTGGGAGAAGTTCAAGAGAAAACACACAACGGGCGGGAAATCTAAACGGTGTTTCCTACGACGCCCGCGTTTAGTTGTTAAATGTTGTCCATTTCACTTTTCACATCAGAATAGAAGAATCTAGTTCAAGTGAACGGTCGCAGGCAGAGATGTAGCGTTTGTGACCAGGGCGAAATGATTAGATTTTGATGAAGATCTGGATTCGGCGACTAGAATCTTTAAGTGATTCTTCACCATTGGGAGATGGGGCCAAAAATGATACATAGCAGGATATCTCAAAAAGTTGTGGACGGATTTGGACGTAACTTCGGGGACCGGTTGTGTGTCCGACAAGGTCAAATAGATTCGAAGTTAAGCCTTGACTGATTATTCAGTTGAGGATTCTGTGTTTGGGGTTCACAGATCTGCGAATGTCCCCCATTGCATGGATTGTTTATTTATTATTTTTAATACCTCAGCAGATGCCCCCTACTATACACCCTGAACTTGGCCCTCGAGTGTCCATAGCGGTGTATAGTAGAGGATTGTGAAGCGCCAACCCATTGCTTTCAAGGGCATTATCTGCTTGTTTGGGTCTTTTGTAATTCTTGTCAATAAAATGAACCCAAGATTTCTTCCCCATTCAAATCATATAATTTATAGGTCCAAGGGACGGTATTCATTACATCAACGATTTTAAAAAGTTCATTAGTCCATTCATTCATTCATTTCGGTTTATTTAAATATTTAAACACTGGGCAAGGCAGTTCGAAGACTGAAATTTGTCAAGTTTACAATAATAAAACTGTTTCATAAAACTTACAAATGTACATCAAAATAATATTAATCATATAAAATTACATTAATAAATTTAATAAATATAAAATTACATCAATCAAAATATCAAAATAAGTATATGGAATAAATAAACATGTTTTATGTTGGGTGGGTCGGGCATATATAGATCCAGGTAGATCTGCATCGGTCGGTGCTTCGTCTGTCGGGAAAGGGAATCTCGAGGTTTCTCGAGTTCTGTAGCCCGAATGTCGGATTAAGTGTGCAGCTGTGATCATGCGAGGATGATCGGGTGATAGGTAGAAGAGGGATTAGGCCAACTCCCCGGTATGTCAAACCTCTGTGATCATTCGGTATCCCTTATGGCAACACATCACATGTGTTGTTAGATCCATTCGTGCACACACTAATTAAATTCCCCTCCGGCACAAGACGATAAAACTGACCGGAAGAGCAGACAGCAACACATCACATACATTAGTTAGTCCATTAGTGCACACACTAATTAAATTCCCCTCCGGCACAAGACGATAAAACTGACCGGAAGAGCAGACAGCAACACATCACATGCATTAGTTAGATCCATTGGTGCACACACTAATTAAATTCCCCTCCGACACAAGACGATAAAACTGACCGGAAGAGCAGACTGAGCAACACATCACATACATTAGTTAGATCCATTCGTGCACACACGAATTAAATTCCCCTCCGACACAAGACGATAAAACTGACCGGGAGAGCAGACAGCAACACATCACATGCATTAGTTAGATCCATTGGTGCACACACTAATTAAATTCCCCTCCGACACAAGACGATAAAACTGACCGGAAGAGCAGACAGCAACACATCACATGCATTAGTTAGATCCATTGGTGCACACACTAATTAAATTCCCCTCCGACACAAGACGATAAAACTGACCAGAAGAGCAGACAGCAACACATCACATACATTAGTTAGATCCATTGGTGCACACACGAATTAAATTCCCCTCCGGCACAAGACGATAAAACTGACCGGAAGAGCAGACAGCAACACATCACATACATTAGTTCGATCCATTAGTGCACACACTAATTAAATTCCCCTCCGACACAAGACGATAAAACTGACCGGAAGAGCAGACAGCAACACATCACATACATTAGTTAGATCCATTGGTGCACACACTAATTAAATTCCCCTCCGCCACAAGACGATAAAACTGACCGGAAGAGCAGACAGCAAGCGACCGCACCCCTACGGCGCCATGGCAAGCAGACATCGCACAGGCTGGCCGAGAGTCACGCCTCGGAGAACTCGTGATTGACAGGAGGGGGAGCGGCGAGCAACAACCTGAGCACTGGTTGGAGAGTAGGGAGGATGAAGGACGCGCAACACTGATTGGACACCACAAGGACGTGCGACCGTTGCACGGTCGGACGAGCTTCCAACAAACGATGCGCTGATTGGAAGAAAAAGACCAGGATGTGAGGAAGGCGCAAAAAGCCGCAAGGAAACGACGCACTGATTGGCAGAGATAGAGGGCTGACATCAGAAGACGTCTGATAGAGGTAAATGGAGACGGACATTTTTTCCTCTTCTCGCTTCCCTCTTTGCCTCTGCCTCTTCCTGCCTTCCCCCGATGGAGACCGTTCCTTTCTTATTTTGTTGCCCTTTGCGCGTTCCTGTGCTGGCGGACCTCTCATCTTGGTTCCGGACAAGGGGGCGACTCCGCTAGACGAGTCCGGGCACAGCCAGAGGAGCGAGCTGCACTCGACTCGTTCTAGTCGTTGGGAGGGCCAGTGGAACACCAGCAGACGAGCCGAGCGATTCGTGCCGACCGGAGCCACGTCGGACGGAGCATGAACGACCCGAGACACAGACTGAGATAAGCCCAACACAAACACGGACACAATGTTTTATTTTATTCTTCATTCCCCTGTGCTGTATTTGAAGTCTGTGAGTGGGATCCCAATCATGGTTTTAGTTCTTCCATCGCGTAATAAATACTTCTATTTGTACATTTTACATCCGCGTCGGAGTGGGTTGATTTTCAGGGTGAAGACCGACAGGTAAGCTGCGGCATTCTCCCCCAAACTCCCCCCCTCCCAAACCCCCCATCTCCCCTGCTCGTGTTTGATCTGCCATTGCATTGGAAACGCCTCATCTTACTATAATTCACCAAATGTCCATCTGTCTGTTCGAAGGTACCGCAAACTGCTGAACCGATCGCAAAGATATTTTGGGCGGGTAATCCTGGGACCCCTGGGAGTAAAATAGACTATTTAGTTTTCCCAATTTCAGCTTTGGTCTCCAGCATTCTCAGGTTTGGACTCCCACATAACATTCGCACTCGCATAACGTTCGTTGTGACGAGGTTGTCGTTGTAACGATGTTGTGGCGATGTATGTGTTCACGGTCGTGTTTGACGTGATGGTGTGAACGTAATTTCATAATGTTTTTCGTTTCGTAATCCTTTAATGAACGTTCAATGTTTAATGAACGTTTAATGCCCTTCGGTGTCCGGTGCCGCACGCGTGCTACACTGGATGGGCCAGCGTGTACCTTGCCCTCGGGTAAACCGCTGAGCCCCATCCGTGATGGGACTGGGGCTTGAGACACATGAGACAGTGTCTCACGAACGAGGAATTCCCAGTAAGCGCGAGTCATCAGCTCGCGTTGATTAGGTCCCTGCCCCTTGTACACACTGCCCGTCGCGGCACAAACATCACAATGAAACACAATCACAATTCACATATTCGTGCAATTCGAGAAAATGAACTTTTATCAGCAATGTCGTCTATCCTGAAGTTCTAAGCTGAAGAAGAGGTACAAAATCATTCAATTATTTTCCCTAAAGAAAAGCGTACAGTTGATATCACGATTTGAAACACAATGGAATAATATTTACCGATATGAACAGTGATGTGGCTTTTATTGAAATTCTAAAGATACTGTTTAGATGTTGATGATTTGCGTGTGATATGATTTGACGGATGTTGAAATGAACTGGCAACGGTACCCGCCCTATGGGCGGGGCTTCAATTGGGAAGGCCAAATGAAAAGGAAAAAAAATATCAGAAATTGAAGGTTTTTTTAATTTTAAACGATTCATTTAAACATCCGTTGAATCATATCACACGCAAATCATCAACATCTAAACAGTATCTTTAGAATTTAAATAAAAGCCACATCACTGTTCATATCGGTAAATATTATTCCATTGTGTTTCAAATCGTGATCGATACACTATGATCGTGATGATCGTGATCGTGAATCGGGATCGATAATATTGTTCACAATCGCTATGTCGTATGTACTCCCGATACGTGTACCAAATTCCCGATACGTGTAACTGTACCAAATCAACAGTTAAAAGGATTTTGAGCCGATAGCTGTTACGGCCTTGGCAAGATCGATGGAGACAGCGTTTATTGTCCTCCGTCGCACCACGGAGCGAAAGGGGGACTATGGTTTTCCCCTCCTTCCGTGTGTACGTCCGTGCGTGCGTATGTACATGCGTGCGTGCGTAAGCGAAGGACCGAATTCTAATTTGGTGTGTGGGTGCAACCCACGTCAAAATCCAAGATGGCCGCCGCCATGTATGTCTGACTCCATGTATGTCTGAACCTTGTGAGCGGAATATCTTGAAAAATAAGCGAAGTACCAACTTCTAATCTGGTGTGTGGGTGTATCTTGGCATAAGGAAGAACGTTATTGAAAATAGGGTGACCACGTCAAAATCCAAGATGGCCGCCACCATATATATGTCTGAACCTTGTGAGCCAAATATCTTGAAAAATAAACGAACTACTAACTTGTAATCTGGTGTGTATGTGTATCTATACATAAGGGAGAACAATATTGAAAATTGGGTCGCCACGTCAAAATCCAAGATGGCCGCCTTGTTATAATTTTAATGAAGTACACTGTCTCAAGCCCCAGTCCCCATCACAGATGGGGCTCAGCGGTTTACCCGAGCCTGACGGCAAAGGGCAAGGTACACGCTGGCAAGTCCAGTGTAGCGCGCGTGCGGCCCTGGACATCGAAGGGCATTAAACGTTCATTAAACATTAAACGTTCATTAAACATTAAACGTTCATTAAAGGATTACGAAATGAAAAACATTACGAAATTACGTTCACACCGTCACGTCAAACACTACCGTGAACACATACATCGTCACAACATCGTCACAATGAGAACATCGTCACAATGAGAACATCATCACAATGAACATTACGCGAACGCGAATGTTATGTGGGAGTCCAAACCTGAGAATGCTGGAGACGAAAGCTGAAATTGGGAAAACTAAATAGCCTATTTTACTCCCAGGGTTCCCAGGATTACGCACCCAAAATATCTTTGCGATCGGTTCTGCAGTTTTTACGGTACATTCGAACAGACAGATGGACATTTGGTGAATTATAGTAAGATGCACCGACATAACAGAATTAAGCATTTCAATCAAAAAAGGAATTGTTGAATTCTTGTATCTCTGAGTCTTCCACCGAGGTAGGTCAAGATGTTGAGCATTCCTGAGTTGCATATTATATCGAGACACGGATTGTTGGGTCAGAGGAACAATGTCACGGTGACGATCACATTTTAAAAGACCAAGACCAAAACGCAAGAGAAGACAATTCCTGCGTTTGCTCAACAACTGTAAACCAGAATGACGAAGTTGTTGAGCATAGGACTGAATAGATGGGTACGCAATAAAACGATTGGGTGTAGTACAAACGCAATCCTCCCCATCTCTTTGCTGATGACTCCACTCTCTGCCACTCCATTCCTCATCCCTCAGATTGGCAGTCTGCAGTCTGCAGCCTCCTCACTCTCTGCAGACCTGGACAAAATCACAGACTGTTCAAACAAGTGGACCATGTCTTGCAAACCTGACAAATCTCACACTCTTACTATGTCTTTCCGAAAAGACCGACTGGACAACCCTCCCATCTACTTTCTGAAGAATCCTCTACAAGAAGTTCTGTCACTCAAGCTTTTGGGTCTCACTATCTGCCATGATCTTTCCTGGGAAAACCACATTTCCAAGCTGGCCTCCAAAGCCAGTCGCCGACTAGGCATCCTCCGTCGTGCTCAGTCCTTCCTTGGCACACCTGAGCTCCTCACCACATACAAGGCTTTCATCTGCAGCTCAATGGAATACTGTTGTCCCCTCTGGGCTGGTGCTCCTGCCCCACACTGAGCTCGTCTTTACACTGTTGAAACCAAAGCTTTCAGAATTATTGGAATCTCCCGCGATGAAGCGAACTCCGAGGCCTTTCACCCACTCACCGCAGGCAGGTTGGTGGTCTTTCTGTGTTCTACCGAATCCTATCCGGCCGAGCTCCCCCAGCGTTGTCTGTGCTCTGTCCTCAAAATATTCCTACAGGTCGCACAAGATCTGCCAGCAACCCTCTGATGGTTAAACTGCCGAAATCTCGGCTCTGCTCACCTTCACTCTTTCATTCGTCTTCACTCCCACCTCTGGAATAAACTCCCTCACTCTCTTCAATCCCACTCCTCACTCCAGGTCTTTAAAACAGCTGTTCACCACCATCTCTTATCTTTCCCCATCCAAAACCTTGATCTTTTCTTCCCCCACTAATTCACCCCAGATCCACCTTGTTTGAAATTCCAACATCTTTCCTGGAAGTCCTGGCAGTGTCCACATGTTTTATACATCTCCCACCCCCCCCCCTCCCTGCCCATGCCTCCCCGCCCCAAAGCCCTCTCCCTCCCACAGATCTCTCGATGTCCCTGCTCTCAGACGTTGTGTTTGTGTGCTTCCCTTCCTCTCCCCATCTTGTCTACCGCTCCCGATGTTATATGTTTTATGTGTCGGTTTGTCTTTCTGTGTGATTAATGTTAGCTCTTTCACGAGCCTCGATATTGTATTCAAAAAATGAATAATAATAAATAAAAAAACCTGAAAATCGCACAGCCAGAAACAGAATGATTTATTTGGTCCGGGAAGCCCATGCGAGGTTTCTTCTTCTTCAGCCACTCACAACCCTGGGTGAATATGCGATCTTTTTTTTTTAAAGTTGGAATTTTGCCAAATCTGTTTTATTTGTTTGTTAATATACCTCAGCCATTGACAAATCTGGAACTAAGTCTTTATAAGTTCATCAAATATTGACACCGTGAATGACATTCGCTGAGCTATTAAATGTTGATATCTCTTCTGAGGTAAAAAAAACAAACAAAAAAAAAAACTGTTTTAAAGCATTATACGTATCAAACGATACATTTTATGAAACGTGAAAACCTAATACACACTTTGGTGATTTTAAAATGACAGAATGTCTTTATTAGAAAAAAAAATGAACATTGAAGACGACGCTGCTAAAAAAAATACACTGCTCTAACGCATAACCACGAGTTTAAACTACATTTACAACAAATATGAAAACTATTTTCATATCACAATGTTAAATATAGAATAAATAGAAGATAATGTTAAAAGAAAATGAGCCCTATCTTCCAAAGGTAAAAAAATCCTTCAAAAAATTCCTGGATCGGGAATAATATACTGAGCTTCACCAAAAACTAATCAATTCTTCCTTATCCCAAGGGCTTTCATCCCACCAACTTTCATCCAAATCCGTTCAGAACTTTTCCAGATATCTTGTTCACCAACACACGAGCACATACACATCTCGTTTTTTCATTTCTGTTCCTCACAATTCTATCCCTCTCTTTCATTGACAGACACACACACACACACACACACACACACACACACACACACACACACACACACACACACACACACACACACACACACACACACTCGGACACGAGTGAATGCATTACTCCCTGGCGTGAGTAAAAATAGCCTTTGCAGCCAAATCACCTGGTCATTGGCATGTCTAAATATCAGCTTGTTACTTGCTCCTCCCCAAACCCCTTTCACGGTGTACCTCCGAGCCCCGAGAGGAGTCACGGCAGAAAGATGTGATATTCTGTGTGTCAAAGATCAATGGTGAAACCACACCAATTGCTACCAACAAACAAGTATTGTGTTAAGGTCACACAAGAATAACAGCAACAACAATATTAATCAATTGTACAACCAATATATCATTCCTATGATGGTACCATCAGTTTCGTACAATGTAACTCACTGTGCTCCAAGTGAGCGAAAAGAACATTCCCAATGTCTCTATCCCGCATCCTGGCATCAAGCCAAAGTCGATGTTGAAGCGATCGTCAGAACGATGTTGTATCGAGACCAGAATCCCGCTCGGTTGACAGTCACACTGCCAAAGATAGGCAAAAGTGTCCTCAAGAGGCGACTGGGAAATCACTCCTTCGGGTATGGACGTTCGATGGCTCACAGACGGCGAACCGCAAATTCCCACTCAAATTCCACGCTACACACACACACAACAGATTAACGTCTGGATGGTTGTGAAATGGTTGAAGCGAGGTGAAGAACCTGGATCGATGAGAAATCAGGCGCAAGGTAGAATGGCCAACAGTCCGTTCTCGGGACATAACGGCACTCTAATGATTCTCTTCGGAATCAACTGCAAAACATGTCACACAGGTTTATCTGTCACAGCGATAACAACTCTGTCGCAGGAATCCCTTTCCCAGGAAACCCCAAAGTTCGCTAGTGACCTCCGTTCGCCAGCGTTTGCTCCAGACCTCCAAACAGCTCGGCTCCTTCTCTGACCTCACTCGCTCCGCCTCATTCTCCTCTTCTTCTTCCTCGTCTGCTTCCCGATCCGGTTTCCGGTTTCTTTTAAAACACTAACTTTTTTACCTTTTGAAAACAGTTATTTCTATCTCACTTAAACAATAACAATAATAGCACATGCAACCAAAAATGTTTACAGTGGATGAGAGCCACAACAACAGAAGTGACGAATCCGTAACACTTCCCCCCCCTTCAAGAAAGAAAGTTGGAACATAGTGAAAACTTTGTTTGCATACAAAAACACTTTTAACAAACAAAAGTAAAACTCACCCCCAAATGATCAATTCACGTGAGCAACAATAATTAATATTCCCCAAAATAAAGCAACAAAACTTCCAAACAACCTACAGGAATTTCCAAAGTTAGTTCACTCTGGATAAAGCATCAGCAACGACATTGTCCCTGCCCTTTACATGCTCAATTTCCAAGTTGAACTCCTGCAAAGCCAAACTCCATCTCATCAACCTCTAATTTTTATTTTTCATTTTGTGAATGAAGGTTAAGGGGTTGTGATCAGTGAAGACTTTTATAGGAAAGGTTCCGAGATACACCTCATAATGCTAAAGTGCTAGCAGGAGAGCAAGGGTCTCTTTTTCCACGGTGGCATAATTTGCCTGGTGTTTGTTAAACTTTTTGGAATAGTAGCACACCGGGTGATCCACTCCATCCTCATCTTCCTGTTATAGAACTGCCCAAGCCCCCACATCACTTGCATCAATGGCCAACTTGAAAGGTGCTTGAAAATCCGGGGCTGCTCGGACAGGAGAGCTCATTAATATTTCTTTGACGTGGGCAAAGGCAGCTTGACATTTGTCATTCCAAACAAACTTGGTCTCTTTCCTCAGCAAATTCGTTAAAGGGGCTACCACATCAGAAAAATTCCTGCAGAACCGCCGGTGCCAACCAGCCATACCCAAGAATCTCATAAGCTCCTTCTTCCCTTTTGGAACTTGGAAGTGATCAATGGCTTCTATCTTGGCTGTCACTGGTTGCACCTGACCCTGACCTACTACATGGCCTAGGAACACCACTTGTGCCTTTACAAACTCACTCTTAGATAAGTTGATGGTCAACCCTGCCTCGGTCAGTTTCTTGAAAAATGCATGGATTTGTTTAATATGATCTTCCATGGTCATGGTGTGGATGATGACATCATCCAGAATAGCCTCCACCCCCTGAAGGTCTGCAATGAGCTTATTAATCAGCCGTTGAAATGTAGCAGGCCCGTTTTTCAATCCAAAGGGAAGAACCTTGTACTGATACAACCCATTTGGTGCGACTAAAGCCGAGATTTCCTTGGCTCTATCAGTAAGAGGAATCTGACAATGCCCTTTCAGCAAGTCAAATTGAGTTACAAATTTAGCTGGGCCTATTCTATCAATACAGTCATCAATCCTCGGGATGGGATATGAGTCGGTCTTGGTCACTCCATTAACCCGTTTTAAATCCGTACAACAACGAAAACTGCTGTCGGGTTTTGGAACCAACACACATGGTGAGCTCCATTCACTGCTGCTTGGTTCGATGATGTCGTTCTCCAACATATACTGAACCTCCTTCCGAAGATACTCCATCTTCACAGGGTTCATGCGATAGGGGTGTTGCTTCACAGGAGTGGCTTCCCCAACCTCAATATCATGATATACCAAGTCAGTATGACCAGGTACATCTGTGAACAAATGTGCAAACTCAAAAATTAGGCTGGATAGTTGTCCTTGTTGTTCCCTAGTCAAATGACCTAATTTCTCATCTAAATGACTCAACACTTCCGTGTTCGTCAATCTGGGACAAGCCTGGTCATCAAAGTTATCAAACTTCAAACTGGCCTCAACCTCTGGATTCTCTTGCACCCCGACTACAGGCACGACAGGTGAGACAGGAACCATTTTTCCCACAGGCTTCCTCTCATAATATTTCTTCAGTCGGTTGACATGACCCAGCTGCCGCTTTTTCCGTCGGTCGGGAGTTGTCACCACGTAATCTGTTTCATTAACCCTCCTTTCGATTGCGTAGGGACCAAAATATCTAGCCTGTAGTGGCTGACCTGGAACAGGAAGCAACACTAACACTCGGTCCTCAGGACTGAAATTTCTTACCTGAGATTTCTTGTCATGTCTCACTTTCATTTTATCCTGTGTCACTTTCAAGTTTCTTCTTGCAACTTCACAAGCCTTTGCCAATCTGTGCCCAACCGTTGACACATACTCTACCACTGTTGACTGTGACTCCTCCTGTAGCCACTGTTCTTTCACTAATTTCAATGGTCCTCACACTGCATGTCCAAACACAAGTTCAAAAGGACTGAATCCCAATGACTCCTGAACAGATTCCCTCGTAGCAAACAACAATAAGGGTATTCCTTCATCCCAATCCTTGTCACATTCAAAACAATACCTTCTGATCAAATTCTTCAATGTCTTGTGAAACCTTTCCAAGGCCCCTTGGCTCTCGGGATGGTAAGTACTTGATCTTACTTGCTCCACTCCCAACAGGTGTACCACTTGCTGAAAAAGCGTTGACATCAAATTGGAACCCTGATCAGACTGGATGACCTAAGGTAGGCCAACGAAAGTGAAAACTTTAATCAAGGCCTTCGCAATAACTGCCGCAGTAATTTTTCTAAGAGGCACTGCCTCTGGGAACCTTGTGGAAGTGCACATGATGGTCAGCAAATACTGATGTCCAGCCTTAGTTTTAGGTAAAGGGCCGACACAGTCAATAATGACTCGGCTGAATGGCTCTTCAAAAGCTGGAATTGGTTTTAAAGGTGCGGGTGGGACTTTCTGATTAGGTTTTCCCACCATCTGTCAAGAGTGGCAAGATTTAAGGAACTCCGCCACATCACGTCGCAATCCTGGCCAGAAAAAATGTACCAATATTCTGTCACAGGTCTTGTTCACTCCAAGGTGCCCGGCCAAAGGTGTCTCATGCGCCAAACTCAATATCTCCTTCTGGTACGGCGGTGGCACCACAATTTGGTAATGAACTTTCCAATCATCGTTTGCTGACACCTCCGGTGGTCTCCATTTTCTCATGAGTATTTCCCCTTTCATGAAGTAACCAACAGGTATCTTCATAGCCTCTTCCTCTGTAACGGCTTTAACAATTAAACTCCGAATCTCCGAATCTCCGTGTTGTTTTTCAACAAGTCTCTTTCGGACCAGCACTGTTTGTTCAACCTCGTTCCCAGATGTCTCCGACGGACACTCCATTTCGTCTTTTGTTCCAGATGCCACCTTTTCCTTCGGTTCCTTGATGTCACTCCCTTTCCTATTACCTCTTTCAGAATTTTCCTCCAATACCTCAAAGGAACCCAAATCCACATCGCCCTCCTTTTCCTTCTCTTCAGAGCGCTTCCTACCCATAGCACGAGTCACTGCACAGGATGGAAAGATACCCGGAATCTCCTGTTCTAACTGTGCGGTGTTATTTTCCATACTGGGCTTTTCAACCAACATCAGATTAGCAGAAACTCGACCCCCGGCCAAATCATTCCCGATAATAAAAGAGATTCCCTCGACAGGAAGAGTGGCTTGTAACCCCACAGTGACCGGTCCCGACACCAAATCAGACTTCAAATGGATGACATGAAGAGGAGCTTTAACATAGCCACCAACGACCTGTAAAAGAACACAAACACCAGTTGCCGTCTTCTCTGACAATGACAAAATGCCTTCAAGCATCAAAGATTGATGTGCTCCTGTGTCCCGCAATACCCTAACAGGTCTCTGGTTCGTTAAGTCTCCATCCAGTGACACAAACCCCCCCTGAAATAAAAGGTTTGTAACCCTCTTGAACAAGGTCGTTTTGTGATGCCGTAACTTTGGTATGGGAACCTTCACAAGGCACTGTCCTCCAAGGACGATTTCTCGCATTGGCCAATGCATTCGGAGTTGCACTAGTTTGACTCAGCTCCTGATTTTTCCTTTTCAGGGCGTAACATTGGGACATCAAATGCCCAGGTTTCTTGCAAAAAGCGCAAGTCGGCCGGAGGAAAAACTCGTGGTCTGCCTCGGGCCCCCCGGAAGATAAGTCTGTCTTGGAACTGTAGTCTTCTGACCCCTAAAAGTCGCGGTATCAGATTTGTCCCCATAGTCCTCTCTAGGCCGCCTCCATGAAAATCTGTTCTCCGAATCTGATTTACTATATCTCCCCTGTAAAACTCTAGGTGGGAAGTTAGGTTTGTGGAACCCCATCCTGTGTGTCATGGCATAGTCATCTGCCACGGTTGCTGCCTCATACAACTCTGGTACTTTCTTCTCATCCAGATGTACTTTAATGTCCACGTGGACACACTGTTTGAATTCCTCCACCAAGATCAATTGTCGTAACAGGTTGAAGTCTTTCCCAATCTCCTTCGAGTCACACCACCTATCAAACATGGTTTCCTTCATTCTGGCAAACTCCACATGGGTCTCACTCTCCCTCTTCCTGGCATTCCTGAATTTTTGCCGGTAAGGTTCAGGGACCAATTCATAGGCTTTGAGAATGGCTTTCTTCACTATCTCATAATCTGCATATTGATCAATCGGTAAAGCCGAATAGATATCTTGAGCTTTACCCACCAGAACACTTTGCACTAACATAGTCCAGGACCTCACAGGCCATTTTAGCATTTGAGCCACTTTCTCAAAATGTAAAAATGACTTGGCCACCTCCTTTTCATTGAAGGGTGTAACCAGCCTCACATGCCTACCAACATACCAAGAGTTCTCAGTAGTTGTCGAACTAGCCGGCATGGATACTACTTCTCTCGGTTCTCCCAGTAATTCCAGCTCCTTGAGTTTAAGTTCCTTCTGATACTCCATGTCACGTTCCTTTAACTCCCTTTCGGCTCTCCTTTCCTCTGCTCTTCTTTCCTCGAGTTCTCGTTCCTGTTCTGCTCTTTCCTTTGCTCTTCTTTCCTCGGCTTTCCATTCCAATTTCCAATTTCGATTTCACCAAACCCTCCTCCTTTGGTATCCATGGAAATCTCCACGCATGGCTGGTGGACTTCCTCTCTAGTCGTAGTCAACGTGTGGCCCTGAATGGGTTTCTCTCATCTCCTCTTCCTGTACAGGCTGGAGAGTTCAGGCTCTTCCCATGTTCATTGTCCCACTAGAGACTCCACCACCAATGTCTGCATCTCTGCTTTCTTCATACTAACTCGGACCTCCAAGTTAAAATATTTGGCCAATATCATGAGTTCCGATCTTTTTGATGCCTGGAACTGTGCCTCATTAGGGGACGCCGCAAACTTTTCTGCGTCAAACACCATGGTGACTATCAGTTAGCACCTATTAACCTTCACACAAAAATTTTCAATTTTTAAGAAAAATTTGGGAATGTTAGAAAATTCCAAATTTGGGAATTTTGGGAATGTTGCAGAATTCTATCCCAGACGAGCCCTAAATTTCTGTTACGTGCTCCTCCCCAAACACCGGTCACGGTGTACCTCCGAGCCCCGAGAGGAGTCATGGCAGAAAGATGTGTTATTCTGTGTGTCAAAGATCAATGGTGAAACCACACCAATTGTTACCAACAAACAAGTATTGTATTAAGGTCACACAAGAATAACAGTACAATAACAATATTAATCAATTGTACCACCAATATATCATTCCTATGATGGTACCATCAGTTTCGCATAATAGAACTCACTGTGCTCCAAGTGAGTGAAAAAAAACATTCCCAATGTCTCTGTCCCAGCTTCAAACGAAAGTCGATCCACACTCCAGTGATCGTCAGAACGATGTTGTATCGAGACCAGAATCCCACTCGGTTGACAGTCACACTGCCAAAGATAGGCAAAAGTGTCCTCAAGAGGCGGCTGGGAAATCACACCTTCGGGTATGGACGTTCAACGGCTCCCAATCAGCGAACCGCAAATTCCCACTCAAAATCCACATTACACACACACACCAGATTAACGTCTGGATGGTTGTGAAAATGGTTGAAGCGAGGTGAAGAACCTGGAGCGATGCGAAATCAGGCGCGAGGGAAAATGGCCAACAGTCCGTTCTCGGAACGTAACGGCACTCCAATGATTCTCTTCGGAATCAACTGCAAAACCTGTCACACAGGTTTAACTGTCACAGCGATAACAACTCTGTCGCAGGAATCCCTTTCCCAGGAAACCCAAAGTTCACTTGAGACCCAGCGTTTGCCCAGCGTTCGCCAGCGTTTGCTTAAAACCTCAATGCAGCTCGGCTCCTTCTCCTACCTCACTCACTGCGCCTCCCTTTTCTCCTCTTCCTCCTCTGCTTCTTCCTCTTCTTCTTCATCTGGTTCCCAATCCGGTTTCTGGTTTCTTTTTAAAACATTAATTTTTTTTACCTTTTGAAAACAGTTATTTCCAATTCACTTAAACGATAACAATAATAGTACATGCAACCAAAAATGTTTACAGTGGATGATAACCACAACAACGGACATGACGAATCCGGAACACATCCACCAAACAGTGATGACTCCATCTACATCTCGCTGTCTGATAACATGGACCAACTTCTATCCAATCATTCCAACTCTCTTTTCCTCATATGTGGTGATTTAATTGTCATCATGCCAGCTGGCTGGGTGTGGGTATCTCTCTCACCAGCCACGGCTCCTCAGCAAACGACTTCTGCAACTCATTGGGACTGACACAATCTGTCAATTTCCCGACCTGGATCTCAGTCAACGGAGAATCTTCTCTTATGTACTTGGTTATGACTAACTTCCATGCAAATGTCTGCTGCTCTTCTTCTGCTCCAATCGGTTCATCTGACCATATGCTTGTTTAAGTGGACATCTCTCTGGCCATTCCCAGAGAGCCTCCTCAGCGTCGACGAGTCCGGCATTTAACTCGGGCCGACTGGCACAGTCTTAAAGCAACCATCAATCATCTGGATTGGTCTCCTATCTCTACTGCCTCTGACATCAACTCATCCTGGGAATTCTTCCAAAGTAAACTGCTCTCTCTCATGCACAGATTTATCCCATCTCGTCTTCAGTTGTCATACCCTTCCTCCTGTCCATGGTACACGGAATCTTGTGGTGAGGCAGTTGCCCTGAAAGAACTTGACTTCGCCTCCTGTAAGACAAATGCAACGGAAGGAAATCTAATTTCCTTTCACAAATCCCGGAACAAGTGTGTGTCCACTCTCAGGAGAGCAAGGAAACAATATCTCTCCACTCTCAAGACTGAACTCTCAAACCTGTCTCCCTCTTCCAAATGCTGGTGGCGTCTGGTCAAATCTGTTTCTGGTGTTTGTTCCCCTTCCATCCCCTCCCTTACCTCAAACGGATACACAGCTGACTCCGCACGTGAAAAAGCTGAATGCCTCAACTCTGTGTTTGCCTCAAAATATTGTGTCCCGGACCCATTTTGCCTCTGTACCTACCTTTCCCAGTCAAACCCAGCTGCTTCTGGACTCTGTGTCCTTCTCTCCTGACAAGGTGGATAAGTTTCTGTCAATCCTCGACAATGATTCTGCAACTGGACCAGACGGCATCAGCCCAAGGGTCCTAAAATCCTGCTCTGCCGCTCTTTCACAGCCTCTGTCTGTTCTCTTCACCCTCTATTTTGCTCAAGGTCATCTGCCATCAGCTTGGAAATCAGCCAACATTACCTCTTCACACAAAAAAGGTGCAAAAACAGATCCTTTTAACTACAGACCAATCAGCCTGCTCCCAATAATCAGCAAGGTCATGGAATCAATTATCGCTTCTGACATCAAATCCTTCCACTTCTCCAATGGCTTGATCTCGGATCATCAACTTGGTTTCAGACCAGGTCACTCCACTCTGGACATGCTGCTTCTGCTGTCTCAACAATGGATGGAGGTCCTCAATGTCAAACAGGAAATTAGAGCTGTCGCCTTTGACATATCTCGTGCCTTCCATACGGTCTGGCACCCCGCTCTGCTCACCAAACTCTCCTCCAATGGAATCCATGGAAATCTCCAAAAATGGCTTGCGGACTTCCTTTCTGGTCGTAGTCAACGTGTGGCCCTGAAAGGGTTTCTCTCATCTCCCCTTCCTGTTCAGGCTGAAGTTCCCCAAGGCAGTGTTCTGGGCCCTGTGCTTTTTCTGGTCTTCATCAATGATCTCTCCGAGTCTCTGGAAAATCCTCTCTTTCTCTTTGCTGATGACTCCACTCTCTGCCGGTCAATTCCTCATCCCTCAGATCGGCAGTCTGCAGCCTCCTCACTCTCTGCAGACCTAGACAAAATCAGACTGTTCAAACAAGTGGAACATGTCTTGCAAACCTGACAAATCTCACACTCTCACTATGTCTCTCCGAAAAGACCGACTGGACAACCCTCCCATCTACTTTCTGAACAATCCTCTCCAAGAAGTTCTTTCACTCAAGCGTTTGGGTCTCACTATCTGCCCTGATCTTTCCTGAAAAAACCACATTTCCAAGCTGGCCTCCAAAGCCAGTTGCCGGCTAGGCATCCTCCGTCGTGCGAAGTCCTTCCTTGGCACACCTGAGCTCCTCACCACATGCAAGGCTTTCATCCGCAGCTCAATGGAATACTGTTCTCCCCTCTGGGCTGGTGTTCCTGCCTCACACCCAGCTCGTCTTTACACTGTTAAAACCAAAGCTTTCAGAATTATTGGAATCTTCCGTGATGAAGCTAACTCTGAGGTCCTTTCACTCACTCACCGCATGCAGGTAGGTGGTCTTTCTGTGTTTTCCAACTCCTATCCGGCCTAGCTCCCCCAGCTCTGTCCGTGCTCTGTCCCCAAAATATTCCGACATGTCGCACAAGATCTGCCAGCAACCCTCTTCGCGTGAAACTGCCAAAATCAAGACTCTCTACTCACCTTCACTCCTTCATTCGTCTCCTCCCACCACTGGAATAAACTCCCTCACTCTCGTCAATCCCACTCCTCCCTCCAGGTCTTTAAAACAGCGGTTCACCACCATCTCTTATCTTCCCCCATCCAAAACCTTGATCTTTTCTACCCCTGTTAATTCACCCCAGACCCACTTTTTTGAAATACCGACTTCTTTCCTGGAAGCCCTAGCAGTGTCCATGTGTTTTTTTTACGTCTCCCACCCCCTCTCCCACCCCCTCCTCCACCCCCTTCCCATGCCTCCTCCCCCCAAGCCCTCACCCTCCCACAGATCTCCCGATATCCCTGCTCTCCATGTTGTGTCCTGCTCCCTTTATCACACGTTTTATGTGTCAGTTTGTCTTTTTGTGATGAATGTTATCTCTTACACCAACCTCGATCTTGTATACAAAAAAAATAAAGAAAATAAACAGTCAGATGGAGGTATGTGTGCTCTACCTTGTGACGGTCTCGTTTATTATTGTGATTTCATGACTGTTCGGATGAAGATTCATCAGAAATGAATATTTGCTACATCATTGAACAGGCAATTGATTTAACCTTTCAAATGATATGCAACAATTAACGAAAGGTTTATTCAAATTGAGGCAGGAGGTTGCTGAGCAACCATATTCCCGAAATTTCAGAGTATGAAGTTCACTTCACGTGACTATGGGCACCTATCAACAAGGTACCTGAAGTACAAATATCCAACCCAATATATTTTATGTTAACATCGTATTACTCACGCAGGACATCCAAAGGAATAAAAAGATGCCAACCAGGTATGGTACTGGGGGTGGGGGTGCACGACCAGCCGGCGGACCACGTGGGCCTCAATTCCCAGGGTGTTCCGTTTCCAAGCAGCTCGCCAAGCGGCTCGCTTGATTCAAAGCGCTCAAGTAAGCACTCCAAGGTGACAGAGCGGAGTGTTCGACACCTGTTATTATCGATATTACAAGCGGCCTGCTGATGGAACACACCCCTGCTGCTCACCTCCTTCTTTCATCCTTCGCTCTTCTCCCTCATTACTTCGAAGATCTGTCTCAAAACACCGTTGCTCGGCAACGGAAGAGGCGGAAGTGGAGGGCAAACGATCAGGGGTGAAAGTGCAACTTGGTCAAAGAAGAAATGTGAATATTTCCGCAGACAGAGTGCAGAATGGCTGAATTATAAATAAAACATTGTTAAAACCAGGACGACTTTACTTCTCTACAACACAATAATTCACCTTTTGGGCGTGGTCAGCACTCCAAGCACCTGTGGATCGCATGAAATGCTCGGCCTGGCTTCTTCCTCAGCTGCGGTAAATGTTATTTTAAAATCAGTGGAAGATAATAACAAGAGATCGTTTGAGGATTACTCACCGGAGCTTTCAGATTAAATCATTTCAATTAATTTAACTCCTGCTTGGTCAAAAGACACGACCAGCGGCGGGAGAAGTTCAAGAGAAAACACACAAAGGGCGGGAAATCTAAACGGTGTTTCCTACGACGTCCGCGTTTAGTTGTTAAATGTTGTACATTTCGCTTTTCACATCAGAATATAAGAATCTAGTTCAAGTGAAAGGTCGCAGGCAGAGATGTCACGTTTGTGTCAAGGACGAAGTGATTAGATTTTGGTGAATATCTGGATTCGGCGACTAGAATTTTTAATTGATTCTTCACCATTGGGAGATGGGGCCAAAACGATACATAGCAGGATATCTCAAAAAGTTGTGGACGGATTTGAACGAAACTTCGGGGACCGGTTGGGTGTCCGACAAGGTCAAATAGATTCGAAGTTAAGCCTTGACTGATTATTCAGTTGAGGATTCTGTGTTTGGGGTTCACAGATCTGCGAATGTCCCCCATTACATGGATTGGTTATTTATTATTTTTAATACCTCAGCAGATGCCCCCTACTATACACCCTGAACTTGGCCCTCGAGTGTCCATAGCGGTGTATAGAAGAGGATTGTGAAGCGCCAACCCATTGCTTTCAAGGGCATTATCTGCTTATTTGGGTCTTTTGTAATTCTTGTCAATAAAATGAACCCAATATTTCTTCCCCATTCAAATCATATAATTTACAGGTCCAAGGGACGGCATTCATTCATTCATTTCGGTTTTTTGAAATATTTAAACACTGGGCAAGGCAGTTCGAAGACTGAAATTTGTCAAGTTTACAATAATAAAACTGTTTCAAAAAACTTACAAATGTACATAAAAATAATATTAATCATATAAAATTACATTCATAAATTTAATAAATATAAAATTACATCAATCAAAATATCAAAATAAGTATATGGCATAAATAAACATGTGTTATGTTGGTTGGGTCGGGCTTTTCTAGATCCAGGTAGATCTGCATAGGTCGGTGCTTCGTCTGTCGGGAAAGGGAATCTCGATGTAATAAGTTCTGTAGCCGGAATGTCGGATTAAGTGTGCAGCTGTGATCATGTGAGGATGATCGGGTGATAGGAAGAAGAGGGATTAGGCTAACTCCCCGGTATGTCAAACCTCTGTGATCATTCGGTGTCCCTTATGGCAACACATCACATGTGTTGTTAGATCCATTAGTGCACACACTAATTAAATTCCTCTCCGGCACAAGATGATAAAACTGACCGGAAGAGCAGACAGCAACACATCACATGCATTAGTTAGATCCATTCGTGCACACACTAATTAAATTCCCCTCCGGCACAAGACGATAAAACTGACTGGAAGAGCAGACAGCAACACATCACATACATTAGCTAGATCCATTAGTGCACACACTAATTAAATTCCCCTCCGACACAAGACGATAAAACTGACCGGAAGAGCAGACAGCAACACATCACATACATTAGTTAGATCCATTAGTGCACACACTAATTAAATTCCCCTCCGACACAAGACGATAAAACTGACCGGAAGAGCAGACAGCAACACATCACATACATTAGTTAGATCCATTAGTGCACACACTAATTAAATTCCCCTCCGCCACAAGACGATAAAACTGACCGGAAGAGCCTACAGCAAACGACCGCACACTACGGCGCCACAGCAAGCAGACATCGCACAGGCTGGCCAAGAGTCACGCCTCGGAGAACTCGTGATTGACAGGAGGGGGAGGGGCGAGCAACAACCTGAGCACCGGTTGGAGAGTAGAGAGGATGAAGGATGCGCAACACTGATTGGACACCACAAGGATGTGCGACCGTTGCACGGTCGGAAGAGCTTCCAACAAACGACATGCTGATTGGAGGAAAAAGACCAGGACGTGAGGAAGGCGCAAAAAGCCGCAAGGAAACGACGCACTGATTGGCAGAGATAGAGAGCTGACATCAGAAGACGTCTGAAAGAGGTAAACGGAGATGGACATTTTTTCCTCTTCTCTCTTCCCTCTTCGCCTCTGCCTCTTCCTACCTTCCCGCGATGGAGACCGTTCCTTTCTTATTTTGTTGCCCTTTGCGCGTTCCTGTGCTGGCGGACCTCTCATCTTGGTTCCGGACAAGGGGGCGACTCCGCTAGACGAGTCCGGGCACAGCCGGAGGAGCGAGCTGCACTCCACTCGTTCTAGTCATTGGGAGGGCCGGTGGAACACCAGCAGACGAGCCGAGCGATTCGTGCCGACCGGAGCCACGTCGGATGGAGCATGATCGTCCTGAGACACAGACCGAGATAAGCAGAAACACAAACACGGACACAACGTTTTATTTTATTCTTTATTCCCCTGTGCTGTATTTGAAGTCTGTGAGTGGGATCCCAATCAAGGTTTTAGTTCTTCCATCGCGAAATAAATATTTATATTTGTGCATTTTACATCCGCGTTGGGTTGAGTTGATTTTCAGGGTGAAGACACCGTCAGACCGACAGGTAAGCCGCAGCATTCTCCCCCAAACCACCCTCCCCCCCCCATAACCCCCCACCAACCCCCGCTCGTGTTTGATCTGCCACTGCATTGGAAACGCCTCATCTTACTATAATTCACCAAATGTCCGTCTGTCTGTTCGAAGGTACCGCAAAAACTGCTGAACCGATCGCAAAGATATTTTGGGTGGGTAATCCTGGGACCCCTGGGAGTAAAGTAGACCATTTAGTTTTCCCAATTTCAGCTTTGGTCTCCAGCATTCTCAGGTTTGGACTCCCACATAACATTCGCACTCGCATAACGTTCGTTGTGACGAGGTTGTCGTTGTAACGATGTTGTGGCGATGTATGTGTTCACGGTCGTGTTTGACGTGATGGTGTGAACGTAATTTCATAATGTTTTTCGTTTCGTAATCCTTTAATGAACGTTTAATGTTTAACGAACGTTTAATGCCCTTCGGTGTCCGGGGCCGCACGCGCGCTACACTGGATGGGCCAGCGTGTACCTTGCTCTCGGGTAAACCGCTGAGCCCCATCCGTGATGGGGACTGGGGCTTGAGACAGTGTCCGACGAACGAGGAATTCTCAGGAAGTGCGAGTCATCAGCTCGCGTTGATTAAGTCCCTGCCCCTTGTACACACCGCCCGTCGCCGCACAAACATCACAATGAAACAATCACAATTCACATATTCGTGCAATTCGAGAAAAGGAACTTTTATCAGCAATGTCGTCTATCCTGAAGTTCTAAGCTGAAGAAGAGGTACAAAATCATTCAATTATTTTCCCTAAAGAAAAGCGTACAGTTGATATCACGATTTGAAACACGATGGAATAATATTTACCGATATGAACAGTGATGTGGCTTTTAATGAAATTCTAAAGATACTGTTTTGATTTTGATGATTTACGTGTGATATGATTTGACGGATGTTGAAATGAACTGGCAACGGTACCCACCCTATGGGCGGGGCTTCAATTGGGAAGGCCAAATGAAAAGGGAAAAAAAATATCGGAAATTGAAGGTTTTTTTTATTTTAAACGATTCATGTAAACATCCGTTGAATCATATCACACGCAAATCATCAACATCGAAACAGTATCTTTAGAATTTAAATAAAAGCCACATCACTTCATATCGGTAAATATTATTCCATAGTGTTTCAAATCGTGATCGACACACTATGATCGTGATGATCGTGATCGTGAATCGTGATCGATAATAGTGTTCACAATCGCTATGTCGTATGTACTCCCGATACATGTACCAAATTCCCGATACGTGTAACTGTACCAAATCAACAGTTAAAAGGATTTTGAGCCGATAGCTGTTCCGGCCTTGGCAAGATCGATGGAGACAGCGTTTATTGTCCTCCGTCGCACCACGGAGCGAAAGGGGGACTATGGTTTTCCCCTCCTTCCGTGTGTCCGTCCGTGCGTGCGTATGTACATGCGTGCGTGCGTCAGCGAAGGACCGAATTCAAATTTGGTGTGTGGGTGCAACCCACGTCAAAATCCAAGATGGCCGCCGCCATTTATGTCTGACTCCATGTATGTCTGAACCTTGTGAGCGGAATATCTTGAAAAATAAGCGAAGTACCAACTTCTAATCTGGTGTGTGGGTGTATCTACACATAAGGGAGAACGCTATTTAAAATTGGGTCGCCACGTCAAAATCCAGGATGGCCGCCTTGTTATACTTTTAATGAAGTATACTGTCTCAAGCCCCAGTCCCCATCACAGATGGGGCTCAGCGGTTTACCCGACCCTGACGGCGAAGGGCATGGTACACGCTGGGCATTACCCGCTGGGCTGGGTACACGCTGGGCAAGTCCACTGTAGCGCGCGTGCGGCCCTCGACATCGAAGGGCATTAAACGTTCATTAAACATGAAACGTTCATTAAACATTAAACGTTCATTAAAGGATTACGAAATGAAAAACATTACGTAATTACGTTCACACCTTCACGTCAAACACTACCGTGAACACATACATCGTCACAACATCGTCACAATGAGAACATCATCACAATGAACATTACGCGAACGTGAATGTTATGTGGGAGTCCAAACCTGAGAATGCTGGAGACGAAAGCTGAAATTGGGAAAACTAAATAGCCCATTTTACTCCCAGGGGTCCCAGGATTACCCACCCAAAATATCTTTGCGATCGGTTCAGCAGTTTTTACGGTTCCCTCCGAACAGACAGATGGACATTTGGTGAATTATAGTAAGATGCACCGACATAACAGAATTAAGCATTTCAATCAAAAAAGGAATTGTTGAATTCTTGTATCTCTGAGTCTCACACCGAGGTAGGTCAAGATGTTGAGCATTCCTGAGTTGCATATTATATCGAGACACGGATTGTCGGGTCGGAGGAACAATGTCACGGTGACGATCACATTTTAAAAGACCAAGACCAAAACGCAAGAGAAGACAATTCCTGCGTTTGCTCAACAACTGGAAACCAGAATGACGAAGTTGTTGAGCATAGGACTGAATAGATGGGGACGCAATAAAACGATTGGGTTGAGCACAAACGCAATCCTCTCCATCTCTTTGCTGATGACTCCACTCTCTGCCGCTCCAATCCTCATCCCTCAGATTGGCAGTCTGCAGTCTGCAGCCTCCTCACTCTCTGCAGACCTGGACAAAATCACAGACTGTTCAAACAAGTGGAACATGTCTTACAAACCTGACAAATCTCACACTTTTTTTTTTCTTTTTTTTTGTATACTGAATCGAGGCGCGTGAAAGAGCTAACATTTACTTCACAAACAAATCAACCAGACAAACAAAATATATAAAAAGAGGGAGCGGAAGACAAGATGGGGAGAGAAGGGGAAGCACACAAACACAACATTTGAGAGCATGGAGATGTGTGGAAGGGAGAGGGCTTGGGGGGAGGAGGCGTGGGAAGGGGGGGGGGGCAGAAGTTGGTATTTCAAAAAAGTGGAATTGGGGTGAAATTAGCGGGGGTAGAAAAGATCAAGGTTTTGGATGGGGGAAGATAAGAGATGGTGGTGAACAGCTGTTTTAAAGACCTGGAGGGTGGAGTGGGATTGAAGAGAGTGAGGGAGTTTGTTCCAGAGGCGGGAGAAAAGAGGAATGAAGGAGTGAAGGTGAGCAGAGAGTCTTGATTTTGGCAGTTTGACCATAAGAGGGTGGCAGGCAGATCTTGTGCGACCTGTAGGAATATTTGCGGGACACAGCCCAGAGAGAGCTGGGGGGGCAAGGCCAGAGAGGAGTCGGTAGAAGACGTAAAGACCACCAACCTGCCTGCGGTGAGTGAGTGAGAGGCCCTTGGAATTAGCTTCATCGCGGGAGATTCCAATGATTCTGAATGCTTTGGTTTCAACAGCGTGAAGATGAGCGAGATGTGAGGCAGGAGCACCAGCCCAGAGGAGAGAGCAGAATTCCATTGAGCTGCGGATGAAAGCCTTGTATGTGTCGAGGAGCTCAGGTGGGCCAAGGAAGGTCTTCGCATGACGGAGGATGCCCAGTCGGCGACTGGCTTTGGAGGCCAGATTTGAAATGTGGTTTTCCCAGGAAAGATCATGGCAGATAGTGAGACCCAAAAGCGTGAGTGACAGAACTTCTTGGAGAGGATTATTCAGAAAGTGGATGGGAGGGTTGTCCAGTCGGTCTTTTCGGAGAGACATCGTAAGAGTGTGAGATTTGTCAGGATTGAAAGACATGTTCCACTTGTTTGCCCAGTCTGTGATTTTGTCCAGGTCTGCAGAGAGTGAGGAGGCTGCAGACTGCCGATCTGAGGGATGAAGAATGGAGCGACAGAGAGTAGAGTCATCAGCAAAGAGATACAGAGGATTTTCAAGAGAGTCAGAGAGATCATTGATGAAGACCAGAAAAAGCACAGGGCCCAGAACACTGCCTTGTGGAACTCCAGCCTGAACAGGAAGAGGAGATGAGAGAAACCCATTCAGGGCCACACGTTGACTACGACTAGAGAGGAAGTCCGCCAGCCATGCGTGGAGATTTCCATGGATACCAAAAGAGGAGAGTTTGGTGAGCAGAGCGGGGTGCCAGACCGTATCGAAGGCACGTGATATGTCAAGGGAGACTGCTCTAAATTCCTGTTTGGCATTGAGGACCTCCATCCATTGTTGAGAAAGCAGAAGCAGCATGTCCAGAGTAAAGGGTCCAGGTCTGAAACCAAATTGATTATCAGAGATCAAGCCATTGGAGAAGAGGAAAGATTTCATATCTGAAGCAATGATGGATTCTATGACTTTGCTGATAATTGGGAGAAGGCTGATTGGTCTGTAGTTGCTGGGATCTGTTTTTGCACCTTTTTTGTGCAAAGCGGTGATGTTGGCAGATCTCCAAGCAGATGGCAGATGACCTTGAGCAAAAGAGAGGGTGAAGAGAACAGAGAGAGGGAGTGAAAGAGCGGAAGAACAGGATTTTAGGACCCGTGGGCTGATGCCGTCAGGTCCAGTTGCAGAATCCGAGTCGAGGGTTGACAGAAACTTTTCCACCTTGTCAGGAGGAAAGGACACAGAGTCCAGGAGCAGCTGGGTACGACTCGGTACGGTGGGTACAGAGAGGGATGGGTTTGGGACACAAGATTTAGAGGCAAACACCGAATTGAGGCATTCAGCTTTTTCACGTGCGGAGTCAGCCGTGTGGCCATTTGAGGTGAGCGAGGGGATGGAGGGGGAACAAACACCAGAAACAGATTTGACCAGACGCCACCAGGATTTGGAAGAGGGAGACAGATAAGAGAGTTCGGTCCTGAGAACTCTGCTCTTACTATGTCTTTCCGAAAAGACCGACTGGACAACCCTCCCATCTACTTTCTGAAGAATCCTCTACAAGAAGTTCTGTCACTTAAGCTTTTGGGTCTCACTATCTGCCATGATCTTTCCTGAGAAAACCACATTTCCAAGCTGGCCTCCAAAGCCAGTCGCCGACTAGGCATCCTCCGTCGTGCGAAGTCCTTCCTTGGCACACCTGAGTTCCTCACCACATACAAGGCTTTCATCCGCAGCTCAATGGAATACTGTTCTCCCCTCTGGGTCGGTGCTCCTGCCTCACACCTAGCTCGTCTTCACACTGTTGAAACCAAAGCTTTCAGAATTATTGGAATCTCCTGCGATGAAGCGAACTCCAAGGTCCTCTCACTGACTCACCACAGGCAGGTTGGTGGTCTTTCTGTGTTCTACCAACTCCTATCCGGCCTTGCTCCCCCAGCTCTGTCTGTGCTCTGTCCCCAAAATATTCCGACATGTCGCACAAGATCTACCAGCAACCCTCTTCTCATGAAACTGCCAAAATCAAGACTGAATCAAGACAAAATCAGGACTCTCTACTCACCTTCACTCATCTCCTCCCACCTCTGGAATAAACTCCCTCACTCTCGTCAATCCCACTCCTTCCTCCAGGTCTTTAAAACAGCTGTTCACCACCATCTCTTATCTTCCCCCATCCAAAACCTTGATCTTTACTACCCTCGTTAGGCCCCCCCCCCCCCAAAAAAAACATGTTTAGCGTCCTGCCTTTTTGAAAAAAAAGGAGGAGGAGGCACCTTTTTTTTTTTTTTTTTTTAATGGCCGCCAGGCTCATTTTTCCCAAGATGGTCGCCTGCTTTTTTGTTTCTTTGGATTTGAAATACATGTAGAATGTTTGGGTCTTGACGATCTGTGTTGACAAAATACAACATGTACTGAGAAACATATTAATAAAAGACGAGTAAAAGAGACCATTTCATATATTTGCATACTGAAGGAGCTGTGCTCCAACTCGAATCGAAAGAATGGACGCGACAAAAAGCTGGAATTCGTCCGAGTTTCTTTATTGCATCAAATCAACTCGGGTACTCTGAAAAGCCCGTTTATCGGGCAGCATTATATACAAGCACTCGAATATCTCATGCCGGAGCGTTTGCCCTTAAAAGGCGTGACTGGGCGTGTCCGGGAGACCTGGGCGAGTCTGGACATGCCCTGGAATGGCGAGACTGGGTGTCGCCGGACAGGCCGGGCGTGCCTGGACATGCCCGGGAACGGCGAGACTGGGTGTCGCCGGACGGGCCGGGCGAGCCCGGGAAAGGCGAGTCCAGGCATGCCCGGGAAAGGCGAGACTGAGCGTCTCCGGGCGGTCTGGGCGAGCCCGGCACAGCGATCGCTCCGTGGTTGCGTCCTCGGCAGGTGTAAGGCGATTGTGTATGTTCAGCGGCAACCGCTACACACGCCCCCCCAGAATCGACTTGCACCGGCAGGGTCAATTTAAGGGGGGTCCTGATGACCTGGCCGAAGCGACCCCTGGAGGGTCGTGGGGGGGGGGGGGGTCCGGTGTGGGGGTGGGTGGTCGAGCGGGAGGCACCGTGGACGGGGGGCGGCCTTGCCGCGGAGGAAGGGCCAACCGAGGTGGTTGGTCGATGTCCACGTGCGCCGGCTTGAGGCGGTCCACCGAAATCCGGTCCGACCTGCCGCCGACGTCGATGATGAAGGACTTGTCGTCCCGTCGCAGGACCCGAAAGGGTCCGTCGTACGGCGGCCTGAGTGGCCCCCGGTGGACGCACAAAAACGTACTCCGCTGTGTGAAGCGCTGGGGGGACGTAGGCCTGGGGGTCACCATGGTGGGACGTTGGCACGGGGGCAAACCGTCGGGCGGTCTCCTGGAGGTCCGAGCGCTGTCGAGCTGCGGACCAGGGACTGGTAGCGTCGGGCACGAATTCGCCCAGGACGCGTAGCGGCTGGCCGTAGACCAGCTCGGCGGTGGACGCCCGGAGGTCCTCCTTGGGGGCCGTGTGGAGGCCCAAAAGGACCCACGGTAGCCGGTCGATCCAACCGCAGTCCTGAAGGCCGGCCATGAGCGCGGCCTTCATGGAATGGTGGAACCGCTCGCACAACCCGTTGGCTTGGGGGTGGTAGGCCGTGGTACGGTGGAGCCTGACCCCCAGGTTGCAGGCGACAGCGCCCCACAGCTCGGAGGTGAACTGCGGCCCGCGGTCCGTCCGCCGGTGCGCCGAAACAGGCGACCCAGGTGGCGAAGAAAGCCTGCGCCACGTCGGCGGTGGTGGTGGAGATGAGGGGAACGGCCTCCGGCCACCTGGTGGTCCTGTCCACCATGGTGAGCAGGTGTGTGAAACCCCGTGGTGGGGGGAGGGGGCCCACCAGGTCCACGTTGACGTGGTCGAAACGCCGTTCGGGCATGGTGAAAGGTGCCAGCGGGGCCTGGTTGTGTCTGTGGATCTCGGCCTGTTGGCAGGCCGTGCAGGTGCTGGTCCAATCACGGACATCCCGTCGAAGACCGTGCCAGACAAATCGCGCCGACACCAGCTTCTGGGAAGCTTTCCGGCCCGGGTGGGAAAGGCCGTGGAGGGAGGCGAAGATGCGGCGTTGCCAAGTAACGGGCACGATGGGGCGAGGCTGGCCTTGGGAGACGTCGCAGAGCAGGACAGTGTCCGCGAAGGGGACGTTGGCCAGGCGGAGGTCCGTGTCCGCCGCCCAGAGGGCTTGCACCATGGTGTCGGTGGTCTGGTCAGCCGCCATAAGCGCGAAGTCCACGCCGAGGTGGACCGCGTTCGCGCTGGCCCGAGAAAGACAGTCGGCCACGGCGTTATCTTTGCCGGCGACGTGCTGGATGTCCGTGGTAAACTCCGACATAGCGGAGAGGTGGCACTGCTGGCGGGCCGACCACGGCTCCGTGACTTTGGCCATTGCGTAAACCAACGGCTTGTGGTCGACGAAAGCCGTGAAGGGTCGGCCCTCCAGGAGGTGGCGGAAATGGCGAACGGCCAAGTGTAGACCGAGGAGCTTGCGGTCAAACGTGCTATATTTGAGCTCGTTCGGCGGAGTTGCCGGCTGAAAAAAGCGAGTGGCTGCCAAACCCCGTTCACCCATTGCTCATGTACGGCGCCCACCGCGTAGTCGGAGGCATCCGTGGTGAGGGCGATGGGAGCGTTGAGCACCTGGTGAGTGAGCAGTGTTGCGTCGGCGAGGGCCAGCTTTGAGCTTGTAAATGCCGCGTCCATGGCTGCGGACCAGACGACGTCGTGTTTGGCCGGCTTGCCCCGGAGGGCTTCGTAGAGGGGCCGCATGAGCTGAGCAGCGCGGGGCACGAAGCGGTGATAGAAATTCACCATTCCGAGGAACTCCTGCAGGGCCTTGATGGAGCGGGGACGCGGAAATGCGGTGATGGCCTCGACCTTGGTAGGCAGCGGCATGGCCCCGTTCTTGGTGATGTGGTGGCCCAAAAAATCAACGGCCGTCGTGCCGAAGTGGCATTTGGCCGGGTTGACAATTTGGCCGTGCTCGCTGAGGCGCCCGAACAGTGTTCGGAGGTGGAGGAGGTGCTCGGCCCGGGACGCGCTGGCGACGAGGATGTCGTCCAGGTAGACGAAGAGGAACGGCAGGTCGCGCAGCATGCCGTCCATCAAGCGCTGGAACGCCTGAGCCGCGTTCTTGAGGCCAAATGGCATTCAAAGGAATTCGAATAAGCCGAACGGCATGATGACGGCCGTTTTTGGGACGTCGGCCGGCCTGACAGGTACCTGGTGGTATCCCCGTATCAAATCGATCTTCGAAAAAATGACCCATCCTGCCAAACTAGCGGAGAAGTCTTGAATGTGCGGGATCGGATACCTGTCGGGGGTGGTAACGTCGTTAAGGCGGCGGTAGTCACCACATGGGTACCAGCCGCCCCCCGGCTTCGGTACGATGTGTAGTGGCGAAGCCCACGCACTATCGGAGCGCCGCATGATGCCGAGGTGTTCCAAAGCGTTGAACTCGGCTTTGGCCATGGAGAGCTTGGCTGGGTCGAGGCAGCGGGCTCTGGCGTAGACCGGCAGGCCCGTAGTTGGTATGTGGTGCTCGATACCATGTCGTACCGCGACAGCCGAAAACGTCGGCCGCGTGAGGGCCGGGAACTCCGCGAGCAGGCGAGCAAACTCGTTCGCCGCCGGGAGGGCGCATGCTAGCTCGGTCGGCGCGGAGCTGCTCAACGTGCATGCGAGGGAGCTGAAGGTCTCGGCATTGACGAGGCCACGCCGTTTGACGTCAACCAGCAGCCCGTGTGCGCAGAGGAATTCGGCGCCCAACAGAGCCATGGGCACACTTGCGGTCACAAAAGTCCAATGAAAGCGCTGGCTGCCGAAGCAGAGGGTGACGTTGCGCGGGCCGAAGGTGCAGATGGCCGATCCGTTGGCCGCCACCAAGGAGGGGCCACAAACCGCGGACTGCCTGTCCTGATCGGAGGTGGGTATGATGCTCAGTTGGGCGCCGGTGTCACACAGGAAGCACCGTCCGGACGCTTTGTCCCTGATAAAAAGTAAGTTGCCCGTGTGACTGGCACTCATGGCTGGTAATGAACGCCGGCCCGGCCGTTTCCCGACTTGCCGAAAGTGCACGGGGGTCGGCATGTCCGGGCCTTTTGTCCGAACCTGGCATGGTAGTAACACCACGCCTGGTCAGGTGTAGGCCCCGGTCGTCATGTTGGAGGCGGTTGGCACGGCGTAGCGGCCGCCAATTGCGCCGGCAGTTCGGCCGCCGACCGTGCTGGGTGCTCGGGCGCCATGGGCGTTGCTTCGGACGGCGGCGGGCTCCAGGTCGCTGCCCCGATGCGTTGGCCTGCCGAGGAGATCTTGTCGGCTTCCCTGGTGAGGGCGCGGGGATCCGTGATCTGCGTGCTTGCCAGGGCGAGGCGTACCTGGCTAGGCAGCTGACGGAGGAACAGCTCTTGAAAAAGAAAATCTGGGGCGTGCTCCCCGAGCAACGAGAGCATGTAATCCATTCGCTCGGACAGGCGCGTGTCGCCGAGCTCGGGCAGGTCGAGCAGGCGTCGTGCGCGTTCCACCGATGAGAGGGCGAAAGCATTATATACAAGCACTCGAATATCTCATGCCGGAGCGTTTGCCCTTAAAAGGCGCGACTGGGCGTGTCCGGGAGACCTGGGCGAGTCTGGACATGCCCGGGAACGGTGAGACTGGGTGTCGCCGGATGGGCCAGGCGTGCCTGGACATGCCCGGGAACGGCGAGACTGGGTGTCGCCGGACAGGCCGGGCGGGCCCGGGAAAGGCGAGTCCGGGCATGCCCGGGAAAGGCGAGACTGAGCGTCTCCGGGTGGTCTGGGCGAGCCCGGCACAGCGATCGCTCCATGGTTGCGTCCTCGGCAGGTGTAAGGCGATTGTGTATGTTCAGCGGCAACCGCTACACAACTGTACTTTGTTTTCTTTTCTGTCTTTATACAGGTATACAGAAAAATTCAAGATGAGATTTGCAAACAATATCTTCCCTATTTTATTATTACAATACAATAATGTATCTAAATGCATTTTACATTATATTTCATTATTTCTCAACCATATCTTCTTCCTAACATGGTAAAGCTACGTGTACTCTACTTTGCAAATAAACTACAGCACGCCAGCGCTAGCGAACATTCTATAGCACGCTCACACGTTTTGCTAGTCCACAACAACCAGCTGCATATTACTACCGGACCTGTATGTACATGTATCACAGACGGGATTGTTTTGTGTGAGCGGCCATGAAACAATTTATGATGGAGACTATCAAATCGAGAGAGTGAGAAAATTGATTGCTCGCGATCAGTCGAACGATGTTTAAAAAAAAACAAGAAAAAGAAAAGAAAAAAGGAAGCGGGCGGGGACGCTAAACATGAATATTTTTTTGTTTGGCCTTAATTCACCCCAGACCCACTTTTTTGAAATACCGACTTCTTTCCTGGAAGCCCTAGCAGTGTCCATGTGTTTTTTTACGTCTCCCACCCCCTCCCCAAACCCCTTCCCATGCCTCCTCCCCCCAAGCCCTCACCCTCCCACAGATCTCCCGATATCCCTGCTCTCCATGTTGTCTCCTGCTCCCTTTATCATACGTTTTATGTGTCAGTTTGTCTTTTTGTGATCAATGTTAGCTCTTACACGAACCTCGAACTTGTATACAAAAAAAATAACAATAAATAAACAGTCAGGTGGAGGTATGTGTGCTCCTCCTTGTGACGGTCTCGTTTATTATTGTGATTTCATGACTGTTCGGATAAATATTCATCAGAAATGAATATTTGCTACATCCTTGAACAGACAATGGATTTAACCTTTCAAATGATATGCAACAATCAACGAAAGGTTTATTCAAATTGAGGCAGGAGGTTGCTGAGCAACCATATTCCCGAAATTTCAGAGTATGAAGTTCACTTCACGTGACTATGGGCACCTATCAACAAGGTACCTGAAGTACAAATTTCCAACCCAAGATATTTTATGTTAACATCGTATTACTCACGCAGGACATCCAAAGGAATCAAAAGATGCCACCCAGGTATGGCACTGCGGGTGGGGGTGCACGACCAGCCGGCGGACCATGTGGGCCTCAATTCCCAGGGTGTTCCGTGAGCAAGCAGCTCGCTTATCGCTAGCCAAGCGGCTCGCTTGATTCAAAGCGCTTAAGTAAGCACTCCAAGGTAACAGAGCGGAGTGTTCGACACCTGTTATTATCGATATTACAAGCGGCTTGCTGATGGAACACACCCCTGCTGCTCACCTCCTCTTTCAGCCTTCACTCTTCTCCCTCATTCCTTCGAAGATCGGTCTCAAAACACCGTTGCTCGGCAACGGAAGAGGCGGAAGTGGCAGGCAAACGATCAGGGGTGAAAGTGCAACTTGGTCAAAGAAGAAATGTGAATATTTCCGCAGACAGAGTGCAGAATGGCTGAATTATAAATAAAACCTAAACTTCGGATATGAAATCTTTCCTCTTCTCCAATGGCTTGATCTCTGATCATCAATTTGGTTTCAGACCAGGTCACTCTACTCTGGACATGCTGCTTCTGCTGTCTCAACAATGGATGGAGGTCCTCAATGCCAAACAGGAAATCAGAGCTGTCTCCCTTGACATATCAAGGGCCTTTGATACGGTCTGGCACCCAGCTCTGCTCACCAAACTCTCCTCCTATGGTATCCATGGAAATCTCCATGCATGGCTTGCGGACTTCCTCTCTGGTCGTAGTCAACGTGTGGCCCTGAATGGATTTCTCTCATCTCCCCTTCCTGTTCAGGCTGGAGTTCCCCAAGGAAGTGTGCTGGGCCCTGTGCTTTTTCTGGTCTTTATCAATGATCTCTCTGACTCTCTGGAAAATCCTCTCTATCTCTTTGCTGATGACTCCACTCTCTGCCGCTCCATTCCTCTTCCCTCAGATCGGCAGTCTGCAGCCTCCTCACTCTCTGAAGACCTGGACAAAATCACAGACTGGTCAAACAAGTGGAACATGTCTTTCAATCCTGCCAAATCTCACTCTCTTACTATGTCTCTCCGAAAAGATCGACTGGACAACCCTCCCATCTACTTTCTCAACAATCCTCTCCAAGAAGTTCTGTCACTCAAGCTTTTGGGTCTCACTATCTGCCATGATCTTTCTTGGGAAAACCACATTTCCAAGCTGGCCTCCAAAGCCAGTCGCCGACTGGGCATCCTCCGTCGTGCGAAGTCCTTCCTCGGCACACCTGAGCTCCTCACCACTTACAAGGCTTTCATCCGCAGCTCAATGGAATACTGTTCTCCCCTATGGGCTGGTGCTCCTGCCTCACACCTGGCTCGGCTTCACGCTGTTGAATCCAAAGCTTTCAAAATCATTGGAATCTCCCGCGATGAAGCTATCTCTGAGGGCCTTTCACTCACTCACCGCAGGCAGGTAGGTGGTCTTTCTGTCTTCTACCGACTCCTCTCCGGCCTTGCTCCCCCAGCTCTCTCTGTGCTCTGTCCCCCAAATATTCCTACAGGTCGCACAAGATCTGCCAGCAACCCTCTGATGGTTAAACTGCCGAAATCTCGGCTCTCTGCTCACCTTCACTCTTTCATTCCTCTTTTCTCCCGCCTGTGGAACAAACTCCCACACTCCCTTCAATCCCTCTCCTCCCTCCAGGTCTTTAAAACAGCTGTTCACCACCATCTCTTATCTTCCCCCATCCATAACCTTGATCTTTTCTACCCCCACTAATTCACCCCAGATCCACCTTGTTTGAAATTCCAACTTATTTCCTGGAAATCCTGGCAGTGTCCATATGTTTATACCTCTCCCACCCCCCCCCCCTTCACATGCCTCCCCCCCTTCACATGCCTCCCCCCCTTCACATGCCTCCCCCCCAAAGCCCTCTCCCTCCCACAGATCTCTCGATGTCTCCATGTCTCTCGGTCCCTGCTCTCAAATGTTGTGTTTGTGTCCTTCCCCCTCTCTCCCCATCTTGTCTACCGCTCCCGATGTTATTTGTTTTATGTGTCTGTTTGTCTTTCTGTGTGATTAATGTTCGCTCTTTCACGAGCCTCGATCTTGTATACAAACAAACAAACAAAAAAAAAAAAACATTGTTAAAACCAGGACGACTTTACTTCTCTACAACACAATAATTCACCTTTTGGGCGTGGTCAGCACTCCAAGCACCTGTGGATCGCATGAAATGCTCGTCCTGCCTTCTTCCTCAGCTGAGGTAAATGTTATTTTAAAATCAGTGGAAGATAATAACAAGAGATCGTTTGAGGATTACTCACCGGAGCTTTCAGATTAAATCATTTCAATTAATTTAACTCCTGCTTGGTCAAAAGACACGACCAGCGGCTGGGAGAAGTTCAAGAGAAAACACACAACGGGCGGGAAATCTAAACGGTGTTTCCTACGACGTCCGCGTTTAGTTGTTAAATGTTGTACATTTCGCTTTTCACATCAGAATAGAAGAATCTAGTTCAAGTGAACGGTCGCAGGCAGAGATGTAGCGTTTGTGACCAGGACGAAATGATTAGATTTTGGTGAATATCTGGATTCGGCGACTAGAATTTTTCAGTGATTCTTCACCATTGGGAGATGGGGCCAAAAACGATACATAGCAGGATATCTCAAAAAGTTGTGGACGGATTTGGACGAAACTTCGGGGACCGGTTGGGTGTCCGGCAAGGTCAAATAGATTCGAAGTTAAGCCTTGACTGGTTATTCAGTTGAGGATTCTGTGTTTGGGGTTCACAGATCTGCGAACGTCCCCCATTACATGGATTGTTTATTTATTATTTTTAATACCTCAGCAGATGCCCCCTACTATACGCCCTGAACTTGGCCCTCGAATGTCCATAGCGGTGTATAGTAGAGGATTGTGAAGCGCCAACCCATTGCTTTCAAGGGCATTATCTGCTTATTTGGGGCTTTTGTAATTCTTGTCAATAAAATGAACCCAAGATTTCTTCCCCATTCAAATCATATAATTTATAGGTCCAAGGGACGGTATTCATTACATCAACGATTTTTAAAGTTAATTAGTCCATTCATTCATTCATTTCGGTTTATTGAAATATTTAAACACTGGACAAGGCAGTTTGAAGACTGAAATTTGTCAAGTTTACAATAATAAAACTGTTTCATAAAACTTACAAATGTACATAAAAATAATATGAATCATATAAAATTACATTAATAAATTTAATAAATATAAAATTACATCAATCAAAATAAGTATATGGAATAAATAAACATGTGTTATGTTGGTTGGGTCGGGCAATATAGATCCAGGTAGATCTGCATAGGTCGGTGCTTCATCTGTCGGGAAAGGGAATCTCGCTGTAATAAGTTCTGTAGCCCGAATGTCGGATTAAGTGTGCAGCTGTGATCATGCGAGGATGATCGGGTGATAGGTAGAAGAGGGATTAGGCTAACTCCCCGGTATGTCAAACCTCTGTGATCATTCGGTGTCCCTTATGGCAACACATCACATGTGTTGTTCGATCCATGAGTGCACACACTAATTAAATTCCCCTCCGGCACAAGACGATAAAACTGACCAGAAGAGCAGATAGCAATACATCACATGCATTAGTTAGATCCATTAGTGCACACACTAATTAAATTCCCCTCCGGCACAAGACGATAAAACTGACCGGAAGAGCAGACAGCAACACATCACATGCATTAGTTAGATCCATTAGTGCACACACTGATTAAATTCCCCTCTGGCACAAGACGATAAAACTGACCGGAAGAGCAGACAGCAACACATCACATGCATTAGTTAGATCCATTAGTGCACACACTGATTAAATTCCCCTCTGGCACAAGACGATAAAACTGACCGGAAGAGCAGACAGCAATACATCACATGCATTAGTTAGATCCATTAGTGCACACACTGATTAAATTCCCCTCTGGCACAAGACGATAAAACTGACCGGAAGAGCAGACAGCAACACATCACATACATTAGTTAGATCCATTCGTGCACACACTAATGAAATTCCCCTCCGACACAAGATGATAAAATTGACCGGAAGAGCAGACAGCAACACATCACATACATTAGTTAGTGTTACGGGGTCCCACCCCCCCCCTTACCCCTGGTCTCAGTGGACCTCCGAACCCCGAGAGGGTCCCCGGCAGAAAGATGTTATCCTTGGTTGAAACCCAGCAAATAATGTCCCTCAATGGAACCAGCAAATGAAACAGTCGAATCAATAATGCAACCACACCAGGTAATAAACAAACCATAATATATTATAGATCACACCCAAAGAGCCATACAATAATGGGGGCAATCACCCCTACTTTCAAAGCTTAGGATAATATCCTTGTCAAGCCCCTTAACCCCACACTCACGGCACCTCCCCCAATGTCTCTGCGCCCCTCCAAGGCGAATTCCCAATGTCTCTGTGCGCTCCCTCGATTGGGGAGTCAAGGCCCGATGGTCAATTGAGGCGTAGACGAGTGAGACGACCCCGAGGTCACGGGCTCAGCCCCCAGCAACACAGCGGTGGAGAGGAACCTCACAAAGACGCCCTCTGACGTACACGTTGCGGTTCAATCCGTGAGCCTCCGTATAATTCTCACGTGCCCCTTTCTTGCACAGCCGTCCCCAGCAAACCACCAGGGAATAATGCCCAGCCGACACGACAAAAGCCTGTCCACTGCAGGTTGCTCGTGTGGCGAAGATGGCGGATGGCTTTCGCTCCAACCCGGACTTTGAGGCCCGGATCCTCCGGAACCTCAATGAGAATACCCGACGACACAGGCTCCACGCACTCCGGCGATATTTCTCATCGCCCGAACTTCCCTTCAAGGACGCAAAGTTCACTTGCACTGTACGTCGAACGCTCGGGCCGGAGCTTCAACAAACACGTCTCTTTTCGATGTCCTCCCGCCTCTTTTTTCCTCGCTCCACCTCTTCCGGACACGATCCGGATTTCCGGCCACATTTTACCAGGAGCGCTTTTAAATCTTTTAACCACAACAACCCTTTCCCTTAAGTCACAATAAGCATAATATCTAGAACCAACAATGATAACAACAACCATAATGAGGGCCTAATCCATAACAGTTAGATCCATTAGTGCACGCACTAATTAAATTCCCCTCCGGCACAAGACGATAAAACTGACTGGAAGAGCAGACAGCAACACATCACATGCATTAGTTAGATCCATGAGTGCACACACTAATTAAATTCCCCTCCGAAACAAGACGATAAAACTGACCGGAAGAGCAGACAGCAACACATCACATACATTAGTTAGATCCATTGGTGCACACACTAATTAAATTTCCCTCCGCCACAAGACGATAAAACTGACCGGAAGAGCAGACAGCAAGCGACCGCACACTACGGCGCCATGGCAAGCAGACATCGCACAGGCTTGCCGAGAGTCACGCCTCGGAGAACTCGTGATTGACAGGAGGGGGAGGGGCGAGCAACAACCTGAGCACCGGTTGGAGCGTAGGGAGGATGAAGGACGCGCAACACTGATTGGACACCACAAGGACGTGCGACCGTTGCACAGTCGGACTAGCTTCCAACAAACGACGCGCTGATTGGAGGAAAAAGACCAGGACGTGAGGAAGGTGCAAAAAGCCGCAAGGAAACGACGCACTGATTGGCAGAGATAGAGAGCTGACATCAGAAGACGTCTGATAGAGGTAAAGGGAGACGGACATTTTTTCCTCTTCTCGCTTCCCTCTTCGCCTCTGCCTCTTCCTGCCTTCCACTCGATGGAGACCGTTCCTTTCTTATTTTGTTGCCCTTTGCGCATTCCTGTGCTGGCGGACCTCTCATCTTGGTTCCGGACAAGGGGGCGACTCCGCGAGACGGGTCCGGGCACAGCCGGTGGAGTGAGCTGCGCTCAACTCGTTCTAGTCGTTGGGAGGGCCGGTGGAACACCAGCAGACGAGCCGAGCGATTCGTGCCGACCGGAGCCACGTCGGATGGAGCATGATCGACCCGAGACACAGACTGAGATAAGCCCAACACAAACACGGACACAACGTTTTATTTTATTCTTCATTCCCCTGTGCTGTATTTGAAGTCTGTGAGTGGGATCCCAATCAAGGTTTTAGTTCTTCCGTCGCGTAATAAATATTTATATTTGTACATTTTACATCCGCGTCGGGTTGAGTTGATTTTCAGGGTGAAGACACCGTCAGACCGACAGGTAAGCCGCGGCATTCTCCCCCCCACATAACCCTCCCTACCCCCGCTCGTGTTTGATCTGCCATTGCATTGGAAACGCCTCATCTTACTATCATTCACCAAATGTCCGTCTGTCTGTTCGAAGGTACCGCAAAAACTGCTGAAGCGATCGCAAAGATATTTTGGGTGGGTAATCCTGGGACCCCTGGGAGTAAAATAAACCATTTAGTTTTCCCAATTTCAGCTTTTAGACTGGTTCAATTTCCAGCAAATGTGATTGCATGAGGCATTTTTGAGGAAAAGCAAACAAATAGGTTTTTCTTAAAGGGAATTTTGTGCTGAATATGAATATCTTGTTTGTGTTTCCCAAAATTGCCTAATTAGGTCATTAATTAAGGTCAAAGGTCAATAAGTGCAAAATTCAAGTTTTCACAAATTGTTTTATTTTTTATATTCAATACAGTGGTAAGAAAGATTTTCCAATATCTATCATATTAAGCCATACATTGCATGTCAAAGATTTGAATTTAATGGAAAATGTGAAAGAAATTTTCACTTCTATGGAGAATATCTCCGTAACGGTTGACCTTTCTACGGAGTGCCATGTCAGTCGATTTCCCTTTGATGTTTCATGTCAAAATGCACCAGTGAAAAGAGTATATGGCATAGCATCATTGTCTAGGTTCAGGGGAATGAGACTTTGTTGTTTGTTTTGCGAAATTTGCATAATTAGCCACCAATTAGGGTCAGGGGTTAATTAGTACAAAATGCGAATTTTTATGAAATTTTCGTAAGGTCCTATTTGACGTCCCCGAGATGAATTTACAAGAATTTTCTACATATCATTCAAATTAAACGTCATATTATGTGCCGAATATTCAAATTAAATGAAAAATGTGATAGGAATTCTTGATTCTATCGCCAATATCTCAATAACGGTTCAATTGCCAATATCTCAATAACAGTTCAATTTTGGTCGCATGGATTTGTCTTTTTTCCAACGTAGGCCACCAAAACTGATTTTGGTTTCCTCTCTATATATGACAACAATATATCTGACAATATATTAGAAAGGAACATGTCACCTTTTTTATATTTCTATATTTTATATTTATATTTCACCCCCTTAAACCAACACTGATGAAGTGTCAAATAACCGTATTGTGGCAATATCCTAGCATTGGCGTTATTTAGTCTTGTTTTTGCATGTTACGGTCTCCGAGTCACTGCATTTGCATGCGTCCGTACACTTCAAATCCCATTTCTTGCACGAACACCTATCACTGGTGCAACCCTTGGTACAGCCACACTGTACAATGCCCTTGCATGCTTTTGGGATAGGGGGTAAAGATGTGAGCACCGGTGAGAGAAGACCATCAGCCAGCTTCCATCCAGCAGAGTCCATTGGGGGAGGAATTACTGGGTTTGGATTGCACGCTTCTCTCCATATGAAGCTCTGGTAATTTGCACGCTGTATATGGTGATGTGCAGCATCACTGGATGGTGGCATTGATTCTGGTGCCTGACATTTACTGAACAGCTTTACTGAACAGCGAACATATCACATGTTCTTGTGATATCACATCTCACGAGATGATATATCATCTCACGTTCTTGTGATATCACATCTCACGAACATATCACATGTGAACATATCACATGTCCCTATCACATGTACCACAATTCTTACCATGAACAGCGAACAGCGAACTTCTCACATTTTCCATTAAATTCAAATCTTTGACATACGATATATGGCTTAATATGATAGATACTCGATAAACTTTTTCGCCACTGTATTGGATATTAAAAATAAAATAATTTCTGTGAAAACCTGAATTTTGCACTTATTGACCTTTGACCTTAATTAATGACTTAATTAGGCAATTTTGGGAAACACAAACAAGATATTCATATTCAGCACGAAAATCCCTTTTAGAAAAACCTATTTGTTTGCTTTTCCTCAAAAATGCCTCATGCAGCTTAAATAAGCACATTTTTGAATTTCTTGCCTAGACGACTTCATCTCCCCCAACCTTCTGCCTCGCTCTTCCCCCTCCTCAAATAACACCTCACTGTGCCTCACCCAATCTCCATCAAACCTTTTGTCTGCCCCATTCTTCCCTTTCTCCAAGCTATTCTGAAATCTCTGAAATCTCTGACACACCTTCAACAGCTCTCCCTACCTCTTCCTCCTCTTCCACATCTTACCCTACCCCTCCCCCCCCCCCCCCCCCTGTTCTGGACCCGATGCTCCCCCTTCCTCTTCATTAACGGTATGGACCTCAAACATCCAGGGCCTTCGCTCAAACTTGACTGATCTCTCCATACAGGTTGCTTCTGACAAACCAGATGTGATCTGCTTAACAGAAACTTTCCTCCTTCATGATGTCTCTGATGCCTTGGTATCTCTCCCAGGTTACTCCCTCCTCCGGTATGATAGACCTGAGCCTCGTCCTGGAGGTGGGGTTGCTATCTTTATAAAAAACTCTCTTCCTCACTCGCCCTCCACTGCCCTCTCTCCACCTCACCCCCAGGAATACATTTGGCTACGGCTTCCCCTTCGATCCCACCTTTTGTTCATATGTGTGTTGTACCGTCCACCAAACAGCGATGACTCCATCTACATCTCGCTGTCTGATAATATGGACCAACTTCTATCTACCCATCCCAACTCTCTCTTCCTCATATGTGGTGATTTCAATTGTCACCATGCCAGTTGGCTGGGTGTGGGTACCTCTCTCACCAGACATGGCTCTTCAGCAAAGGACTTCTGCGACTCACTGGGACTGACACAATCTGTCAATTTCCCGACCCGGATCTCAGTCAACGGAGCATCTTCTCTTCTGGATTTGGTTATGACAAACTTCCCTGAAAATGTCTGCTGCTCTTCTTCTGCTCCAATCGGCTCATCTGATCATGTGCTTGTCAAAGTGGACATCTCTCTGACCATTCTCAGAGAGCCTCCTCAGCGTCGACGAGTCTGACATTTCACTCAGGCCAACTGGCCCCTTCTTCAAGCAGCCATCAATCATCTGGACTGGTCTCCCATCTCTACTGCCTCTGACATCAACTCATCCTGGGAATTCTTTCAAAGTAAATTGCTCTCTCTCATGCACAGATTTATCCCATCTCGTCTTCAGTTGTCATACCCTTCCTCCCGTCCATGGTACACGGAATCTTGTGGTGAGGCTGTTGCCCTGAAACAACTTGCTTTCGTCTCCTGGAAAGCAAATCCAACAGAAGGAAATCTCATTTCCTTTCACAAAGCCCGAAACAAGTGTGTGTCCACCCTCAGGAGAGCCAGGAAACAATATCTCACCATTCTCAAGACCGAACTCTCTTATCTGTCTCCCTCTTCCAAATCCTGGTGGCGTCTGGTCAAATCTGTTTCTGGTGTTTTTTCCCCCTCCATCCCCTCCCTCACCTCAAATGGCTTAATGGCCGACTCTGCACATGAAAAAGCTGAATGCCTCAACTCTGTGTTTGCCTCTAAATCTTGTGTCCCAAACCCATCCCTCTCTGTACCCACCGTACCCAGTCGTACCCAGCTGCTCCTGGACTCTGTGTCCTTTCCTCCTGACAAGGTGGAAAAGTTTCTGTCAACCCTCGACTCTAATTCTGCAACTGGTCCTGACGGCATCAGCCCACGGGTCCTAAAATCATGTTCTTCCACTCTTTCACTCCCTCTTTCTGTTCTCTTCACCCTCTCTTTTGCTCAAGGTCATCTGCCATCTGCTTGGAAATCAGCCAACATCACCGCTTTGCACAAAAAAGGTGCAAAAACAGATCCCAGCAACTACAGCCAATCAGCCTTCTCCCAATTATCAGCAAAGTCATGGAATCCATCATTGCTTCAGATATGAAATCTTTCCTCTTCTCCAATGGCTTGATCTCTGATCATCAATTTGGTTTCAGACCTGGTCACTCTACTCTGGACATGCTGCTTCTGCTTTCTCAACAATGGATGGAGGTCCTCAACGCCAAACAGGAAATTAGAGCTGTCTCCCTTGACATTTCACGTGCCTTCGATACGGTCTGGCACCCTGCTCTGCTCACCAAACTCTCCTCCTTTGGTATCCATGGAAATCTCCACGCATGGCTGGCGGACTTCCTCTCTGGTCATAGTCAACGTGTGGCCCTGAATGGGTTTCTCTCATCTCCTCTTCCCGTTCAGGCTGGAGTTCCCCAAGGTAGTGTTCTGGGCCCTGTGCTTTTTCTGGTCTTCATCAATGATCTCTCTGACTCTCTTGAAAATCCTCTCTATCTCTTTGCTGACGACTCTACTCTCTGTCGCTCCATTCCTCATCCCTCAGATCGGCAGTCTGCAGCCTCCTCACTCTCTGCAGACCTGGACAAAATCACAGACTGGGCAAACAAATGGAACATGTCTTTCAATCCTGATAAATCTCACACTCTTACGATGTCTCTCCGAAAGGACCGACTGGAAAACCCTCCCATCCACTTTCTGAATAATCCTCTCCAAGAAGTTCTGTCACTCAAGTTTTTGGGTCTCACTATTTGCCATGATCTTTCCTGGGAAAACCACATTTCAAATCTGGCCTCCAAAGCCAGTCGCCGACTGGGCATCCTCCGTCGTGCTAAGGCCTTCCTTGGCACACCTGAGCTCCTCACCACATACAAGGCTTTCATCCGCAGCTCTATGGAATACTGCCCTCCCCTCTGGTCTGGTGTTCCTGCCTCACACCTAGCCCGTCTTCACGCTGTTGAAACCAAAGCGTTCAGAATCATTGGAATCTCCCGCGATGAAGCTAACTCCAAGGGCCTTTCACTCACTCACCGCAGGCAGGTTGGTGGTCTTTCCGTCTTCTACCGACTCCTCTCTGGCCTTGCCCCCCCAGCCCTCTCTGGGCTCTGTCCCCCAAATATTCCTACAGGTCGCACAAGATCTGCCTGCAACCCTCTTATGGTTAAACTGCCAAAATCAAGACTTTCTGCTCACCTTCACTCCTTCATTCCTCTTTTCTCCCGCCTCTGAAACAAACTCCCTCACTCTCTTCAATCCCACTCCACCCTCCAGGTCTTTAAAACAGCTGTTCACCACCATCTCTTATCCTCCCCCATCCAAAACCTTGATCTTTTCTACCCCCGCTAATTTCGGTCCCCTTGTGTTTTATACCTCTCCCCCCCCCCCCTCCCCTTCCCACGCCTCTTGCCCCCAAGCCCTCTACCTCCCACACTTCTCCCTGCTCTCAAATGTTGTGGTTGTGTGCTTCCCCTTCTCTCCCCATCTTGTCTTCCGCTCCCTCTTTTTGTATATTTTGTTTGTCTGGTTGATTTGTTTGTGAAATAAATGTTAGCTCTTTCACGAGCCTCGATTCAGTATACAAAAATAAATAAATAAATAAATCATCGTTTGCTGGCACCTCTGGTGGTCTCCATTTTCTCATGAGTATTTCCCCTTTCATGAAGTAACCAACAGGTAACTTCATAGCCTCTTCCTCTGTAACGGCTTTAAAATTTTAACTCCGGATCTCCGAATCTCCGTGTTGTTCTTCAACAAGTCTCTTTCGGACCAGCACTGTTTGTTCAACCTCGTTCCCAGATGTCTCCGACGCACACTCCATTTCCTCTTTTGTTCCAGATGCTACCTTTTCCTTCGGTTCCTTGAGGTCACTCCCTTTCCTATTACCCATTTCAGAATTTTCAACCTATCCCTCTAACGAACCCAAATCCACATCGCCTTCCTTTTCCTTCTCTTCAGAGCGCTTCCCACCCATAGCACGAGTCACTGCACAGGATGGAAAGACACCCGGAATCTCCTGCTCTAACTGTGCGGTGTTATTTTCCATACTGGGCTTTTCAACCAACATCGGATTACCAGAAACTCGACCACCGGCCAAATCATTCCCGATAATAAAAGAGCTTCCCTCTACAGGAAGAGTGGCTCGTAACCCCACAGTGACCGGTACTGACACCAAATCAGACTTCAAATGGATGACATGAAGACGAGCTTTAACATAGCCCCCAACCCCCTGTAAAAGAACACGAACACCAGTTGCCGTCTTCTCTGACAATAGCAAAATGCCTTCATGCATCAAAGATTGATGTGCTCTTGTGTCCCTCAATACCCTAACAGGTCTCTGGTTCGTTAAGTCTCCATCCAGTGACACAAACCCCTCTGAAATAAAAGGTTTGTAACCCTCTTGAACAAGGTCGTTCTGTGATGCCGTAACTTTGGCATGGGAACCTTCACAAGGCACTGTCCTCCAAAGACGATTTCTCGCATTGGCCAATGCATTCGGCGTTGCACTAGTTTGACTCCGCTCCTGATTTTTCCTTTTCCGGGCGTAACATTGGGTCATCAAATGCCCAGGTTTCTTGCAAAAAGCGCAAGTCGGCCGGGAGGAAAAACTCGTGGTCTGCCTCGGGCCCCCCGGAAGATAAGTCTGTCTTGGAACTGTAGTCTTCTGACCCCTAAAAGTCGTGGTATCTGATTTGTCCCCATAGTCCTCTCGAGGCTGCCTCCATGAAAATCTGTTCTCTGAACCTGATTTACTATAACTCCCCTGTAAAACTCTAGGCGGGAAGTTAGGTTTGTGGAACCCCATCCTGTGTGTCAAGGCATAGTTATCTGCCACGGTTGCTGCCTCATACAACTCTGGTACTTTCTTCTCATCCAGATGTACTTTAATGTCCACGTGGACACACTGTTTGAATTCCTCCTCCAAGATCAATTGTCGTAACAGGTTGAAGTCTTTCCCAATCTCCTTCGAGTCACACCTCCTATCAAACATGGTTTCCTTCATTCTGGCAAACTCCACATGGGTCTCACTCTCCCGATTCCTAGCATTCCTGAATTTCTGCCGGTAAGCTTCAGGGATCAATTCATAGGCTTTGAGAATGGCTTTCTTCACTATCTCATAATCTGCACATTGGTCAATCGGTAGAGCCGAATATATATCTTGAGCTTTACCCACCAGAACACTTTGCACTAACATAGTCCAGGACCCCACAGGCCATTTTAGCATTTGAGCCACTTTCTCAAAATGTAAAAATAACTTGGCCACCTCCTTTTCATTGAAGGGTGTAACCAGCCTCACATGCTTACCAACATACCAAGAGTTCTCACTAGTTGTCGCATGGATACTACTTCTCTCCGCTCTCCCAGTAATTCCAGCTCCTTGAGTTTAAGTTCCTTCTGATACTCCATGTCACGTTTCTTTAACTCCCTTTCGGCTCTCCTTTCCTCTGCTCTTTCCTCTGCTCTTCTTTCCTCGAGTTCTCGTTCCACTTCTGCTCTTTCCTTTGCTCTTCTTTCCTCGGCTTTCCATTCCAATTTCCAAATTCGATTTCACCAAACTCTCCTCCTTTGGTATCCATGGAAATCTCCACACACGGCTGGCAGACTTCCTCTCTAGTCGTAGTCAACGTGTGGCCCTGAATGGGTTTCTCTCATCTCCTCCTCCTGTTCAGGCTGGATTCCCCAGGGCAGTGCTCTGGGCCCTGTGCTTTTTCTGGTCTTCATCAATGATCTCTCCGACTCTCTTGAAAATCCTCTCTATCTCTTTGCTGATGACTCCACTCTCTGCCGCTCCATTCCTCATCCCTCAGATCGGCAGTCTGCAGCCTCCTCACTCCCTGCAGACCTGGACAAAATCACTGACTGGGCAAACAAGTGGAACATGTCTTTCAATCCTGACAAATCTCACTCTCTTACGATGTCTCTCCGAAAAAGACCGACTGGACAACCCTCCCAACCACTTTCTGAATAATCCCCTCCAAGAAGTTCTGTCACTCAAGCTTTTGGGTCTCACTATCTGCCATGATCTTTCCTGGGAAAACCACATTTCAAATCTGGCCTCCAAAGCCAGTCACCGACTGGGCATCCTCCGTCGTGTGAAGTCCTTCCTTGGCACACCTGAGCTCCTCACCACATACAAGGCTTTCATCTGCAGCTCAATGGAATACTGCTCTCCCCTCTGGGCTGGTGCTCCTGCCTCACACCTAGCTCGTCTTCACGCTGTTGAAACCACAGCATTCAGAATCATTGGAATCTCCCGTGATGAAGCTACCTCCGAGGGCCTTTCACTCACTCACCGCAGGCAGGTTGGTGGTCTTTCTGTCTTCTACCGACTCCTCTCCGGCCTTGCTCCTCCAGCTCTCTCTGGGCTCTGTCCCCCAAATATTCCTAAAGGTCACACAAGATCTGCCTGCAACCCTCTTATGGTTAAACTGCCAAAATCAAGACTCTCTGCTCACCTTCACTCTTTCATTCCACTTTTCTCCCACCTCTGGAACAAACTCCCCCACTCCCTTCAGTCCCACTCCTCCCTCCAGGTCTTTAAAACAGCTGTTCACCACCATCTCTTATCTTCCCCCATCCAAGACCTTGATCTGTTCTTCCCCCGCTAATTTCACCCCAAATCCTCTTTTTTGAAATGCCAACTTCTTTCCTGGAAGTCCTTGGTGTCCTTGTGTTTCTACTTCTCCCACCCCCCCCCCCTTCCCACGCCGCCTCCCCCCAAGGCCTCTCTCTCCCACACATTCCCAATGTTCCTCACAAATGTTGTGTTTATGTGCATCCCCTTCTCTCCCCATCTTGTCTGTCGCTCCCCTTTTTATACACTTTGTTTGTTTGTCTGTTTGATTTGTTTGTGTGATAAATGTTAGCTCTTTCACGAGCCTCGATTCTGTATCCAACAAAAAAAAAAAAAAAAAAAAACTCTTTTAACCTTTCCTGGCTCTGCAGTTGCAGCTCCATTATCCAGGGCTCCACATTTCCTTTTTCCTCGGGTATCCAATCCAAGGCTACCTCTTCCCATGTTCCTTGTCCCACGAGAGACTCCACCACCAATGTCTGCATCTCTGCTTTCTTCATACTAACTCGGACCTCCAAGTTAAAATATTTGGCCAATGTCATGAGTTCCGATCTTTTTAACGCCTGGAACTGTGCCTCATTAGGGGACGCCGCAAACTTTTCTGCGTCAAACACCATGGTGACTCTCAGTTAGCACCTGTTAACCTTCACACAAAAATTTTCAAATTTTTAGAAAAATTTGGGAATGTTAGAAAATTCCAAATTTGGGAATTTGGGGAATGTTAGGGAATTCTATCCCGGACGAGCCCCCAATTTCTGTTACGTGCTCCTCCCCAAACCCCGGTCACGTTGTACCTCCGAGCCCCGAGAGGAGCAACGGCAGAAAGATGTGTTATTCTGTTTGTCAAAGATCAATGGTGAAACCACACCAATTGTAACCAACAAACAAGTATTGTATTGAGGTCACACAAGAATAACAGTACAATAACAATATTAATCAATTGAACAACCAATATATCATTCCTATGATGGTACCATCAGTTTCGCACAATATAACTCACTGTGCTCCAAGTGAGTGAAAATAACATTCCCAATGTCTCTATCCTGGCATCAAACCAAAGTCGATCTACGCTCCAGTGATCGTCAGAACGATGTTGTATCGAGACCAGAATCCCGCTCGGTGCCAAACACTGCCAAAGATAGGCAAAAGTGTCCTCAAGAGGCGGCTGGGAAATCACACCTTCGGGTATGGACGTTCAACGGCTCCCAATCGGCGAACCGCAAATTCCCACTCGAAATCCACGTTATACACACACACCAGGTTACGTCTGGATGTGGTGAAATGGTTGAAGCGAGGTGAAAAACCTCGAGCGATGCGAAATCCGGCGCAAGGCAAAATGGCCAACGGTCCGTTCTTGAGACGTAACGGCACTCCAATGATTCTCTTCGGAATCAACCGCAAAACCGGTGACGCAGGTTTAACTGTCACAGCGATAACAACTCTGCGCAGGAAACCCTTTCCCAGGAACCTCAAAGTTCACTTGTGACCCCCGTTCGCCAGCGTCTGCTCAAAACCTCAACGCAGCTTGGCTCCTTCACTGACCTCACTCACTCCGCCTCCTTTTTCTCCTCTTCCTCCTCCTCTTCTTCCTCTTCATCTTTGTCCGGTTCCCGAGCCGGTTTCCGGTTTCTTTTTAAAACATTAATTTTTTTTACCTTTTGAAAAGAGTTATTTCCAATTCACTTAAATGATAACAATAATAGTACATGCAACCAAAAATGTTTACAGTGGATGAGAACCACAACAACGGAAGTGACTAATACGTAACACATCCACCAAACAGTGATGACTCCATCTACATCTCGCTGTCTGATAACATGAACCAACTTCTATCCACTCATCCCAACTCTCTTTTCCTCATATGTGGTGATTTAATTGTCATCATGCCAGCTGGCTGGGTGTGGGTATCTCTCTCACCAGCCACGGCTCCTCAGCAAAGGACTTCTGCAACTCATTGGGACTGACACAATCTGTCAATTTTCCGACCTGGATCTCAGTCAACGGAAAATCTTCTCTGATGTACTTGGTTATGACAAACTTCCCTGCAAATGTCTGCTGCTCTTCTTCTGCTCCAATCGGTTCATCTGACCATATGCTTGTTAAAGTGGACATCTCTCTGGACATTCCCAGAGAGCCTCCTCAGCGTCGACGAGTCTGGCATTTCACTCGGGCCGACCAGCACAGTCTTAAAGCAACCATCAATCATCTGGATTGGTCTCCTATCTCTACTGCCTCTGACATCAACTCATCCTGGGAATTCTTCCAAAGTAAATTGCTCTCTCTCATGCACAGATTTATCCCATCTCGTCTTCAGTTGTCATACCCTTCCTCCCGTCCATGGTACACGGAATCTTGTGGTGAGGCAGTCGCCCTGAAACAACTTATCTTCGCCTCCTGAAAGACAAATCCAACGGAAGGAAATCTCATTTCCTTTCACAAATCCCGGAACAAGTGTGTGGCCAACCTCAGGAGAGCAAGGAAACAACATCTCTCCATTCTCAAGACTGAACTCTCAAACCTGTCTCCCTCTTCCAAATGCTGGTAGCGTCTGGTCAAATCTGTTTTTGGTGTTTGTTCCCCTTCCATCCCCTCCCTTACCTCAAACGGATACACAGCTGACTCCGCACGTGAAAAAGCTGAATGCCTCAACTCTGTGTTTGCCTCAAAATATTGTGTCCCAAACCCATCTCTCTCTGTACCTACCTTTCCCAGTCAAACCCAGCTGCTGCTGGACTCTGTGTCCTTCTCTCCTGACAAGGTGGATAAGTTTCTGTCAATCCTCGACGATGATTCTGCAACTGGACCAGACGGCATCAGCCCAAGGTTCCGAAAATCCTGCTCTGCCGCTCTTTCACAGCCTCTGTCTGTTCTTTTCACCCTCTCTTTTGCTCAAGGTAATCTGCCATCAGCTTGGAAATCAGCCAACATTACCTCTTCACACAAAAAAGGTGCAAAAACAGATCCTTGCAACTACAGACCAATCAGCCTTCTCCCAATTATCAGCAAAGTCATGGAATCAATTATCGCCTCTGACATCAAATCCTTCCTCTTCTCCAATGGCTTGATTTCGGATCATTAACTTGGTTTCAGACCAGGTCACTCCACTCTGGACATGCTGCTTCTGCTGTCTCAACAATGGATGGAGGTCCTCAATGTCAAACAGGAAATTAGAGCTGTCTCCTTTGACATATCTCGTGCCTTCCATACGGTCTGGCACCCCGCTCTGCTCACCAAACTCTCCTCCAATGGAATCCATGGAAATCTCCAAAAATGGCTTGCGGACTTCCTTTCTGGTCATAGTCAACGTGTGGCCCTGAAAGGGTTTCTCTCATCTCCCCTTCCTGTTCAGGCTGGAGTTCCCCAAGGCAGTGTTCTGGGCCCTGTTCTTTTTCTGGTCTTCATCAATGACCTCTCCGACTCTCTGGAAAATCCTCTCTGTCTCTTTGCTGATGACTCCACTCTCTGCCGCTCCATTCCTCATCCCTCAGATCGGCAGTCTGCAGCCTCCTCACTCTCTGCAGACCTAGACAAAATCACAGACAGTTCAAACAAGTGGAACATGTCTTGCAAACCTGACATATCTCACACTCTCACTATGTCTCTCCGAAAAGACCGACTGGACAACCCTCCCATCTACTTTCTGAACAATCCTCTCCAAGAAGTTCTGTCACTCAAGCGTTTGGGTCTCACTATATGCCTTGATCTTTCCTGAGAAAACCACATTTCCAAGCTGGCCTCCAAAGTCAGTCGCCGACTTGGCATCCTCCGTCGTGTGAAGTCCTTCGTTGGCACACCTGAGCTCCTCACCACATACAAGGCTTTCATCCGCAGCTCAATGAAATACTGTTCTCCCTCCTGGGCTGGTGCTCCTGCCTCACACCCAGCTCGTCTTTACACTGTTGAAACCAAAGCTTTCAGAATTATTGGAATCTCCCATGATGAAGCTAACTCTGAGGGCCTTTCACTCACCCACCGCATGCAGGTAGGTGGTCTTTCTGTGTTCTACCAACTCCTATCCGGCCTAGCTCCGCCAGCTCTGTCTGTGCTCTGTCCCCAAAATATTCCGACATGTCGCACAAGATCTGCCAACAACCCTCTTCTCGTGAAACTGCCATAATCAAGACTCTCTGCTCACCTTCACTCCTTCATTCCTCTTTCCTCCCACTTCTGGAATAAACCCCCTCACTCTCTTCAATCCCACTCCTCCCTCCAGGTCTTTAAAACAGCTGTTCACCACCATCTCTTATCTTCCCCCATCCAAAACCTTGATATTTTCTACCCCCGTTAATTCACCCCAGACCCACTTTTTTGAAATACCGACTTCTTTCCTGGAAGACCCAGCAGTGTCCATGGGTTTTTTAATCCTCTCCCACCCCCCTCCCCCACCCCTTCCCATGCCTCCTCCCCCCAAGCCCTCACCCTCCGACAGATCTCCTGATATCCCTGCTCTCTATGTTGTCTCTTGCTCCCTTTATCATACGTTTTATGTGTCAGTTTGTCTTTTTGTGATCAATGTTAGCTCTCACACGAGCCTCGATCTTGTATACAAAAATAATAACAATAAATAAACAGTCACGTGGAGGTATGTGTGCTCTTCCTTGTGATGATCTCGTTTATTATTGTGATTTCATGACTGTTCGGATGAATATTCATCAGAAATGAATATTTGCTACATCATTGAACACCTTCAATGCAGATGGAGGAAATGTTGAGTTGGATCTTGGAGACGGCGTGAAGCTGGAAGGTGTGAAAACATTTTGCTACCTCGGAGACATGCTGAATGGAGAAGGTGGATCAGACTCGGCAACGGTAGCTCGAGTGAGATGTGCATGGAAGAAGTTTCGGGAATTGAGTGGCGTGCTGATGATGAGGGGAGTGTCGTTGAAGCTGAAGGGAAAGGTGTATGCTGCATGTGTGAGAACTGTTATGATTTATGGGAGCGAGACATGGGTAATGAACGTAGAGCAGCAACGAAGGCTGGAAAGGGTGGAAATGCGAATGGTTCGGTGGATGTGTGGAGTATCGTTGAGAGAGAGGAAGACAAATGATGAATTGCGAAAGGTGATGGGAATGGAGCCTGTGATTGATGCTGTGAAGAGGAACAGGTTGAGATGGTTTGGTCATGTGTTGAGGAAGGATGAAAGTGACTGGTTGAGAAAAGTGATGGAAATGAATGTAGAAGGAAGTAGAAGACGGGGAAGACCGAGAAAGACTTGGCTAAAGATGGTGGAAGAAGAAATGCGGGCAAGGGGGTTAACAAGGAGAGATGCAGAAAATAGGGCAAAATGGAGAAGATTGTCATGGGGACCGCAAGGCTAACCCCCGCTCTAGCAGGGAAAATGGCCTTTAAAATGCATGTTGTTGTTGTTGTTGTTGTTGTTGTATTGAACAGACAATTGATTTAACCTTTCAAATGATATGCAACAATCAACGAAAGGTTTATTCAAATTGAGCAGGAGGTTGCTGAGCAACCATATTCCCGAAATTTCAGAGTATGAAGTTCACTTCACGTGACTATGGGCACCGATCAACAAGGTACCTGAAGTACAAATTTCCAACCCAAGATATTTTATGTTAACATCGTATTACTCACGCAGGACATCCAAAGGAATAAAAAGATGCCAACCAGGTATGGTATTGGGGGTGGGGGTGCACGACCAGCCGGCGGACCATGTGGGCCTCAATTCCCAGTGTGTTCCGAGAGCAAGCAGCTCGCTTACCGCTCGCCAAGCGGCTCGCTTGATTCAAAGCGCTCAAGTGAGCACTCCAAGGTATCAGAGCGGAGTGTTCGACACCTGTTATTATCGACATTACAAGCGGCTTGCTGATGGAACACACCCCTGCTGCTCACCTCCTTCTTTCATCCTTCGCACTTCTCCCTCATTCCTTCGAAGATCTGTCTCAAAACACCGTTGCTCGGCAACGGAAGAGGCGGAAGTGGCAGGCAAACGATCAGGGGTGAAAGTGCAACTTGGTCAAAGAAGAAATGTGAATATTTCCGCAGACATAGTGCAGAATGGCTGAATTATAAAGAAAACATTGTTAAAACCAGGACACTTTACTTCTCTACAACACAATAATTCACCTTTTGGGCGTGGTCAGCACTCCAAGCACCTGCGGATCGCATGAAATGCTCGTCCTGGCTTCTTCCTCAGCTGAGGTAAATGTTATTTTAAAATCAGTGGAAGATAATAACAAGAGATCGCTTGAGGATTACTCACCGGAGCTTTCAGATTAAATCATTTCAATTAATTTAACTCCTGCTTGGTCAAAAGACACGACCAGCGGCGGGAGACATTGAAGAGAAAACACACAACGGGCAGGAAATCTAAACGGTGTTTCCTATGACGTCCGCGTTTAGTTGTTAAATGTTGTACATTTCGCTTTTCACATCAGAATTTAAGAGTCTAGTTCAAGTGAACGGTCGCAGGCAGAGATGTCGCGTTTGTGTCAAGGACGAAATGATTAGATTTTGGTGAATATCTGGATTCGGCAACTAGAATTTTAAAGTGATTCTTCACCATTGGGAGATGGGGCCAAAACGATACATAGCAGGATATCTCAAAAAGTTGTGGACGGATTTGGACGAAACTTCGGGGACCGGTTGGGTGTCCGACAAGGTCAAATAGATTCGAAGTTAAGCCTTGACTGGTTATTCAGTTGAGGATTCTGTGTTTGGGGTTCACAGATCTGCGAACGTCCCCCATGACATATATTGTTTATTTATTATTTTTAATAACGAGGCAGATGCCCCCTACTATACGCCCTGAACTTGGCCCTCGAGTGTCCATAGCGGTGTATAGTAGAGGATTGTGAAGCGCCAACCCATTGCTTTCAAGGGCATTATCTGCTTATTTGTGTCTTTTGTAATTCTTGTCAATAAAATGAACCCAAGATTTCTTCCCCATTCAAATCATATAATTTATAGGTCCAAAGGACGGTATTCATTACATCAAGGATTTTAAAAAGTTCATTAGTCCATTCATTCATTCATTTCGGTTTATTGAAATATTTAAACACTGGACAAGGCAGTTCGAAGACTGAAATTTGTCAAGTATACAATAATAAAAGTATTTCATAAAACTTACAAACTTACAATGCATAAAAATAATAATATTAATCATATAAAATTACATTCATAAATGTAATAAATACAAGTACAGATACATTCAAAGTACACAGCCCCCATGCCAAATAATTAAATATCCGACAGCGCGGCTTTGCCGGGGCGCCTCCAGCGCCCGGCAATACCTCAGTGCAGATCATAGAGGATGCATTGTGAGGGAGAGGTGTACACTAATTGATTGATTAATTGTACAATTAAAATCAATAAAAGATTATCACAAAATATTTTCTTAATCAATTGGCTTATAGCATAACTAAACCACTAGTGCTTCATCCGAAGATGTATCTTTTTGAATTATTATTATTATTATTATTATTTTTTGTATGCAGAGTCGAGGCTCGTGAAAGAGCTAATATTTATCAAACAAACAAATCAAACAAACAAGCAAACAAAGTATATAAAAAGGGGAGCGGTCGACAAGATGGGGAGAGAAGGGGAGGAAGCACACAAACACAACATTTGAGAGCAGGGACATCGGGAGATGTTTTTGGATGGAGAGGCCCTGGGGGGAGGCAGGATAGGTATAAAACGCAAGGACACCAAGGACTTCCAGGAAAGAAGTCAAAAGTCACCTCAAAAAAGTGTATTTGGGGTGAAATTAGCGGGGGTAGAAAAGATCAAGGTTTTGGATTGGGGATAATTAAATAAGTCATTAATAAAAAATTAAATAATTAATTGATTAATCAATAAATAATTAATCAATTAATCAATAAATAATAATTAATCTATTAAATGGTTAATCAATAAATCAAAAATATCCTTGATAGCCACATCACTTGGTCGCCCGGACAAACAAACAAGAAAGAAAACAAACAAGAAAACAAATAACCAGAGTGAAAACTGAGTACTCCCTTTCAGCGTGCGTCACTGCCGAGCCCCCTTCGGTGCCCGGCAATGACGTTTTGCAATGCCTGGGGATGGCATAGGAAAGGTGCGGTGTACAATAGCATAACTAAACCACGAGTGCTTCATCCGAAGATGTATCTTTTAGAAATTTAATTAAATAAGTCATCAATAAAAAATTAAATAATTAATTGATTAATCAATAAATAATTAATCAATTAATCAATAAATATTAATCAATGAAATGATTAATCAAAAATATCCTTGATAGCCACATCACTTGGTCACTGTCATGTCCAAATATTAGCTTCCCAGATCAAAAGGTGCCTGAGATATTGGCGAAATGAGAAAGAAAATAAATAAATGATTAATAATGAAAATAAATAAATAATAATCATTAAAAAATTAAATTATTAATCAATTCGGTCACAGAACACATAAACCACCACCATTTCTTCAGAATCTGTAACTGAATTATTATTTTTATTTTTTAGTAATTAATCGAATAATTAAATAATTAATCGATCAATTGATTAATTGATGAATCAATAAATCAAAAATATCCTTGATCGCCACATCACTTGGTCACTCATGTCCAAATATTAGCTTCCCATCTCAAATAGTGCCTGAGATATTGGCCAAATAAGAAAGAAAATAAATAAATGATTAATAATGAAAATAAATAAATATATAATAATCATTAAAAAATTAAATTATTAATCAATTCGGTCATAGAACACATAAACCACCACCATTTCATCAGAATCTGTAACTTTAAAAAAAAAGAATTTTTTTTTAGTAATTAATAATAATAATAATAAATAATTATAAATAAATCTTTATTGTCCCATTTTCAGGGAAATTATTGTTTGGTGACACCGTAAGTTGACCATCATTAAAACATAAAACACAAAGGCAAAGGGAATAAGAAAACAATATCAAAAAAGATATAAAATATAAAATAAATATAAAGTATGGAAGATGGACTAAAGAGCAAAATGTCGAGGAATTTGAATTTAGCATTTGAATTGCACATGGTACAAATGACTTTTTGAACATGTTCTTCTTCATCCTCCTTGCACGAAAGCGTCTCCCTGATGGCAGTTTTTCAAAAAGTCCGGTCAAGAAATGACTTTCATCGGTACACACCTGCACCGCCTTCCTTTTCAATGCTCGCAAGTACAGAGACTCCAGACTGGTTGAAGGCCCACCTACAGCTTTAAATGCCAGTGTAATGACCTTTCTCAATCGTGACTTATTCCGCACATTAAGATAACTGCACCAGGAAATCAAATTAAATGATAAAACACTGATCAGTAAGGAATTTGTTAACATCCGCATCACACGAGAGCTAACACCAAATGAATTCAACTTCCTGATAAGATACTGTGGCGGACACGATGGCTCGCTGGCGCGGTGACATCATTCCGCGCACCAAGAGGGTGTCGGCCACGCCCGAGGGGTAGGTGTGGCCTCGGGATATACACGGGGCTCGCAGCCCTGAGCAAGTCAGTGCTACAGTTTGAGCTTTACAATAAAGACTCTTTTGACCCTACGCGTTGTGGCTTACCTTCTTTGGCAAACAAGTTGCATGCGTAGCACCACGCTACACTGGTGACCCCTTTTGGTTCAGCCGTTGCTGACCACAGAACGCGCCATGGCCAGCAACGCGGTCGCGGTAAAGCTCCCTGAGTTTTGGGAAGCACAGGCCGAGGTATGGTTCGTGCAGGCCGAAGCACAGTTCGAGCTTCGAGGAATAACGGCGGACGAGACGCGTTACTATCACGTGATTGCCGCCCTCGGGCCCGGCACGGCCGCCCGAGTCGTGTCCATCCTGCGGCACCCACCGGCGGAGCACAAGTACACGACGCTCAAACGTCTCCTCATCGCCACGTTTGGCCTCACGGAGCTCGAACGGGCGGTCCGCCTCCTGGACCTTCCCGAACTCGGCGACACACGACCATCAGTACGGATGGACTACATGCTGTCGTTGCTGGGTGACAAAGCCCCGGATTTTTTATTCCGGGCGCTTTTTCTATGCCAGCTACCGGCACAGGTACGCCTCGCGTTGGGGCCCCGCATTGCTTGCAGCCAACGGTACACCCATACGCACATTCGGGAAGCGCTGCCTCTCCATGCGGTTCGGAAGGCAGCGCTTTCAATGGTCGTTCGTAACCGCCAGCGTGCCCATGGCATTGCTCGGTGTGGACTTCCTATGTGCAAATGGGTTGTTGGTGGACGGGAAGCACAGAAGGCTCGTCCAGGCCGAAACCTTTAGCTCGCTCGCTTGTTCGCTGAGCAGCTCGTTGAGCGGCTCACTGAGCGGCTCACCGAGCGGCTCACCAAGCGGCTTGCTAAACGGTTCCATCCCGGCGAGTTTGGTTTGTACGCTTCCGGCAGCGGATGACTTTGCCCGCCTCCTCGCCAGTTTCCCGGCCCTCACGCGGCCCACCTTCTCGGCGGTGGACGTCAAGCATGGGGTGGAGCATCACATCCCCACCGTCGGGCCACCGGTCTACGCCCGGGCACGCCGCCTCGAGCCGACGAAGCTCGCGGTGGCGAAAGCGGACTTCGCTACGCTGGAGCGGCTGGGCATCGTGCGGCAATCCAAGAGTGCTTGGGCATCGCCGCTGCACATCGTGCCGAAGCCCGGCGGGGGATGGCGGCCGTGCGGGGACTACCGCCGCCTCAACAATGCTACCACCCCCGACCGCTACCCGGTCCCTCACATCCAGGACTTTTCCGCCCGGTTGGCGAAAATGTCCCTCTTTTCCAAGGTGGACCTCATCCGCGTCTACCACCAGGTCCCCGTCAGGCCGGAGGACATACCGAAGATGGCCGTCATTACACCATTCGGCCTCTTCGAGTTTCTGCGGATGCCCTTCGGGTTGAAGAATGCGGCTCAGGCGTTCCAGCGGCTGATGGACAGCGTCTTGCATGACTTGGATTTCGTTTACGTCTACCTGGACGACATCCTCGTCGCAAGCGCATCCCGTGAGGAGCATCTCCGCCATCTCCGCACGCTCTTCGAACGCCTGGGCCAGCATGGCCTGATCATCAACCCCGCCAAGTGCCGGTTCGGCATCGCCGAAATCGACTTTTTGGGGCACCGCGTCACCAGGCACGGGGCCATCCCCTTACCGGCCAAGGTGGAGGTGGTCAGGGGGTTTCCGCGCCCCCGCACGATCAAGGGGCTCCAGGAGTTCCTGGGCATGGTGAACTTTTATCACCGGTTCCTGCCCCGCATCGCCCAGCTCCTGCGCCCCCTGCACGAGGCCCTCCGGGGGAAGCCAGGCAAAGGTGACGTTGCTTGGACCGAGCCGATGGACGCAGCGTTCGCGGGCGCGAAGCTCGCCTTGACTAACGCCACCATGCTCGCGCACCCGGTGCCCGATGCACCGATCGCCCTCACCACCGACGCATCGGACTACGCGGTGGGCGCGGTGCACGAGCAATGGGTGAAGGGAACTTGGCAGCCGCTGGCGTTTTTCAGCCGGCAGCTCCGCCCACACGAACGGCGGTACAGTACCTTCGACCGCGAGCTTCTCGGGCTTCACCTGGCGGTCCGGCATTTCCGCCATCTGGTCGAGGGCCGTTCGTTCACGGCCTTCATCGACCACAAGCCCCTGGTCTTCGCGATGGCCAAGGTCGCCGAGCCGTGGTCGGCCCGGCAGCAGCGTCACCTCTCGGCCGTGTCCGAGTACACGACGGAGATCCGGCACGTCGCGGGGAAGGACAACCCGGTGGCGGATTGCCTTTCCCGGTCTGTCACCCACGCGGTCCACCTCGGGATCGACTATGCCCTAATGGCGGTGGACCAGACCGCCGACCCCGACGTCCAGGCCTTGCGGACCACCGTCACGGGCCTCCGCGTCACCGAGGTGCCGTTCGACGGCGCGGGCACGGCCCTCTTGTGCGACGTCTCCCTCGGCCGGCCTCGCCCCATCATGCCCGCGGGCTGGCAGCGCCGGGTTTTTGACGCCATCCACGGCCTGTCCCACCCGGGCACGAAGGCCTCCCAGAGGCTGGTCGCCGCCAAGTTCGTCTGGCATGGCCTCCGGAAGACCGTCCGCGATTGGACCAGGACGTGCCTCGCGTGCCAGCGCGCGAAGGTGCACCGCCACACCCAGGCCCCGTTGGCCCCGTTGGCCCCGTTTACTGTGCCCGAACGTCGGTTCGACCACGTTCACGTGGACTTGGTAGGACCTCTGCCCCCCTCGCGGGGTTTCACCCACATCCTCACCATGGTGGACCGCACCACCCGGTGGCCGGAGGCTGTGCCTTTGGCGGTGACGACGGTGGCGGACGTCGCACAGGCGTTCATCGCCACCTGGGTTGCCCGGTTCGGCGCCCCCTCGGACATCTCGTCCGACCGCGGCCCCCAGTTCACCTCGGAGCTCTGGGGGGCGGACGCGCGGGGCTCGGCGTCCAGCTGCACCGCACCACGGCCTACCACCCCCAGGCCAACGGCCTGTGTGAGCGCTTCCATCGCTCCTTAAAGGCCACGCTCCGGGCCACCCTCCGCGACGGCGGCTGGATCGACAGGCTCCCCTGGGTCCTGCTGGGCCTCAGGACGGCGCCCAAGGACGACCTGCGCGCATCCACGGCAGAGTTGGTCTTCGGACAACCGCTGCGGGTGCCGGGCGAGTTCCTCCCCGACTCCACAGCACCATGGTCTGCGGAGCAGCAGCGCTCCGCACTGCAGGAGACCGCCCAGAGGTTCGCCCCGGTGCCGACGGCGCATCACGGGTGCCCGCCAACGCACGTCGCCCCGGAGCTTCGCACGGCGGAGTACGTATTCGTCCGCCACGACGCCCACCGGACACCGCTGCGGCCCCCGTACGACGGGCCCTTCCGCGTGCTGGGGACCGGGGTGAAACACTTCACCCTGGACATCGGCGGTACTCCTGACCGCGTTTCCGTGGACGGCCTCAAGCCGGCCCACCTCGACGTGGACCACCCCCCACCAGTGGCTCGGCCCCCGCGTCGGGGCCGCCCCCCGGCGGGCAGACCCCTGGCACCACCCAGCCCCGCCGGCACGCCACCACCCTGTCCTGCACCCATCCCAGATGCCGCCAGCGGCATCCCAGTCGGCAACCCGGCATCCCAGACGCCGCCAGCCGCCAGAGGGCGCTTCGGCCGGGTCATCCGTTTCCCCTCAAACTGACCCTTCAGGTGCGCGGGAATTCTGGGGGGGCGCGTGTGGCGGACACGATGGCTCGCTGGCGCGGTGACATCATTCCGCGCACCAAGAGGGTGTCGGCCACACCCGAGGGGTAGGCGTGGCCTCGGGATATACACGGGGCTCGCAGCCCCGAGCAAGTCAGTGCTACAGTTTGAGCTTTACAATAAAGACTCTTTTGACCCTACGCGTTGTGGCTTACCTTCTTTGGCAAACAAGTTGCGTGCGTAGCACCACGCTACAATACAATCTTTGCATTGATTTCTTGTACACAGCATCAGTATTTCCATCAAAAGTTAGCTTGTCATCAATAAAGGTGCCCAGGTATTTAAATTTGCTAACAATTTCCACCTTATCACCATTTATGGTTACAGGCTCATGATTGTGACCTTTCCGAAAGTCCAAAATCATCTCTTTTGTTTTGTCCACATTCAGAGTAAGACAAAAGTCCCCACCACTTGTTCAATGTGTCAATCTCGTCGAGGTGAAGATACAAAGGATGATTGATCGGAAAGATAGCCAACAATGGCGATATCGTCTGCATACTTAATTAAGTTACAAACTTCTTAAAGAGCCACGCATCCATTGGTGTACAAACTGAACAGTAGAGGTGACAATACACCGCCTTGTGGAGCACCAGTATTCAAGATTGATAACTTTGATAAGCTACCATTCACCCTCACCCGCTGAGGACGGTCTCGTAAAAAACTTTCCACCCAAAGTATGATATGGGGGTTCAGGCACAGGTCACTCAACACTTTCACAAGGGTAAATGGCTGCATAGTGTTAAAGGCTGACGAGAAATCGATAAATAACACACGGACATAGGTTCCATTCTGGTCAAGGTGACTTGTGATTAGATGAAGTAAGCTGAGCCAGGCATCTTCAACACATCGTCTTGCTTTATATGCAAATTGTAAAGGATCCAGTTTCGGAGTTACATCTGATGCTATAAACTTCACCATCAATTTCTCCATACATTTACACAGGATTGAAGGAGCTGTGCTCCTACGCGAGTTAAAAGGATTGACGCGACAAAAGACGGGAATTCATCCGAGTTTCTTTATTCGGCAAAACCAAACTCGGGTACTCTGAAAAGCCCGTTTATCGGGCAGCAATATATATATACAATCAAACGCGGCGAGAGTGGGCGTGCCCGGGCGGCCCGGGTGAGCCCGGGAAAGGCAAGTCTGGACATGCCCGGGAAAGGCGAGACTGGGCGTCTCCGGGCGGTCTGGGCGAGCCTGGCACAGCGATCGCTCCGTGGTTGCGTCCTCGGCAGGTGTAAGGCGATTGTGTATGTTCAGCGGCAACCGCTACACGCGCCCCCCCAGAATCGACTTGCACCGGCAGGGTCAATTTAAGGGGGGTCCTGATGACCCGGCCGAAGCGACCCCTGGAGGGTCGTGGGGGGCGGGGGGGTCCGGTGTGGTGGTGGGTGGCTGAGCGGGGGGAACCGTGGACGGGGGGTGGCCTCGGCACGGAGGAAGGGCCAACCGTGGTGGTTGGTCGACGTCCACGTGCGCCGGCTTGAGGCGGTCCACCGAAATCCGGTCCGACCTGCCGCCGACGTCGATGACGAAAAACTTGTCGTCCCGTCGCAGGACCCAGAAGGGTCCGTCGTACGGCGGCCGGAGTGGCCCCCGGTGTGCGTCATGACGCACAAAAACGTACTCCGCTGTGCGAAGCGCTGGGGGAACCTAGGACTGGGGGCCACTGTGGCGGGACGTTGGCACGGGGGCAAACCGTCGGGCGGCCTCCTGGAGGTCCGAGCGCTGGCGAGCCGCGGACCAGGGACTGGTAGCATTGGGCACGAACTCCCCCGGGACGCGTAGCGGCTGGCCGTAGACGAGCTCGGCGGTGGATGCCTGGAGGTCCTCCTTGGGGGCCGTGCGGAGGCCCAAAAGGACCCACGGCAGCCGGTCGGCCCAACCACCGTCCTGAAGGCCGGCCATGAGCGCGGCCTTCATAGAGCGGTGAAAACGCTCGCACAACCCATTGGCTTGGGGGTGGTAGGCCATGGTACGGTGGAGCTTGACCCCCAGGTTGCGGGCGACAGCGCCCCACAGCTCGGAGGTGAACTGCGGACCGCGGTCCGAAGAGATGTCCGCCGGTGCGCCGAAGCGGGCGACCCAGGTGGCGATGAAAGCCTGCGCCACATCGGCGGTGGTGGCCAGGTGGAAACTGGCCAGGTGGAAATGGCGAACGGCCAGGTGGAAACGAGGGGAACGGCCTCCGGCCACCTGGTGGTCCTGTCCACCATGGTGAGCAGGTGTGTGAAACCTCGTGATGGGGGAAGGGGGCCCACCAGGTCCACGTTGACGTGGTCGAAACGCCGTTCGGGCATGGTGAAAGGTGCCAGCGGGGCCTGGGTGTGGCGGTGGACCTTGGTCCGCTGGCAGGCCGTGCAGGCGTTGGCCCAATCGCGGACGTCCCGTCGAAGTCCGTGCCAGACGAAACGCGCCGACACTAGCTTCTGGGAAGCTTTCCGGCCCGGGTTGGAAAGGCCGTGGAGGGAGGCGAAAACGCGGCGCTGCCAGGTAACGGGCACGATGGGGCGAGGCTGGCCTCGGGAGACGTCGCAGAGCAGGACAGTGTCCGCGAAGGGGATTTCGGCCAGGCGGAGGCCCGTGGCCGCCGCCCGGAGGGCTTGCACCATGATGTCGGTGGTCTGGTCAGCCGCCATAAGCGTGAAGTCCACGCCGAGGTGGACCGCGTTCGCGCTGGCCCGAGAAAGACAGTCGGCCACGGCGTTGTCTTTTCCGGCGACGTGTCGGATGTCCTTGGTAAATTCCGACACGGCGGAGAGGTGGCGCTGCTGGTGGGCCGACCACGGCTCCGTCCGTGACTTTGGCCATCGCGTAAACCAATGGCTTGTGGTCGACGAAAGCCGTGAACGGGCGGCCCTCCAGGAGGTGGCGGAAATGGCGAATGGCCAGGTATAGACCGAGGAGCTCGCGGTCAAAAGTGCTATATTTTAGCTCGTTCGGCCAGAGTTGCCGGCTAAAAAAAGCGAGTGGCTGCCAAACCCCGTTCACCCATTGTTCGTGTACGGCGCCCACCGCGTAGTCGGAGGCGTCCGTAGTGAGGGCGATTGGAGCGTCGAGCACCGGGTGAGCCAGCAGCATTGCGTCGGCGAGGGCCAGCTTTGCGCCTGTGAATGCCGCGTCCATGGTTGTGGAACAGACGACGTCATGCTTGGCCGGCTTGCCCCGGAGGGCTTCGTAAAGGGGCCGCATGAGCTGAGCAGCGCGGGGCACGAAACGGTGGTAGAAATTCACCATGCCGAGGAACTCCTGCAGGGCCTTGATGAAGCGGGGACGCGGGAACTCGGTGATGGCCTCGACCTTGGTTGGCAGCGGCACGGCCCCGTTTCTGGTGATGTGGTGGCCCAAAAAGTCAACGGCCGTCGTGCCGAATTGGCATTTGGGTGGGTTGACGATTAAGCCGTGCTCGCTGAGGCGCTCGAACAGTGTTCGGAGGTGGAGGAGGTGCTCGGCCCGGGACGTGCTGGCGACGAGTATGTCTTCCAGGTAGATGAAGAGGAACGGCAGGTTGCGCAGCACGCCGTCCATCAAGCGTTGGAACACCTGGGCCGTGTTTTTGAGGCCAAACGGCATTCTCAAGAATTCGAATAGGCCGAACGGCATGATGACGGCCGTTTTTGGGATGTCGGCCGGCCTGACAGGTACCTGGTGGTATCCCCGTATTAGGTCAACTTTCGAAAAAATGACCCGCCCCGCCAAACGGGCGGAAAAGTCCTGCATGTGCGGGACCGGATACCTGTCGGGGGTGGTAACGTCGTTGAGGCGGCGGTAGTCGCCACATGGGCGCCAGCCGCCCCCCGGCTTCGGCACGATGTGTTGTGGCGAGGCCCACGCGCTATCGGAGCGCCGCACGATGCCGAGGTGCTCCAATGCGTCAAACTCGGCTTTTGCCATGGCGAGCTTGGCCGGGTCGAGCCGGCGGGCTCTGGCGTAGACCGGCGGGCCTGTAGTTGGTATGTGGTGCTCGATACCATGTCTCACTGCGACGGCCAAAAACGTCGGCCACGTGAGGGCCGGGAACTCTGCGAGCAGGCGAGCGAACTCATTTGCCGCCGGGAGGGCGCATGCTAGTTCGGTCGGCGGGGGAGCTGCTCATCATGCATGCCAGGGAGCTGAAAGTCTCGGCGTTGACAAGGCGACGCCATTTGACGTCGACCAGCAGCCCATGTGCGCAGAGGAAGTCGGCGCCCAGCAAAACCATGGGCACGCTCGCCGTCACAAAGGTCCAGTTAAAGCGCTGGTTGCCGAAGCAGAGGGTGATGTTGCGCGGGCCGAAGGTGCGGTTGGCCGATCCGTTGGCAGCGACCAAGGAGGGGCCGCAAACGGCGGTCTGCCTGTCCTGCTCGGAGGCGGGTATGACGCTCAGTTGGGCGCCGGTGTCACAAAGGAAGCGCCGCCCGGACGCTTTGTCCTTGATAAAAAGCAAGTTGCCCGAGTGGCCGGCGCTCATGGCCAGTAATGAATGCCGGCCCGGCCGTTTCCCGACTTGCCGAAAGTGCACGGGGGTCGGCATGTCCGTGCCTTGTGTCCGAACCTGGCGTGGTAATTAACACCACGCCTGGTCAGGTGGCGGCTCCGGCCGTCGTGTTGGGAGCGGTCGGCGTGGCATGGCGGCCGCCAGTTGCACTGGCAGTTCGGCCTCCAACCGCACCGGGCGCTCGGGCGCCATGGGCGTCACCTCGGACGGCGGCGGTCTCCAGGTAGCCACCCCGATGTGCTGTCTTGCCGAGGAGATCTTGTCGGCTTCCCTGGCGAGGGCGCGGGGATCCGTGATCTGCGTGCCTGCCAGGGCGAGGCATACCTGGCTAGGCAGCTGGCGGAGGAACAGCCCTCGGAAAAGAAAATCCGGGGAGTGCTCACCGAGCAGCGAGAGCATGTAGTCCATTCACTCGGACGGGCGCGTGTCGCCGAGCTCGGGCAGGTCGAGCAGGCGTCGTGCGCGTTCTGCCGGTGAGAGGGCGAATGCGTCGAGGAGGAGCGTCTTGATCGCGCCATACTTGTCAGTGGCTGGCGGGTGCTGGAGGAGGCCCAGGGCGCGGGCCGCGGTGGCGGAGCCGAGTGCCGCTACCACATGGTGGAAGCGGGTCTCGTCGGCGGTAATGCCTCGCAGGGCAAACTGGGAGTCCGCCTGGGCGAACCAAACCGCCGCGTGAGCCTCCCAGAAGGTAGGCAGTTTAAGGGCAACTGCCGTGTCCATGTCGGGGGTCACCAATGAAGGAGCTGTGCTTCTACGCGAGTTAAAAGGATTGACGTGACAAAAGACGGGAATTCATCCGAGTTTCTTTATTCGGCAAAACCAAACTCGGGTACTCTGAAAAATCTGTTTATCCGGCAGCAATACATATATACAATCAAACGCGGCGAGAGTGGGCGTGCCCGGGCGGCCCGGGCGAGCCTGGGAAAGGCAAGTCTGGACATGCCCGGGAAAGGCGAGACTGGGCGTCTCCGGGCGGTCTGGGCGAGCCTGGCACAGCGATCGCTCCGTGGTTGCGTCCTCGGCAGGTGTAAGGCGATTGTGTATGTTCAGCGGCAACCGCTACAGGATGGACGTGAGGGCAACAGGTCCATAATCATTGAGCTGCCTTCACTGATCTCTACAACCACTGGATAGCGCATTGGCTGATCGATCTGACGCCAAACGTATGAACCGGCCGCCATCTTAACCACTCGCATTGATTCTCCAAGAAAGCTCGCGTTAACACTCCTGCCAATACATATATAACTTTGATTCGTTATTACTATAAATGGACTCAAGATGCCTTCATGTGCTGCGGTCAACTGTACAAATAGGCAGTTGAAGGGTTGCAATCCAACATTTCATCTGTAAGTATAATAAAGTTACTGTAAATGAGACTGTTTAGAGTTAATAGCGTGCAACAGATGAACGAGTTAGATGTTTGTACAGACCCATGTGTAGATTCCCTTGTTATTTGCTGTGTAAAAAAGTTCTATATTTTAGATTTACATTACAATCGAACTTTTAGTTAGGCTACTTTAAAACAAATAGCTTGCAAAACCACAGATTCGTGTGGAGCTAAGTATGAATTATTACTTAATTGTAAGTGAAGAATAAAAATCTGTAAAAAAAATGCACAAAATTACGGTGTAAAACTGTAATCAGATCTAGATCTGATTACAGTTTTACACAAATGACAATGTGACGAGATCTGGAGTCTACACTCTAGATCTAGTCACATTGTCATTGAAGAGTCTTGACTCGGAGCTCAAGCAATACTGCCACTACAAGGGAATGGGAGGTAATTGCATCGCGCAAGACAAGACACCGATCCTTCATGTGTCCAGTGTACCTGTCAGCCATGACAGAGAAGGCCGCATCACCGATGAGAGCGACATGTTTCTTATCAGGAAATACGCCTTGGAAGATCGGCAGCCATGTAATGAAGACCATGATTACATTGATGCACCTAACATCCCTCCCTTGTCTCCAGTGCTACATGATGCTATAGGATACATAGCAGGCTACGTTGTACGTGTGGTAAAGAGACGCACACCTTGCCTTGAATGTCAACAGGTTCTGACTTCAAATGGGATGGATGCTGGTGGACGCCTCTTGAAGAGAAAGAATCGGGGTGGCCTTATCAAATCTTCTGATGATGTGGTGAAGGTGTGCAAATCTTCTGATGATGTGGTGAAGGTGTGCAAATCTTCTGATGATGTGGCGAAGGTGTGCAAATCTTCTGATGATGTGGTGAAGGTGTGCAAATCTACTGAGCGATGCCTCCAGAGACTGCTCCGTACAACAGCCGGTGCTCTACCTCGGTCCGAAGGGATTGCATCTGCCCTATCGACGGCTGTTCTGCATGATGTCGGATCTCAATGTTTGTCTGCACAGCTGAACGATCACATGTTCGACTGTCGGCCAGACCACGATCACGTTTTTGTGCTTATCAAGTGCATTGCAGCATGTTACATCAAGATCTTGATGCATCACCTTGCCAAGTGCTTCACGGAGAAGATAACAGGACCCAAACTACGCAAACAATTGTCAAAGCTCATGATATTTAGGCATGAGTAGTTCGAACTATTAGCGGCTTTCATGAACAAGGAAACTACCCGCATCCTATTACCATGGATGGACGTACAGGATAACTGTTTAGATATTTTATCTAAATCACTCCATCTATTGACTTTGTCAATGCAAACCAAAAGCTTGCAAGTCAAAGACCCACAGCAAATGTAGGCATATTAAATGGAACCCGAGTCCCCCTGTGGCAAGTCGCTGTAATGAGAATAGCCTCAGTTGATAGCTCATTGTACCAGTACGATTGTACTCCTTTAAATACCAACGTTGCCAAAGGACAATCAATTACAAATTGCCTTTCATTGCCACAACTGTACTTTTTGCCTTACATATTGCCTTTCATTGCCACAACTGTACTTTTTGCCTTACATATTGCCTTTCATTGCCACAACTGTACTTTTTGCCTTACATATTGCCTTTCATTGCCACAACTGTACTTTTTGCCTTACATATTGCCTTTCATTGCCACAACTGTACTTTTTGCCTTACATATTGCCTTTCATTGCCACAACTGTACTTTTTGCCTTACATATTGCCTTTCATTGCCACAACTGTACTTTTTGCCTTACATATTGCCTTTCATTGCCACAACTGTACTTTTTGCCTTACATATTGCCTTTCATTGCCACAACTGTACTTTTTGCCTTACATATTGCCTTTCATTGCCACAACTGTACTTTTTGCCTTACATATTGCCTTTCATTGCCACAACTGTACTTTTTGCCTTACATATTGCCTTTCATTGCCACAACTGTACTTTTTGCCTTACATATTGCCTTTCATTGCCACAACTGTACTTTTTGCCTTACATATTGCCTTTCATTGCCACAACTGTACTTTTTTGCCTTACATATTGCCTTTCATTGCCACAACTGTACTTTTTGCCTTACATATTGCCTTTCATTGCCACAACTGTACTTTTTGCCTTACATATTGCCTTTCATTGCCATAACTGTACTTTTTGCCTTACAAATTGCCTTTTATTGCCACAACTGTACTTTTTGCCTTACATATTGCCTTTCATTGCCACAACTGTACTTTTTGCCTTACATATTGCCTTTTATTGCCACAACTGTACTTTTTGCCTTACATATTGCCTTTTATTGCCACAACTGTACTTTTTGCCTTACAAATTGCCTTTCATTGCCACAACTGTACTTTTTGCCTTACAAATTGCCTTTCATTGCCACAACTGTACTTTTTTGCCTTATAAATTGCCTTTCATTGCCGAAACTGTACTTTTTGCCTTACAAATTGCCTTTCATTGCCAGAAACTGTACTTTTTGCCTTACAAATTGCCTTTCATTGCCACAACTGTACTTTTTGCCTTACAAATTGCCTTTCATTGCCATAACTGGACTTTTTGCCTTACATATTGCCTTTCATTGCCACAACTGTACTTTTTGCCTTACATATTGCCCTTTATTGCCATAACTGTACTTTTTGCCTTACAAATTGCCTTTCATTGCCACAACTGTACTTTTTGCCTTACAAATTGCCTTTCATTGCCATAGCAGTACTTTTTGCCTTACATATTGTCTTTCATTGTCACAACTGTACTTTTTGCCTTACATATTGCCTTTCATTGACACAACTGTACTTTTTGCCTTACATATTGCCTTTTATTGCCATAGCAGTACTTTTTGCCTTACATATTGCCTTTTATTGCCACAACTGTACTTTTTGCCTTACATATTGCCTTTCATTGTCACAACTACACTTTTTGCCTTACATATTGCCTTTCATTGCCACAACTGTACTTTTTGCCTTACATATTGCCTTTTATTGCCATAGCAGTACTTTTTGCCTTACATATTGCCTTTTATTGCCACAACTGTACTTTTTGCCTTACATATTGCCTTTCATTGCCATAGCAGTACTTTTTGCCTTACATATTGCCTTTCATTGTCACAACTGTACTTTTTGCCTTACATATTGCCTTTCATTGCCACAACTGTACTTTTTGCCTTACATAGTGCCTTTTATTGCCATAACAGTACTTTTTGCCTTACAAATTGCCTTTCATTGCCATAACTGTACTTTTTGCCTTACATATTGCCTTTCATTGCCACAACTGTACTTTTTGCCTTACATATTGCCTTTCATTGCCACAACTGTACTTTTTGCCTTACATATTGCCTTTCATTGCCACAACTGTACTTTTTGCCTTATATATTGCCTTTCATTGCCACAACTGTACTTTTTGCCTTACATATTGCCTTTCATTGCCATAACTGTACTTTTTGCCTTACAAATTGCCTTTTGTTGCCACAACTGTACTTTTTGCCTTACATATTGCCTTTCATTGCCATAACTGTACTTTTTGGCTTACATATTGCCTTTTATTGCCACAACTGTATTTTTTTTGTCTTACTTATTGCCTTTTATTGCCACAACTGTACTTTTTGCCTTACAAATTGCCTTTCATTGCCACAACTGTACTTTTTGCCTTACAAATTGCCTTTCATTGCCACAACTGTACTTTTTGCCTTACAAATTGCCTTTCATTGCCATAACTGTGCTTTTTGCCTTACAAATTGCCTTTCATTGCCAGAAACTGTACTTTTTGCCTTACAAATTGCCTTTCATTGCCACAACTGTACTTTTTGCCTTACAAATTGCCTTTCATTGCCATAACAGTACTTTTTGCCTTACAAATTGCCTTTCATTGCCACAACTGTACTTTTTGCCTTACAAATTGCCTTTCATTGCCACAACTGTACTTTTTGCCTTACAAATTGCCTTTCATTGCCATAACTGTGCTTTTTGCCTTACAAATTGCCTTTCATTGCCAGAAACTGTACTTTTTGCCTTACAAATTGCCTTTCATTGCCACAACTGTACTTTTTGCCTTACATATTGCCTTTCATTGCCATAACAGTACTTTTTGCCTTACAAATTGCCTTTCATTGCCATAACAGTACTTTTTGCTTACAAATTGCCTTTCATTGCCACAACAGTACTTTTTGCCTTACATATTGCCTTTCATTGCCATAACAGTACTTTTTGCCTTACATATTGCCTTTCATTGCCATAACAGTACTTTTTGCCTTACATATTGCCTTTTATTGCCATAACTGTACTTTTTGCCTTACATATTGCCTTTCATTGCCATAACTGTACTTTTTGCCTTACATATTGCCTTTCATTGCCATAACTGTACTTTTTGCCTTACATATTGCCTTTTATTGCCATAACTGTACTTTTGCCTTACATATTGCCTTTAATTGCCACAACTGTACTTTTTGCCTTACATATTGCCTTTCATTGCCACAACTGTACTTTTTGCCTTACATATTGCCTTTTATTGCCACAACTTTACTTTTTGCCTTACATATTGCCTTTTATTGCCATAACTGTACTTTTTGCCTGACATATTGCCTTTCATTGTCACAACTGTACTTTTTGCCTTACAAATTGCCTTTCATTGCCACAACTGTACTTTTTGCCTTACATATTGCCTTTAATTGTCACAACTGTACTTTTTGACTTACATATTGCCTTTCATTGCCACAACTGTACTTTTTGCCTTACATATTGCCTTTTATTGCCATAACTGTACTTTTTGCCTTACATATTGCCTTTCATTGCCATAGCAGTACTTTTTGCCTTACATATTGCCTTTCATTGTCACAACTGTACTTTTTGCCTTACATATTGCCTTTCATTGCCACAACTGTACTTTTTGCCTTACATATTGCCTTTTATTGCCATAGCAGTACTTTTTGCCTTACATATTGCCTTTTATTGCCACAACTGTACTTTTTGCCTTACACATTGCCTTTCATTGTCACAACTATACTTTTTGCCTTACATATTGCCTTTCATTGCCACAACTGTACTTTTTGCCTTACATATTGCCTTTTATTGCCATAGCAGTACTTTTTGCCTTACATATTGCCTTTTATTGCCACAACTGTACTTTTTGCCTTACATATTGCCTTTCATTGCCATAGCAGTACTTTTTGCCTTACATATTGCCTTTCATTGCCATAGCAGTACTTTTTGCCTTACATATTGCCTTTCATTGTCACAACTGTACTTTTTGCCTTACATATTGCCTTTCATTGCCACAACTGTACTTTTTGCCTTACATATTGCCTTTTATTGCCATAACAGTACTTTTTGCCTTACAAATTGCCTTTCATTGCCATAACTGTACTTTTTGCCTTACATATTGCCTTTCATTGCCACAATTGTACTTTTTGTCTTACATATTGCCTTTTATTGCCATAGCAGTACTTTTTGCCTTACATATTGCCTTTTATTGCCATAGCAGTACTTTTTGCATTACATATTGCCGTTCATTGCCACAACTGTACTTTTTGCCTTACATATTGCCTTTCATTGCCATAACTGTACTTTTTGCCTTACATATTGCCTTTCATTGCCACAACTTTACTTTTTGCCTTACATATTGCCTTTCATTGCCACAACTGTACTTTTTGCCTTACAAATTGCCTTTCATTGCCATAACTGTACTTTTTGCCTTACATATTGCCTTTTATTGCCATAGCAGTACATGTATTCTTTAAATGATTTTTAAGATTCCTTCATGCCCCCCCCCCCCCCCCCCCCATTTACTACTGAAAAGAGTTTACTTCTGACAAGAAATAAGAATGGAAATAAATCACTAGACAGTAATTACCTTTTTTAAATTACTTTTATTCAGCAAAGAAAACAAATGACCATTCAATAAGAACTGTTAGTGGATGCCATTACTGATCTCGTCTGCAAAATGCTGCAACATTAACAGCATTGTTTTGTTTTGAAGAAGGAAGCAAACGATTGGGACTTGGTGTAGTGGGGGACATCTTTTTGATGATTAAACAAGTTGATGTTGATGTAGGCCTCTATAACGAGAATACAATTTGAAACTATAGTATAAGGGATTTGATATAAAGTCCACATCTGAAGGAAAGTAGCGAGCTTAGTTGGGAATCGCATACAAATTACGTGTTGTTCACTCCCTGACTCCTGACGCGTCCGCAGACGATGCGAGTGGTTAAGGTGGCCGACCTGTGTGCGCGGCAGCGTCAGTTGTGTGGGCACGTTCAGTGGGCGATGCGCTATCCAGTGGTTGTAGAGATCAGTGAACCTTTTTTGGCACGGGAATAATAATGGACTTTTTCCAACAAATAGGAACAGTGTGAGTCGCCAAAAGTAACTGAAACAATCGAGTAAAAACATTAGTAAGTTCTAAACAGATCTCTTTCAGAATACAACACTTAATGCCATCTGGACCACAAGCCTTTTACTCAACCCCTGAAACACCTCACGACATCAGGTTCACAAATTACAGGTGTGGGACACGCTCGAGTATCGAGATCCTCACAGAGAGCTTTACATTTTACTCTGTTTCCCGGAACATCAAATCTCGCGTAAAAGTCAATTCATCCACAAATTTGGAATCTGGAACATTAGTGGGCAATGTACCATCCTTGAGCCTCTCACTCATTCCCATCATATGCCTGAGTCCCCTCCAAGCGTTACGAGCATCACCATCGTGTAGTTGTTCTTCAATCTTGTCCTTGTACGACCGTTTACACTTGCCGATGACAGAGCGCAATTCTTTCTTCGCCACCCTGAGGGCGGAGTCATCCTTCTTCAGGAATGCACGCTTCTTCTTCCTCTTCCTCTTCTGCTTCTTCTTCTTCTTCTTCAAACAAGCCTTCACTTCAGCGGTAACCCAAGGTTTGTTATTGGGAAACATGCGAATGGTTCTCTTTGTGGTCACGAGATCCTCACAGAACTTCACATAATCTGTGATCGTCTCAGTAAGTTCATCAGGGTCGTCACAAGAGTCAAAAAATACATCCCAGTCTGTGCACAGGAAACAGTCCTTCAAACGTTCGTTATCCTCCACCGTTCTGGTGTTAACGTCTTGCAAGGAACCGGCATTCGTTTCACCTTTGGTCTGTACGAAGGTAAGAGATGGACCACCTTATGGTCTGATCGTCCGATCGCAGGAGCACATTTCGCCACATAAGCATGTTCAATGTTACCGTAACATTTGTCCAACGTCCTGTTACCACGGGTAGCAACATCCACATCCTGATCGAGGTGAGGGAGTTCCTGATCGAGGTCACATCGATTGAGATCCCCAAGAATCAGGATCGATTGATCCGTTGAACAGGAGGTCGCTCCATTGTAACTTTCTGCGATTCGTTCCGATGCGCATTTAAAGTCCAGCCCCGGTGCGTACACCAGAATAATAGTGCATTGACCAAATTCCCGTGGCAGGTAGTAGGGTCGGAAAGACACCGTCAGTATCTCCACCTCCTTGGAACAGGATCGTTCACGTACCGTAAAATGTTTGGCCCAATTCAAATTCACCAGCATCCACAAACCGCCACCTTTGGCCTTGCCTGATGACGCGACTCTATCGGCCCTGATCATCTCAAATCCATCGAAGGACACGTCATCGCCTTCACTAAGCCATGTCTCGGTGAAACACACAACCCCTTCGGTGCCCCGCAATGACGTTTTGCAATGCCTGGAGATGGCATAGGAAAGGTGCGGTGTACAATAGCATAACTAAACCAGGAGTGCTTCATCCGAAGATGTATCTTTTCGAAATGTAATTAAATAAGTCATTAATAAAAAATTAAATAATTAATTGATTAATCAATAATTAATTAATTAATTAATCAATAAATAATTAATCGATTAAATGATTAATCAAAAATATCCTTGATAGCCACATCACTTGGTCACTGTCATATCCAAATATTAGCTTCCCAGCTCAAAAGGTTGAGAAATGAGAAAGAAAATAAATAAATGATTAATAATGAAAATAAATAAATAATAATCATTTAAAAATTAAATTATTAATCAATTCGGTCACAGAACACATAAACCACCACCATTTCATCAGAATATGTAACTGAAATGTTTTTTTAGTAATTAATCGAATAGTTAAATAATTAATCGATTAATTGATTAATTGATTAATCAATAACTAAAGCTGAATGCCTCAACTCTGTATTTGCCTCTAAATCTTGTGTCCCAAACCCATCCCTCTCTGTACCCACCATACCCAGTCGTACCCAGCTGCTCCTGGACTCTGTGTCCTTTCCTCCTGACAAGGTGGAAAAGTTTCTGTCAACCCTCGACTCTGATTCTGCAACTGGTCCTGACGGCATCAGCCCACGGGTCCTAAAATCATGTTCTCCCGCTCTTTCACTCCCTCTATCTGTTCTCTTCACCCTCTCTTTTGCTCAAGGTCATCTGCCATCTGCTTGGAAATCAGCCAACATCACCGCTTTGCACAAAAAAGGTGCAAAAACAGATCCTAGCAACTACAGACCAATCAGCCTCCTCCCAATTATCAGCAAAGTCATGGAATCCATCATTGCTTCAGATATGAAATCTTTCCTCTTCTCCAATGGCTTGATCTCTGACCATCAATTTGGTTTCAGACCTGGTCACTCTACTCTGGACATGCTGCTTCTGCTTTCTCAACAATGGATGGAGGTCCTCAATGCCAAACAGGAAATTAGAGCTGTCTCCCTTGACATATCACGTGCCTTCGATACAGTCTGGTACCCCGCACTGCTCACCAAACTCTCCGCCTTTGGTATCCATGGAAATCTCCACGCATGGCTGGCGGACTTCCTCTCTAGTCGTAGTCAACGTGTGGCCCTGAATGGGTTTCTCTCATCTCCTCTTCCCGTTCAGGCTGGAGTTCCCCAAGGCAGTGTCCTGGGCCCTGTGATTTTTCTGGTCTTCATCAATGATCTCTCTGACTCTCTTGAAAATCCTCTCTATCTCTTTGCTGACGACTCTACTCTCTGTTGCTCCATTCCTCTTCCCTCAGATCGGCAGTCTGCTGCCTCCTCGCTCTCTGCAGACCTGGTCAAAATCACAGACTGGGCAAACAAGTGGAACATGTCTTTCAATCCTGACAAATCTCACACTCTTACGATGTCTCTCCGAAAAGACCGACTGGACAACCCTCCCATCCACTTTCTGAATAATCCTCTCCAAGAAGTTCTGTCACTCAAGCTTTTGGGTCTCACTATCTGCCATGATCTTTCCTGGGAAAACCACATTTCAAATCTGGCCTCCAAAGCCAGTCGCCGACTGGGCATCCTCCGTCGTGCGAAGTCCTTCCTTGGCACACCTGAGCTCCTCACCACATACAAGGCTTTCATCCGCAGCTCAATGGAATACTGCTCTCCCCTCTGGGCTGGTGCTCCTGCCTCACAACTAGCTCGTCTTCACGCTGTTGAAACCAAAGCGTTCAGAATCATTGGAATCTCCCACGATGAAGCTAACTCCAAGGGCCTTTCACTCACTCACCGCAGGCAGGTTGGTGGTCTTTCCTTCTTCTACCGACTCCTCTCTGGCCTTGCCCCCACAGCTCTCTCTGGGCTCCGTCCCCCAAATATTCCTACAGGTCGCACAAGATCTGCCTGCAACCCTCTTCTGGTTAAACTGCCAAAATCAAGACTCTCTGCTCACCTTCACTCCTTCAATCCTCTTTTGTCCCGCCTCTGGAACAAACTCCCTCACTCTCTTCAATCCCACTCCACCCTCCAGGTCTTTAAAACAGCTGTTCACCACCATCTCTTATCTTCCCCCATCCAAAACCTTGATCTTTTCTACCCCGCTAATTTCACCCCAAATCCTACACTTTTTTGAAATACCAACTTCTGTCCTGGAAGTCCTTGGTCTCCTTCTGTTTTATACCTTCCCCCCCCCCTACCCACGCCTCCTCCCCCCCCCCTTCCCACGCCTCCTCCCCCCAGGCCCTCTCACTCCCGCGCTTCTCCCTGCTCTCAGGTGTTGTGTTTGTGTGCTTCCCTTCCTCTCCCCATCTTGTCTTCCACTCCCTCTTTCTGTATGTTTTGTTTGTCTGGTTGATTTGTTTGTGAAATAAATGTTAGCTGTTTCACGAGCCTCGATTCAGTATACAAAAAAAAAAAAAAAAAATCCTTGATCGCCACATCACTTGGTCACTCATGTCCAAATATTAGCTTCTCAGCTCAAAAGGTGCCTGAGATATTGGCCAAATAAGAAAGAAAATGAATAAATGATTAATAATGAAAATAAATAAATAATAATCATTAAAAATGTAAATTATTAATCAATTCGGTCACAGAACACATAAACCACCACCATTTCATCAGAATCTGTTACTGATTTTTTTTTTTAGTAATTAATCGAATAATTAAATAATTAATCGATTAATTGATGAATTGATTAATTAATAAATCAACTAGAACGCCACTCAGTGGAGCGCATACTCCCGCCGTGGGTTTAGTTGGAATAATACGTTTTGTTTAACATCCCCTCTTGGACTGGTCGGAAATCTGATAAATGTGCTTCTATAAAATCCGAGAAGCATTTTTGGGGAAAAGTTGACAGACCACTTTTTTTATCATAATTTGGGTGTGCTGAGTCCATTCTTGCTGTCTGTCACCCTCTCAAATGAAGGCAAAAGCTTCCAAAATGGCCGAAAACAAAATGGCTGCCAAAGATTCAAGTTTACTGTATTTTATTAATACCTCTCTTAATTAAATACAAAGTTCAGTACTCTCCTCATTTCAAAAGCATCATTATGTACAAAATTATTCTCAAATATGCAAAATACTGTTATTAGTTTCTTAACATAGGTTGATGGTGTCCATATTGAATTTCAAGATGGCTGTCATTGTTAATCGGTATGTTGCCAATATAGGAAATATGAAGGCGACACGAGAGGCTATTTGTAGGCACATTCATATGATGACAAACAGTGAATTAGATAAGATACAAGCATTTAAGCAGTACATAATGCTACTTTATATGTATTCAAATAAATTTAGCCATATATAATACAATGTACATGTGATGTTATCTGATAGAATGTGCATCTCCCTCCAATGTCTCACATGAAAATGATCGAATTTTCTGCAATTGTGTCACACAGTCATTCATATACAGTTCTACTCATTGTGACAGTTGTTGTTATCCTTGCATTTGCATTGTGATGTACACAACAGACGAGACTTTCTGCACTTGCACCGTAAATTCATACAGCCAGTGTTGCAGCTACAGGAAATCAGTTCCAGACACGACTGGGTTACAGGTGGAAATGACATCAAAATGGGCACCAGTTTGTCCTCGCTCTGTTTCCAACCCATGGACTCGGGTGGAGGCAGATCTGGGTAGTTCAGATGTGCTCGTCTCCACACTAATGCCTGATAATGTGAACGTTTCACATGGAAGAATAGTGCATCACTTGTTGGGGGAAGTGACTCTGGAGCGCGGGACTTAATGAAGAGTACTGGTCGAGCCTTGTCAACTGTGTCACCGTGTTGCATCTTGTACATTTTGCAGACAAACAGCTCCGCATCTTTAGCAGTTCCTTCTGTAAGATCTCCATTTCCAAGATTTTGCACTAGTCCGTGATGCTCTGTAAAGACTTTCCATGCAGTGGATTTGCTGTGGCCCGAGAAGAAGGATGTCACATCACTTCCAGTCAAAGCATGGAAGGCTGGAATAGTTTCCAGCACAGTCGGACCAAACGACATCTGTTCTGCTATTGTGTGAATAGGTATATGTTTTCTTTTCTTAGCTGTGCCCGCTTTGAGCCAGAGTTTTATGCAAGACATTCGAGGGAAGTGAGCCAGAAGAAGAACCAGAATGTCAGTATCCCTGGCTTGAACCACTATTCTGTCAGCTTGGTTTTTAACACAATGTAAAATAATACGGGTATCAGCCTCTTCATGCCGAGCTTCAAGCAGGGATGTGTCCACATCCGGGTTGTTTGATTCAACCCTCTCTTCATCAGTGAATCCACCAGCCACAACGATGGTTTTGTCATGCTGATCATGCCTTACCATATGTTCAGAAAGAAATCGTGCCAGGTCTGCCTTGTTTTCCCCGAAGGCCAGGAAATTACTCCAGTCAGCTGGCAAGGGCACCTCATGGCTGTCAATGACTCTTCGAATGGGTCTGATGCCCTTGGCACGCCTCTTCCTCGTCCCGGATTTAATGGACACCTTATAATATCTGTCGAATGCAACATCAATGCGGTCAAACAAATATCCGATCTGAAGGACAGTGTTTTTGAAGACATCAGCCAGATCTCCAAATGTAGAAAGTCCGTGTGGCTTCCCAATGGCAATCACCAAGGCTTGTCCATCAAAAATAATGGTTGCATTGCCACCGAGCTCATCTGGTGCCAGCATCGGTGGGCATGGTGTTTCTGCTGTCAGAACTTGAGACAGAATGGCTTTGGATCCTGTACGAATGTCACCATTCATTTCTGGCAGTGCAATCACATTATAATTGTGATTATAATGAATTGCTAAGAAAAGACAACATTATAATTTGATAGGACAACAAATTTATAGAATATAGATGGTGATACATCATATCTATGGATGACACTTCTAAACTGTGCATTTGACCTCAGGAAGACCGGATATAATAGGTAAAAGAACATTTTGGCGGCCATTTTGGCAGCTTTGATGCAGTAAAACAGAAAAAATCTTTCCCAAAAATTTTTACAAAAAAAATTCCTGCATCCGGAATTATATCCTGAGCTCCACCAAAAACTAATCAATTCTTCCTTCACCGAAGGGCAATCATCCCACCAACTTTCATCCAAATCCGTTCAGAACTTTTCCAGATATCTTGTTCACAAACACACGAACACACGAACACACGAACATACGAACATACGAACACACACACACACACGGAAGGATACGATCGAATGCGTTACTCCTTGTCGGGAGTAATAAACCTGAAAATCACAGAGCCAGAAACAGAATTATTTATTTGGTCTGGGAAGCCCATGCGAGGTTTCTTCTTCTTCAGCCTCTCACAACCCTGGGTGAAGATGCAATCTTTTCAAAAAAAAGTTGGAATTTTGCCATATCTGTTTTATTTGTTTGTTAATATACCTCAGCCATTGACAAATCTGGAACTAAGTCTTTATAAGTTCATCAAACACTGACACCACGAATGACATTCGCTGAGCTAAATGTTGATATCTCTTCTGAGGTAAAAAAACAAAACAAAAAAAAAACAGTTTTAAAGCATTATACGTATCAAACGATACATTTTATGAAACGTGGAAACCTAATACACACGTTGGTGGTTTTAAAATGACAGACTATGTCTTTATTAGAAAAAAAAAATGAACATTGAAGAAGACGTTGCTAAAATAAATACACCGCTCTAACGCATCACCACGAGTTTAAACTACATTTACAACAAATATGAAAACTATTTTCATACCACAATGTTAAATATAGAATAAATAGAAAATAATGTTTAAAAAAATGAGCCTTAATATCTTCCAATGGTAAAAAAAAATCCTTTTAAAAATTCCTGGATCGGGAATAATATCCTGAGCTTCACCAAAAACTAATCAATTCTTCCTTATCCCAAGGGCATTCATCCCACCAACTTTCATCCAAATCCGTTCAGAACTTTTCCAGATATCTTGTTCACCAACACACGAACACACACACACACACACACACGGACACGAGTGAATGCATTACTCCCTGGCGTGAGTAAAAATAGCCTTCGCAGCCAAATCACCTGGTCATTGGCATGTCCAAATATCAGCTTGTTACTTGCTCCTCCCCAAACCCCGTTCACGGTGTACCTCCGAGCCCCGAGAGGAGTCACGGCAGAAAGATGTGATATTCTGTGTGTCAAAGATCAATGGTGAAACCACACCAATTGTTACCAACAAACAAGTATTGTATTAAGGTCACACAAGAATAACAGCAACAACAATATTAATCAATTGTACAACCAATATATCATTCCTATGATGGTACCATCAGTTTCGTACAATGTAACTCACTGTGCTCCAAGTGAGCGAAAAGAACATTCCCAATGTCTCTATCCCGCATCCTGGCATCAAGCCAAAGTCGATGTTGAAGCGATCGTCAGAACGATGTTGTATCGAGACCAGAATCCCACTCGGTTGACAGTCACACTGCCAAAGATAGGCAAAAGTGTCCTCAAGAGGCGACTGGGAAATCACTCCTTCGGGTATGGATGTTCGATGGCCATCGGGTTGCTCCAGACCTCCAAACAGCTCGGCTCCTTCTCCGACCTCACTCGCTCTGCCTCTTTCTCCTCTTCTTCCTCCTCGTCTGGTTCCCGATCCGGTTTCCGGTTTCTTTTAAAACACTAACTTTTTTTACCTTTTGAAAACAGTTATTTCTATCTCACTTAAACAATAACAATAATAGTACATGCAACCAAAAATGTTTACAGTGGATGAGAGCCACAACAACGGAAGTGACGAATCCGTAACACTTCCCCCCCCCCCCCCCCCCCTCATGAAAGAAAGTTGGAACAGAGTGAAAACTTTGTTTGCATGCAAAAACTCTTTTAACAAACAAAAGTAAAACTCACCCCCAAATGATCAATTCACGTGAGCAACAATAATTAATATTCCCCACAATAAAGCAACAAAACTTCCAAACAACCTACAGGAATTTCTAAAGTTAGTTCACTCTGGATAAAGCATCAGCAACGACATTGTCCCTGCCCTTTACATGCTCAATTTCTAAGTTGAACTCCTGCAAAGCCAAACTCCATCTCATCAACCTCTGATTTTTATTTTTCAGTTTTTGAATGAAGGTTAAGGGGTTGTGATCAGTGAAGATTTTTATTGGAAAAGTAGTAGTTCCGAGATACACCTCATAATGCTGAAGCGCTAGCAGGAGAGCAAGGGTCTCTTTTTCCACGGTGGCATAATTTGCCTGGTATTTGTTAAACTTTTTGGAATAGTAGCACACCTGGTGATCCACTCCATCCTCATCTTCCTGTAATAGAACTGCCCCAGCCCTCACATCACTTGCATCAATGGCCAACTTCAAAGGTGCTTGAAAATCCGGGGCTGCTCGGACAGGAGATCCCATTAATATTTCTTTGACGTGGGCAAAGGCAGCTTGACATTTGTCATCCCAAACAAACTTGGTCTCTTTCCTCAGCAAATTCGTTAAAGGGGCTACCACATCAGAAAAATTCCTGCAGAACCGCCGGTACCAACCAGCCATACCCAAGAATCTCATGAGCTCCTTCTTCCCTTTTGGAACTTGGAAGCGATCAATGGCTTCTATCTTGGCTGTCACTGGTTGCACCTGACCCTGACCTACTACATGGCCTAGGAACACCACCTGTGCCTTTACAAACTCACTCTCAGATAAGTTGATGGTCAACCCTGCCTCGGTCAGTTTCTTGAAAAATGCATGAATTTGTTTAATATGACCTTCCATGGTCATAGTGTGGATGATGACATCATCCAGATAAGACTCCACCCCCTCAAGGTCTGCAATAAGCTAATTAATCAGCCGTTGAAATGTAGCAGGCCCATTTTTCAATCCAAAGGGAAGAACCTTGTACTGATATAACCCATTTGGTGTGACTAAAGCCGAGATTTCCTTGGCTCTATCAGTAAGACGAATCTGCCAATACCCTTTCAGCAAGTCAAATTGAGTTACAAATTTAGCTGGGCCTATTCTATAAATGCAGTCATCAATCCTCGGGATGGGATAGGAGTCGGTCTTGGTCACTGCATTAACCCGTTTTAAATCCGTACAACAGCGAAAACTGCCATCGGGTTTTGGAACCAACACACATGGTGAGCTCCATTCACTGCTGCTTGGTTCGATGATGTCATTCTCCAACATATACTGAACTCCTTCCGAAGATACTCCATCTTCACAGGATTCATCCGATAGGGGTGTTGCTTCACAGGAGTGGCTTCCCCAACCTCAATATCATGATATACCAAGTCAGTACGACCAGGTACATCTGTGAACGAATGTGCAAACTCAAAAATTAGGCTGGATAGTTGTCCTTGTTGTTCCCTCGTCAAATGACCTAATTTCTCATCTAAATGACTCAACACTTCCGTGTTCATCAATCTGAGACAAGCCTGGTCATCAAAGTTATCAAACTTCAAACCGGCCTCAACCTCTGGATTCTCTTGCACCCCGACTACAGGCACGACAGGTGAGACAGGAACCATTTTTCCCACAGGCTTCCTCTCATAACATTTCTTCAGTCGGTTGACATGACACAGCTGCTGCTTTTTCCGTCGGTCGGGAGTTGTCACCACGTAATCTGTTTCATTAACCCTCCTTTCGATTGCGTAGGGACCGAAATATCTAGCCTGTAGTGGCTGACCTGGAACAGGAAGCAACACTAACACTCGGTCCTCAGGACTGAAATTTCTTACCTGAGATTTCTTGTCATGTCTCACTTTCATTTTATCCTGTGTCACTTTCAAGTTTCTTCTTGCAACTTCACAAGCCTTTGCCAATCTGTGCCCAACCGTTGACACATACTCCACCACTGTTGACTGTGACTCCTCCTGTAGCCACTGTTCTTTCACCAATTTCAATGGTCCTCGCACTGCGTGTCCAAACACAAGTTCAAAAGGACTGAATCCCAATGACTCCTGAACAGATTCCCTCGTAGCAAACAACAATAAGGGTATTCCTTCATCCCAATCCTTGTCACATTCAAAACAATACGTTCTGATCATATTCTTCAATGTCTGATGAAACCTTTCCAAGGCCCCTTGGCTCTCGGGATGGTAAGTCCTTGATCTTACTTGCTCCACTCCCAACAGGTGTACCACTTGCTGAAAAAGCGTTGACATGAAATTGGAACCCTGATCAGACTGGATGACCTTAGGTAGGCCAACGAAAGTGAAAGATTTAATCAAGGCCTTCGCAATAACTGCCGCAGTAATTTTTCTAAGAGGCACTGCCTCTGGGAACCTTGTGGAAGTGCACATGATGGTCAGCAAATACTGATGTCCAGCCTTAGTTTTAGGTAAAGGGCCGACACAGTCAATAATGACTCGGCTGAATGGCTCTTCAAAAGCTGGAATTGGTTTTAAAGGTGCGGATGTGACTTTCTGATTAGGTTTTCCCACCAGCTGACAAGAGTGGCAAGATTTACAGAACTCCGCAACATCACATCGCAATCCTGGCCAGAAAAAATGTACCAATATTCTGTCACAGGTCTTGTTCACTCCAAGGTGCCCGGCCAAAGGTGTCTCATGCGCCAAACTCAATATCTCCTTCCGGTACGGCGGTGGCACCACAATTTCGGAATGAACTTTCCAATCATCGTTTGCTGGCACCTCTGGTGGTCTCCATTTTCTCATGAGTATTTCCCCTTTCATGAAGTAACCAACAGGTAACTTCATAGCCTCTTCCTCTGTAACGGCTTTAACAATTAAACTCCGGATCTCCGAATCTCCGTGTTGTTCTTCAACAAGTCTCTTTCGGATCAGCACTGTTTGTTCAACCTCGTTCCCAGATGTCTCCGACGCACACTCCATTTCCTCTTTTGTTCCAGATGCCACCTTTTCCTTCGGTTCCTTGATATCACTCCCTTTCCTATTACCTCTTTCAGAATTTTCCTCCTATACCTCTAAGGAACACAAATCCACATCGCCTTCCTTTTCCTTCTCTCCAGAGCGCTTTCTACCCATAGCACGAGTCACTGCACAGGATGGAAAGATACGCGGAATCTCCTGCTCTAACTGTGCGGTGTTATTTTCCATACTGGGCTTTTCAACCAACATCGGATTGCCAGAAACTCGACCACCGGCGAAATCATTCCCGATAATAAAAGAGATTCCCTCTACAGGAAGAGTGGCTTGTAACCCCACAGTGACCGGTCCCGACACCAAATCAGACTTCAAATGGATGACATGAAGAGGAGCTTTAACATAGCCACCAACGCCCTGTAAAAGAACACTAACACCAGTTGCCGTCTTCTCTGACAATGGCAAAATGCCTTCAAGCATCAAAGATTGATGTGCTCCTGTGTCCCTCAATACCCTAACAGGTCTCTGGTTCGTTAAGTCTCCATCCAGTGACACAAACCCCCCCTGAAATAAAAGGTTTGTAACCCTCTTGAACAAGGTCGTTCTGTGATGCCGTAACTTTGGTATGGGAACCTTCACAAGGCACTGTCCTCCAAGGACGATTTCTAGCATTGGCCAATGCATTCGGAGTTGCACTAGTTTGATTCCGCTCCTGATTTTTCCTTTTCAGGGCATAACATTGGGACATCAAATGCCCAGGTTTCTTGCAAAAAGCGCAAGTCGGCCCGGAGGAAAAACTCGTGGTCTGCCTCGGGCCCCCCGGAAGATAAGTCTGTCTTGGAACTGTAGTCTTCTGACCCCTAAAAGTCGTGGTATCAGATTTGTCCCCATAGTCCTCTCTCGGCTGCCTCCATGAAAATCTGTTCTCCGCACCTGATCTACTATATCTCCCCTGTAAAACTCTAGGCGGGAAGTTAGGTTTGTGGAACCCCATCCTGTGTGTCAAGGCATAGTCATCTGCCACGGTTGCTGCCTCATACAACTCTGGTACTTTCTTCTCATCCAGATGTACTTTAATGTCCACGTGGACACACTGTTTGAATTCCTCCACCAAGATCAATTGTCGTAACAGGTTGAAGTCTTTCTCAATCTCCTTCGAGTCACACCACCTATCAAACATGGTTTCTTCATTCTGGCAAACTCCACATGGGTCTCACTTTCCCTCTTCCTGGCATTCCTGAATTTTTGCCGGTAAGCTTCAGGGACCAATTCATAGGCTTTGAGAATGGCTTTCTTCACTATCTCATAATCTGCACATTGGTCAATCGGTAAAGCCGAATAGATATCTTGAACTTTACCCACCAGAACACTTTGCACTAACATAGTCCAGGACCCCACAGGCCATTTTAGCATTTGAGCCACATTCTCAAAATGTAAAAATGACTTGGCCACCTCCTTTTCATTGAAGGGTGTAACCAGCCTCACATGCCTACCAACATACCAAGAGTTCTCACAAGTTGTCGAACTAGCCGGCATGGATACTACTTCTCTCGGTTCTCCCAGTAATTCCAGCTCCTTGAGTTTAAGTTCCTTCTGATACTCCATGTCACGTTCCTTTAACTCCCTTTCGGCTCTCCTTTCCTCTGCTCTTCTTTCCTCGAGTTCTCGTTCCTGTTCTGCTCGTTCCTTTGCTCTTCTTTCCTCGGCTTTCCATTCCAATTTCCAATTTCGATTTCACCAAACTCTCCTCCTTTGGTATCCATGGAATTCTCCACGCATGGCTGGCGGACTTCCTCTCTAGTCGTAGTCAACGTGTGGCCCTGAATGGGTTTCTCTCATCTCCTCTTCCTGTTCAGGGTGGAGAGTTCAGGCTCTTCCCATGTTCCTTGTCCCACTAGAGACTCCACCACCAATGTCTGCATCTCTGCTTTCTTCATACTAACTCGGACCTCCAAGTTAAAATATTTGGCCAATAGCATGAGTTCAGATCTTTTTAATGCCTGGAACTGTGCCTCATTAGGGGACGCCGCAAACGTTTCTGCGTCAAACACCATGGTGACTCTCAGTTAGCACCTGTTAACCTTCACACAAAAATTTTCAAATTTTTTCGAAAAATTTGGGAATGTTAGAAAATTCCTAATTTGGGAATTTTGGGAATGTTGGGGAATTCTATCCCGGATGAGCACTCAATTTCTGTTACGTGCTTGTCCCCAAACACCGGTCATGGTGTACCTCTGAGCCCCGAGAGGAGTCACGGCAGAAAGATGTGTTCTTCTGTGTGTCAAAGATCAATGGTGAAACCACACCAATTGTTACCAACAAACAAGTATTGTATTAAGGTCACACAAGAATAACAGTACAATAACAATATTAATCAATTGTACAACCAATATATCATTCCAATGATGGTACCATCAGTTTTGCACAATATAACTCACAGTGCTCCAAGTGAGTGAAAATAACATTCCCAATGTCTCTGTCCCAGCTTCAAACCAAAGTCGATCTACGCTCCAGTGATCGTCAGAACGATGTTGTATCGAGACCAGAATCCCGCTCGGTTGACAGTCACACTGCCAAAGATAGGCAAAAGTGTCCTCAAGAGGCGGCTGGGAAATCACACCTTCGGGTATGGACGTTCAAAGGCTCCCAATCGGCGAACCGCAAATTCCCACTCAAAATCCACGTTACACGCACACACCAGGTTACGTCTGGATGCGGTGAAATGGTTGAAGCGAGGTGAAAAACCTGGAGCGATGCGAAATCCGGCGCGAGGCAAAATGTCCAACGGTCCGTTCTCGAGACGTAACGGCACTCCAATGATTCTCTTCGGAATCAACTGCAAAACACGTCACGCAGGTTTAACTGTCACAGCGATAACAACTCTGTCACAGGAATCCCTTTCCCAGAAAACCAAAGTTCACTTGTGACCCCCGTTCGCCAGCGTTTGCTCAAAACCTCAACGCAGCTCGGCTCCTTCTCCGACCTCACTCACTCCGCCTCCCTTTTCTCCTCTTCCTCCTCCTCTTCTTCCTCTTCTTCTTCATCCGGGTCCCGATCCGGTTTCCTGTTTCTTTTTAAAAGATTATTATTTTTTACCTTTTGAAAACAGTTATTTCCAATTCACTGAAACGATAACAATAATAGTACATGCAACCAAAAATGTTTACAGTGGATGAGAACCACAACAACGGAAGTGGCGAATCCGTAACACATCCACCAAACAGTGATGACTCCATCTACATCTCGCTGTCTGATAACATGGACCAACTTCTATCCACTCATCCCAACTCTCTTTTCCTCATATGTGGTGATTTAATTGTCATCATGTCAGCTGGCTGGGTGTGGGTATCTCTCTCACCAGCCACGGCTCCTCAGCAAAGGACTTCTGCATCTCGTTAGGACTGACACAATCTGTCAATTTCCCGACCTGGATCTCAGTCAACGGAGAATCTTCTCATATGTACTTGGTTATGACAAACTTCCCTGCAAATGTCTGCTGCTCTTCTTCTGCTCCAATCGGTTCATCTGACCATATGCTTGTTAAAGTGGACATCTCTCCGGCCATTCCCAGAGAGCCTCCTCAGCGTCGCCGAGTCTGGCATTTAACTCGGGCCGACTGGCACAGTCTTAAAGCAACCATCAATCATCTGGATTGGTCTCCTATCTCTACTGCCTCTGACATCAACTGATCCTGGGAATTCTTCCAAAGTAAATTGCTCTCTCTCATGCAAAGATTTATCCCATCACGTCTTCAGTTGTCATTCCCTTCCTCCCGTCCATGGTACACGGAATCTTGTGGTGAGGCAGTTGCCCTTAAACAACTTGACTTCGCCTCCTGTAAGACAAATCCAACGGAAGGAAATGTCATTTCCTTTCACAAATCCCGGAACAAGTGTGTGTCCACCCACAGGAGAGCAAGGAAACAATATCTCTCCACTCTCAAACCTGTCTCCCTCTTCCAAATGCTGGTGGCGTCTGGACAAATCTGTTTCTGGTGTTTGTTCCCCTTCCATCCCCTCCCTTACCTCAAACGGATACACAGCTGAATCCGCACGTGAAAAAGCTGAATGCCTCAACTCTGTGTTTGCCTCAAAATATTGTGTCCCGAACCCATCTCTCTCTGTACCTACCTTTCCCAGTCAAACCCAGATGCTCCTGGACTCTGTGTCCTTCTCTCCTGACAAGGTGGATAAGTTTCTGTCAATCCTCGACGATGATTCTGCAACTGGACCAGACGGCATCAGCCCAAGGGTCCTAAAATCCTGCTCTTCCGCTCTTTCACAGACTCTGTCTGTTCTCTTCACCCTCTCTTTTGCTCAAGGTCATCTGCCATCAGCTTGGAAATCAGCCAACATTACCTCTTCACACAAAAAAGGTGCAAACACAGATCCTTGCAACTACAGACCAATCAGCCTGCTCCCAATAATCAGTAAGGTCATGGAATTAATTATCGCTTCTGACATCAAATCCGTCCTCTTCTCCAATGGCTTGATCTCGGATCATCAACTTGGTTTCAGACCAGGTCACTCCACTCTGGACGTGCTGCTTCTTCTGTCTGAACAATGGATGGAGGTCCTCAATGTCAAACAGGAAATTAGACCTGTCTCCTTTGACATATCTCGTGCCTTCCATACGGTCTGGCACCCCGCTCTGCTCACCACCTCTCCTCCAATGGAATCCATGGAAATCTCCAAAAATGGCTTGAGGACTTCCTTTCTGGTCGTAGTCAACGTGTGGCCCTGAAAGGGTTTCTCTCATCTCCCCTTCCTGTTCAGGCTGGAGTTCCCCAAGGCAGTGTTCTGGGCCCTGTGCTTTTTCTGGTCTTCATCAATGATCTCTCCGACTGTCTGGAAAATCCTCTCTATCTCTTTGCTGATGACTCCACTCTCTGCCGCTCCATTCCTCATCCCTCAGATCGGCAGTCTGCAGCCTCCTCACTCTCTGCAGACCTTGACAAAATCAGACTGTTCAAACAAGTGGAACATGTCTTGCAAACCTGACAAATCTCACACTCTCACTACATCTCTCCGAAAAAACCGACTGGACAACCCTCCCATCTACTTTCTGAACAATCCTCTCCAAGAAGTTCTGTCACTCAAGCGTTTGGGTCTCACTATCTGCCCTGATCTTTCCTGAAAAAACCACATTTCCAAGCTGGCCTCCAAAGCCAGTCGCCGACTAGGCATCCTCCGTCGTGCGAAGTCCTTCCTTGGCACACCTGAGCTCCTCACCACATACAAGGCTTTCATCCGCAGCTCAATGGAATACTGTTCTCCCTCCTGGGCTGGTGCTCCTGCCTCACACCCAGCTCGTCTTTACACTGTTGAAACCAAAGCTTTCAGAATTATTGGAATCTCCCATGATGAAGCTAACTCTAAGGGCCTTTCACTCACCCACCGCATGCAGGTAGGTGGTCTTTCTGTGTTCTACCAACTCCTATCCGGCCTAGCTCCCCCAGCTCTGTCTGTGCTCTGTCCCCAAAATATTCCGACATGTCGCACAAGATCTGCCAACAACCCTCTTCTCGTGAAACTGCCATAATCAAGACTCTCTGCTCTCCTTCACTCCTTCATTCCTCTTTCCTCCCACTTCTGGAATAAACCCCCTCACTCTCTTCAATCCCACTCATCCCTCCAGGTCTTTAAAACAGCTGTTCACCACCATCTCTTATCTTCCCCCATCCAAAACCTTGATATTTTCTACCCCCGTTAATTCACCCCAGACCCACTTTTTTGAAATACCGACTTCTTTCCTGGAAGACCCAGCAGTGTCCATGGGTTTTTTAATCCTCTCCCACCCCCCTCCCCCACCCCTTCCCATGCCTCCTCCCATCAAGCCCTCACCCTCCGACAGATCTCCTGATATCCCTGCTCTCTATGTTGTCTCTTGCTCCCTTTATCATACGTTTTATGTGTCAGTTTGTCTTTTTGTGATCAATGTTAGCTCTCACACGAGCCTCGATCTTGTATACAAAAATAATAACAATAAATAAACAGTCAGGTGGAGGTATGTGTGCTCTTCCTTGTGATGATCTCGTTTATTATTGTGATTTCATGACTGTTCGGATGAATATTCATCAGAAATGAATATTTGCTACATCATTGAACACCTTCAATGCAGATGGAGGAAATGTTGAGTTGGATCTTGGAGACGGCGTGAAGCTGGAAGGTGTGAAAACATTTTGCTACCTCGGAGACATGCTGAATGGAGAAGGTGGATCAGACTCGGCAACGGTAGCTCGAGTGAGATGTGCATGGAAGAAGTTTCGGGAATTGAGTGGCGTGCTGATGATGAGGGGAGTGTCGTTGAAGCTGAAGGGAAAGGTGTATGCTGCATGTGTGAGAACTGTTATGATTTATGGGAGCGAGACATGGGTAATGAACGTAGAGCAGCAACGAAGGCTGGAAAGGGTGGAAATGCGAATGGTTCGGTGGATGTGTGGAGTATCGTTGAGAGAGAGGAAGACAAATGATGAATTGCGAAAGGTGATGGGAATGGAGCCTGTGATTGATGCTGTGAAGAGGAACAGGTTGAGATGGTTTGGTCATGTGTTGAGGAAGGATTGAAGTGACTGGTTGAGAAGAGTGATGGAAATGAATGTAGAAGGAAGTAGAAGACGGGGAAGACCGAGAAAGACTTGGCTAAAGATGGTCGAAGAAGAAATGCGGGCAAGGGGGTTAACAAGGAGTGATGCAGAAAATAGGGCAAAATGGAGAAGATTGTCATGGGGACCGCAAGGCTAACCCCGCTCTAGCAGGGAAAATGGCCTTTAAAATGCATGTTGTTGTTGTTGTTGTTGTTGTTGTATTGAACAGACAATTGATTTAACCTTTCAAATGATATGCAACAATCAACGAAAGGTTTATTCAAATTGAGCAGGAGGTTGCTGAGCAACCATATTCCCGAAATTTCAGAGTATGAAGTTCACTTCACGTGACTATGGGCACCGATCAACAAGGTACCTGAAGTACAAATTTCCAACCCAAGATATTTTATGTTAACATCGTATTACTCACGCAGGACATCCAAAGGAATAAAAAGATGCCAACCAGGTATGGTATTGGGGGTGGGGGTGCACGACCAGCCGGCGGACCATGTGGGCCTCAATTCCCAGTGTGTTCCGTGAGCAAGCAGCTCGCTTACCGCTCGCCAAGCGGCTCGCTTGATTCAAAGCGCTCAAGTGAGCACTCCAAGGTATCAGAGCGGAGTGTTCGACACCTGTTATTATCGACATTACAAGCGGCTTGCTGATGGAACACACCCCTGCTGCTCACCTCCTTCTTTCATCCTTCGCACTTCTCCCTCATTCCTTCGAAGATCTGTCTCAAAACACCGTTGCTCGGCAACGGAAGAGGCGGAAGTGGCAGGGAAACGATCAGGGGTGAAGGTGCAACTTGGTCAAAGAAGAAATGTGAATATTTCCGCAGACAGAGTGCAGAATGGCTGAATTATAAAGAAAACATTGTTAAAACCAGGACACTTTACTTCTCTACAACACAATAATTCACCTTTTGGGCGTGGTCAGCACTCCAAGCACCTGCGGATCGCATGAAATGCTCGTCCTGGCTTCTTCCTCAGCTGAGGTAAATGTTATTTTAAAATCAGTGGAAGATAATAACAAGAGATCGTTTGAGGATTACTCACCGGAGCTTTCAGATTAAATCATTTCAATTAATTTAACTCCTGCTTGGTCAAAAGACACGACCAGCGGCGGGAGAAGTTCAAGAGAAAACACACAACGGGCGGGAAATCTAAACGGTGTTTCCTACGACGTCCGCGTTTAGTTGTTAAATGTTGTACATTTCGCTTTTCACATCAGAATTTAAGAGTCTAGTTCAAGTGAACGGTCGCAGGCAGAGATGTCACGTTTGTGTCAAGGACGAAATGATTAGATTTTGGTGAATATCTGGATTCGGCAACTAGAATTTTAAAGTGATTCTTCACCATTGGGAGATGGGGCCAAAACGATACATAGCAGGATATCTCAAAAAGTTGTGGACGGATTTGGACGAAACTTCGGGGACCGGTTGGGTGTCCGACAAGGTCAAATAGATTCGAAGTTAAGCCTTGACTGGTTATTCAGTTGAGGATTCTGTGTTTGGGGTTCACAGATCTGCGAACGTCCCCCATGACATATATTGTTTATTTATTATTTTTAATAACGAGGCAGATGCCCCCTACTATACGCCCTGAACTTGGCCCTCGAGTGTCCATAGCGGTGTATAGTAGAGGATTGTGAAGCGCCAACCCATTGCTTTCAAGGGCATTATCTGCTTATTTGTGTCTTTTGTAATTCTTGTCAATAAAATGAACCCAAGATTTCTTCCCCAATCAAATCATATAATTTATAGGTCCAAAGGACGGTATTCATTACATCAACGATTTTAAAAAGTTCATTAGTCCATTCATTCATTCATTTCGGTTTATTGAAATATTTAAACACTGGACAAGGCAGTTCGAAGACTGAAATTTGTCAAGTTTACAATAATAAAAGTATTTCATAAAACTTACAAATGCATATAAAAATAATAATATTAATCATATAAAATTACATTCATAAATGTAATAAATACAAGTACAGATACATTCAAAGTACACAGCCCCCATGCCAAATAATTAAATATCCGACAGCGCGGCTTTGCCGGGGCGCCTCCAGCGCCCGGCAATACCTCAGTGCAGATCATAGAGGATGCATTGTGAGGGAGAGGTGTACACTAATTGATTGATTAATTGTACAATTAAAATCAATAAAAGATTATCACAAAATATTTTCTTAATCAATTGGCTTATAGCATAACTAAACCACTAGTGCTTCATCCGAAGATGTATCTTTTTGAATTATTATTATTATTATTATTATTTTTTGTATGCAGAGTCGAGGCTCGTGAAAGAGCTAATATTTATCAAACAAACAAATCAAACAAACAAGCAAACAAAGTATATAAAAAGGGGAGCGGTCGACAAGATGGGGAGAGAAGGGGAGGAAGCACACAAACACAACATTTGAGAGCAGGGACATCGGGAGATGTTTTTGGATGGAGAGGCCCTGGGGGGAGGCAGGATAGGTATAAAACGCAAGGACACCAAGGACTTCCAGGAAAGAAGTCAAAAGTCACCTCAAAAAAGTGTATTTGGGGTGAAATTAGCGGGGGTAGAAAAGATCAAGGTTTTGGATTGGGGATAATTAAATAAGTCATTAATAAAAAATTAAATAATTAATTGATTAATCAATAAATAATTAATCAATTAATCAATAAATAATAATTAATCTATTAAATGGTTAATCAATAAATCAAAAATATCCTTGATAGCCACATCACTTGGTCGCCCGGACAAACAAACAAGAAAGAAAACAAACAAGAAAACAAATAACCAGAGTGAAAACTGAGTACTCCCTTTCAGCGTGCGTCACTGCCGAGCCCCCTTCGGTGCCCGGCAATGACGTTTTGCAATGCCTGGGGATGGCATAGGAAAGGTGCGGTGTACAATAGCATAACTAAACCACGAGTGCTTCATCCGAAGATGTATCTTTTAGAAATTTAATTAAATAAGTCATCAATAAAAAATTAAATAATTAATTGATTAATCAATAAATAATTAATCAATTAATCAATAAATATTAATCAATGAAATGATTAATCAAAAATATCCTTGATAGCCACATCACTTGGTCACTGTCATGTCCAAATATTAGCTTCCCAGATCAAAAGGTGCCTGAGATATTGGCGAAATGAGAAAGAAAATAAATAAATGATTAATAATGAAAATAAATAAATAATAATCATTAAAAAATTAAATTATTAATCAATTCGGTCACAGAACACATAAACCACCACCATTTCTTCAGAATCTGTAACTGAATTATTATTTTTATTTTTTAGTAATTAATCGAATAATTAAATAATTAATCGATCAATTGATTAATTGATGAATCAATAAATCAAAAATATCCTTGATCGCCACATCACTTGGTCACTCATGTCCAAATATTAGCTTCCCATCTCAAAAAGTGCCTGAGATATTGGCCAAATAAGAAAGAAAATAAATAAATGATTAATAATGAAAATAAATAAATATATAATAATCATTAAAAAATTAAATTATTAATCAATTCGGTCATAGAACACATAAACCACCACCATTTCATCAGAATCTGTAACTTTAAAAAAAAAGAATTTTTTTTTAGTAATTAATAATAATAATAATAAATAATTATAAATAAATCTTTATTGTCCCATTTTCAGGGAAATTATTGTTTGGTGACACCGTAAGTTGACCATCATTAAAACATAAAACACAAAGGGAATAAGAAAACAATATCAAAAAAGATATAAAATATAAAATAAATATAAAGTATGGAAGATGGACTAAAGAGCAAAATGTCGAGGAATTTGAATTTAGCATTTGAATTGCACATGGTACAAATGACTTTTTGAACATGTTCTTCTTCATCCTCCTTGCACGAAAGCGTCTCCCTGATGGCAGTTTTTCAAAAAGTCCGGTCAAGAAATGACTTTCATCGGTACACACCTGCACCGCCTTCCTTTTCAATGCTCGCAAGTACAGAGACTCCAGACTGGTTGAAGGCCCACCTACAGCTTTAAATGCCAGTGTAATGACCTTTCTCAATCGTGACTTATTCCGCACATTAAGATAACTGCACCAGGAAATCAAATTAAATGATAAAACACTGATCAGTAAGGAATTTGTTAACATCCGCATCACACGAGAGCTAACACCAAATGAATTCAACTTCCTGATAAGATACTGTGGCGGACACGATGGCTCGCTGGCGCGGTGACATCATTCCGCGCACCAAGAGGGTGTCGGCCACGCCCGAGGGGTAGGTGTGGCCTCGGGATATACACGGGGCTCGCAGCCCTGAGCAAGTCAGTGCTACAGTTTGAGCTTTACAATAAAGACTCTTTTGACCCTACGCGTTGTGGCTTACCTTCTTTGGCAAACAAGTTGCATGCGTAGCACCACGCTACACTGGTGACCCCTTTTGCTTCAGCCGTCGCTGACCACAGAACGCGCCATGGCCAGCAACGCGGTCGCGGTAAAGCTCCCTGAGTTTTGGGAAGCACAGGCCGAGGTATGGTTCGTGCAGGCCGAAGCACAGTTCCAGCTTCGAGGAATAACGGCGGACGAGACGCGTTACTATCACGTGATTGCCGCCCTCGGGCCAGGCACGGCCGCCCGAGTCGTGTCCATCCTGCGGCACCCACCGGCGGAGCACAAGTACACGACGCTCAAACGTCTCCTCATCGCCACGTTCGGCCTCACGGAGCTCGAACGGGCGGTCCGCCTCCTGGACCTTCCCGAACTCGGCGACACACGACCATCAGTACGGATGGACTACATGCTGTCGTTGCTGTGTGACAAAGCCCCGGATTTTTTATTCTGGGCGCTTTTTCTATGCCAGCTACCGGCACAGGTACGCCTCGCGTTGGGGCCCCGCGTTGCTTGCAGCCAACGGTACACCCATACGCACATTCGGGAAGCGCTGCCTCTCCATGCGGTTCGGAAGGCAGCGCTTTCAATGGTCGTTCGTAACCGCCAGCGTGCCCATGGCATTGCTCGGTGTGGACTTCCTATGTGCAAATGGGTTGTTGGTGGACGGGAAGCACAGAAGGCTCGTCCAGGCCGAAACCTTTAGCTCGCTCGCTTGTTCGCTGAGCAGCTCGTTGAGCGGCTCACTGAGCGGCTCACCGAGCGGCTCACCAAGCGGCTTGCTAAACGGTTCCATCCCGGCGAGTTTGGTTTGTACGCTTCCGGCAGCGGATGACTTTACCCGCCTCCTCACCAGTTTCCCGGCCCTCACGCGGCCCACCTTCTCGGCGGTGGCCGTCAAGCACGGGGTGGAGCATCACATCCCCACCGTCGGGCCACCGGTCTACGCCCGGGCACGCCGCCTCGAGCCGACGAAGCTCGCGGTGGCGAAAGCGGAGTTCGCTACGCTGGAGCGGCTGGGCATCGTGCGGCACTCCAAGAGTGCTTGGGCATCGCCGCTGCACATCGTGCCGAAGCCCGGCGGGGGATGGCGGCCGTGCGGGGACTACCGCCGCCTCAACAATGCTACCACCCCCGACCGCTACCCGGTCCCTCACATCCAGGACTTTTCCGCCCGGTTGGCGAAAATGTCCCTCTTTTCCAAGGTGGTTCTCATCCGTGTCTACCACCAGGTCCCCGTCAGGCCGGAGGACATACCGAAGATGACCGTCATTACACCATTCGGCCTCTTCGAGTTTCTGCGGATGCCCTTCGGGTTGAAGAATGCGGCTCAGGCGTTCCAGCGGCTGATGGACAGCGTCTTGCGCGACTTGGATTTCGTTTACGTCTACCTGGACGACATCCTCGTCGCAAGCGCGTCCCGTGAGGAGCATCTCCGCCATCTCCGCATGCTCTTCGAACGCCTGGGCCAGCATGGCCTGATCATCAACCCCGCCAAGTGCCGGTTCGGCATCGCCGAAATCGACTTTTTGGGGCACCGCGTCACCAGGCACGGGGCCACCCCCTTACCGGCCAAGGTGGAGGCGGTCAGGGGGTTTCCGCGCCCCCGCACGATCAAGGGGCTCCAGGAGTTCCTGGGCATGGTGAACTTTTATCACCGGTTCCTGCCCCGCATCGCCCAGCTCCTGCGCCCCCTGCACGAGGCCCTCCGGGGGAAGCCAGGCAAAGGTGACGTTGCTTGGACCGAGCCGATGGACGCGGCGTTCGCGGGCGCGAAGCTCGCCTTGACTAACGCCACCATGCTCGCGCACCCGGTGCCCGATGCACCGATCGCCCTCACCACCGACGCATCGGACTACGCGGTGGGCGCGGTGCACGAGCAATGGGTGAAGGGAACTTGGCAGCCGCTGGCGTTTTTCAGCCGGCAGCTCCGCCCACACGAACGGCGGTACAGTACCTTCGACCGCGAGCTTCTCGGGCTTCACCTGGCAGTCCGGCATTTCCGCCATCTGGTCGAGGGCCGTTCGTTCACGGCCTTCATCGACCACAAGCCCCTGGTCTTCGCGATGGCCAAGGTCGCCAAGCCGTGGTCGGCCCGGCAGCAGCGTCACCTCTCGGCCGTGTCCGAGTACATGACGGAGATCCGGCACGTCGCGGGGAAGGACAACCCGGTGGCGGATTGCCTTTCCCGGTCCGTCACCCACGCGGTCCACCTCGGGATCGACTATGCCCTAATGGCGGTGGACCAGACCGCCGACCCCGACGTCCAGGCCTTGCGGACCACCGTCACGGGCCTCCGCGTCACCGAGGTGCCGTTCGACGGCGCGGGCACGGCCCTCTTGTGTGATGTCTCCCTCGGCCGACCTCGCCCCATCATGCCCGCGGGCTGGCAGCGCCGGGTTTTTGACGCCATCCACGGCCTGTCCCACCCGGGCACGAAGGCCTCCCAGAGGCTGGTCGCCGACAAGTTCGTCTGGCATGGCCTCCGGAAGACCGTCCGCGATTGGACCAGGATGTGCCTCGCGTGCCAGCGCGCGAAGGTGCACCGCCACACCCAGGCCCCGTTGGCCCCGTTGGCCCCGTTTACTGTGCCCGAACGTCGGTTCGACCACGTTCACGTGGACTTGGTGGGACCTCTGCCCCCCTCGCGGGGTTTCACCCACGTCCTCACCATGGTGGACCGCACCACCCGGTGGCCGGAGGCTGTGCCTTTGGCGGTGACGATGGTGGCGGACGTCGCACAGGCGTTCATCGCCACCTGGGTTGCCCGGTTCGGCGCCCCCTCGGACATCTCGTCCGACCACGGCCCCCAGTTCACCTCGGAGCTCTGGGGGGCGGACGTGCGGGGCTCGGCGTCCAGCTGCACCGCACCACGGCCTACCACCCCCAGGCCAACGGCCTGTGTGAGCGCTTCCATCGCTCCTTAAAGGCCACGCTCCGGGCCACCCTCCACAACGGCGGCTGGATCGACAGGCTCCCCTGGGTCCTGCTGGGCCTCAGGACGGCGCCCAAGGACGACCTGCGCGCATCCACGGCAGAGTTGGTCTTCGGACAACCGCTGCGGGTGCCGGGCGAGTTCCTCCCCGACTCCACGGCACCATGGTCCGCGGCGCAGCAGCGCTCCGCACTGCAGGAGACCGCCCAGAGGTTCGCCCCGGTGCCGACGGCGCATCACGGGTGCCCGCCAACGCACGTCGCCCCGGAGCTTCGCACGGCGGAGTACGTGTTCGTCCGCCACGACGCCCACCGGACACCGCTGCGGCCCCCGTACGACGGGCCCTTCCGCGTGCTGGAGACCGGGGTGAAACACTTCACCCTGGACATCGGCGGTACTCCTGACCGCGTTTCCGTGGACGGCCTCAAGCCGGCCCACCTCGACGTGGACCACCCCCCACCAGTGGCTCGGCCCCCGCGTCGGGGCCGCCCCCCGGCGGGCAGACCCCTGGCACCACCCAGCCCCGCCGGCACGCCACCACCCTGTCCTGCACCCATCCCAGATGCCGCCAGTGGCATCCCAGTCGGCAACCCGGCATCCCAGACGCCGCCAGCCGCCAGAGGGCGCTTCGGCCGGGTCATCCGTTTCCCCTCAAACTGACCCTTCAGGTGCGCGGGAATTCTGGGGGGGCGCGTGTGGCGGACACGATGGCTCGCTGGCGCGGTGACATCATTCCGCGCACCAAGAGGGTGTCGGCCACGCCCGAGGGGTAGGCGTGGCCTCGGGATATACACGGGGCTCGCAGCCCCGAGCAAGTCAGTGCTACAGTTTGAGCTTTACAATAAAGACTCTTTTGACCCTACGCGTTGTGGCTTACCTTCTTTGGCAAACAAGTTACGTGCGTAGCACCACGCTACAATACAATCTTTGCATTGATTTCTTGTACACAGCATCAGTATTTCCATCAAAAGTTAGCTTGTCATCAATAAAGGTGCCCAGGTATTTAAATTTGCTAACAATTTCCACCTTATCACCATTTATGGTTACAGGCTCATGATTGTGACCTTTCCGAAAGTCCAAAATCATCTCTTTTGTTTTGTCCACATTCAGAGTAAGACAAAAGTCCCCACCACTTGTTCAATGTGTCAATCTCGTCGAGGTGAAGATACAAAGGATGATTGATCGGAAAGACAGCCAACAATGGCGATATCGTCTGCATACTTAATTAAGTTACAAACTTCTTAAAGAGCCACGCATCCATTGGTGTACAAACTGAACAGTAGAGGTGACAATACACCGCCTTGTGGAGCACCAGTATTCAAGATTGATAACTTTGATAAGCTACCATTCACCCTCACCCGCTGAGGACGGTCTCGTAAAAAACTTTCCACCCAAAGTATGATATGGGGGTTCAGGCACAGGTCACTCAACACTTTCACAAGGGTAAATGGCTGCATAGTGTTAAAGGCTGACGAGAAATCGATAAATAACACACGGACATAGGTTCCATTCTGGTCAAGGTGACTTGTGATTAGATGAAGTAAGCTGAGCCAGGCATCTTCAACACATCGTCTTGCTTTATATGCAAATTGTAAAGGATCCAGTTTCGGAGTTACATCTGATGCTATAAACTTCACCATCAATTTCTCCATACATTTACACAGGATTGAAGGAGCTGTGCTCCTACGCGAGTTAAAAGGATTGGCGCGACAAAAGACGGGAATTCATCCGAGTTTCTTTATTCGGCAAAACCAAACTCGGGTACTCTGAAAAGCCCGTTTATCGGGCAGCAATATATATATACAATCAAACGCGGCGAGAGTGGGCGTGCCCGGGCGGCCCGGGTGAGCCCGGGAAAGGCAAGTCTGGACATGCCCGGGAAAGGCGAGACTGGGCGTCTCCGGGCGGTCTGGGCGAGCCTGGCACAGCGATCGCTCCGTGGTTGCGTCCTCGGCAGGTGTAAGGCGATTGTGTATGTTCAGCGGCAACCGCTACACGCGTCCCCCCAGAATCGACTTGCACCGGCAGGGTCAATTTAAGGGGGGTCCTGATGACCCGGCCGAAGCGACCCCTGGAGGGTCGTGGGGGGCGGGGGGTCCGGTGTGGTGGTGGGTGGCTGAGCGGGGGGAACCGTGGACGGGGGGTGGCCTCGGCACGGAGGAAGGGCCAACCGTGGTGGTTGGTCGACGTCCACGTGCGCCGGCTTGAGGCGGTCCACCGAAATCCGGTCCGACCTGCCGCCGACGTCGATGACGAAAAACTTGTCGTCCCGTCGCAGGACCCAGAAGGGTCCGTCGTACGGCGGCCGGAGTGGCCCCCGGTGTGCGTCATGACGCACAAAAACGTACTCCGCTGTGCGAAGCGCTGGGGGAACGTAGGACTGGGGGCCACTGTGGCGGGACGTTGGCACGGGGGCAAACCGTCGGGCGGCCTCCTGGAGGTCTGAGCGCCGGCGAGCCGCGGACCAGGGACTGGTAGCATTGGGCACGAACTCCCCCGGGACGCGTAGCGGCTGGCCGTAGACGAGCTCGGCGGTGGATGCCTGGAGGTCCTCCTTGGGGGCCGTGCGGAGGCCCAAAAGGACCCACGACAGCCGGTCGGCCCAACCACCGTCCTGAAGGCCGGCCATGAGCGCGGCCTTCATAGAGCGGTGAAAACGCTCGCACAACCCATTGGCTTGGGGGTGGTAGGCCATGGTACGGTGGAGCTTGACCCCCAGGTTGCGGGCGACCGCGCCCCACAGCTCGGAGGTGAACTGCGGACCGCGGTCCGAAGAGATGTCCGCCGGTGCGCCGAAGCAGGCGACCCAGGTGGCGATGAAAGCCTGCGCCACATCGGCGGTGGTGGCCAGGTGGAAACTGGCCAGGTGGAAATGGCGAACGGCCAGGTGGAAACGAGGGGAACGGCCTCCGGCCACCTGGTGGTCCTGTCCACCATGGTGAGCAGGTGTGTGAAACCTCGTGATGGGGGAAGGGGGCCCACCAGGTCCACGTTGACGTGGTCGAAACGCCGTTCGGGCATGGTGAAAGGTGCCAGCGGGGCCTGGGTGTGGCGGTGGACCTTGGTCCGCTGGCAGGCCGTGCAGGCGTTGGCCCAATCGCGGACGTCCCGTCGAAGTCCGTGCCAGACGAAACGCGCCGACACTAGCTTCTGGGAAGCTTTCCGGCCCGGGTGGGAAAGGCCGTGGAGGGAGGCGAAAACGCAGCGCTGCCAGGTAACGGGCACGATGGGGCGAGGCTGGCCTCGGGAGATGTCGCAGAGCAGGACAGTGTCCGCGAAGGGGATGTCGGCCAGGCGGAGGCCCGTGGCCGCCGCCCGGAGGGCTTGCACCATGATGTCGGTGGTCTGGTCAGCCGCCATAAGCGCGAAGTCCACGCCGAGGTGGACCGCGATCGCGCTGGCCCGAGAAAGACAGTCGGCCACGGCGTTGTCTTTTCCGGCGACGTGTCGGATGTCCTTGGTAAATTCCGACACGGCGGAGAGGTGGCACTGCTGGCGGGCCGACCACGGCTCCGTGACTTTGGCCATCGCGTAAACCAATGGCTTGTGGTCGACGAAAGCCGTGAACGGGCGGCCCTCCAGGAGGTGGCGGAAATGGCGAATGGCCAGGTATAGACCGAGGAGCTCGTGGTCAAAAGTGCTATATTTTAGCTCGTTCGGCCAGAGTTGCCGGCGAAAAAAAGCGAGTGGCTGCCAAACCCCGTTCACCCATTGTTCGTGTACGGCGCCCACCGCGTAGTCGGAGGCGTCCGTAGTGAGGGCGATTGGAGCATCGAGCACCGGGTGAGCCAGCAGCGTTGCGTCGGCGAGGGCCAGCTTTGCGCCTGTGAATGCCGCGTCCATGGTTGTGGACCAGACGACGTCATGCTTGGCCGGCTTGCCCCGGAGGGCTTCGTAAAGGGGCCGCATGAGCTGAGCAGCGCGGGGCACGAAACGGTGGTAGAAATTCACCATGCCGAGGAACTCCTGCAGGGCCTTGATGAAGCGGGGACGCGGGAACTCGGTGATGGCCTCGACCTTGGTTGGCAGCGGCACGGCCCCGTTTCTGGTGATGTGGTGGCCCAAAAAGTCAACGGCCGTCGTGCCGAAGTGGCATTTGGGCGGGTTGACGATTTAGCAGTGCTCGCTGAGGCGCTCGAACAGTGTTCGGAGGTGGAGGAGGTGCTCGGCGCGGGACGTGCTGGCGACGAGTATGTCTTCCAGGTAGATGAAGAGGAACGGCAGGTTGCGCAGCACGCCGTCCATTAAGCGTTGGAACACCTGGGCCGCGTTTTTGAGGCCAAACGGCATTCTCAAGAATTCGAATAGGCCGAACGGCATGATGACGGCCGTTTTTGGGATGTCGGCCGGCCTGACAGGTACCTGGTGGTATCCCCGTATTAGGTCAACTTTCGAAAAAATGACCCGCCCCGCCAAACGGGCGGAAAACTCCTGCATGTGCGGGACCGGATACCTGTCGGGGGTGGTAACGTCGTTGAGGCGGCGGTAGTCGCCACATGGGCGCCAGCCGCCCCCCGGCTTCGGCACGATGTGTTGTGGCAAGGCCCACGCGCTATCGGATCGCCGCACGATGCCGAGGTGCTCCAATGCGTCGAACTCGGCTTTTGCCATGGCGAGCTTGGCCGGGTCGAGGCGGCGGGCTCTGGCGTAGACCGGCGGGCCCGTAGTTGGTATGTGGTGCTCGATACCATGTCTCACTGCGACGGCCGAAAACGTCGGCCACGTGAGGGCCGGGAACTCTGCGAGCAGGCGAGCGAACTCGTTTGCCGCCGGGAGGGCGCATGCTAGTTCGGTCGGCGGGGGAGCTGCTCATCATGCATGCCAGGGAGCTGAAAGTCTCGGCGTTGACAAGGCGACGCCATTTGACGTCGACCAGCAGCCCATGTGCGCAGAGGAAGTCGGCGCCCAGCAAAACCATGGGCACGCTCGCCGTCACAAAGGTCCAGTTAAAACGCTGGTTGCCGAAGCAGAGGGTGACGTTGCGCGGGCCGAAGGTGCGGATGGCCGATCCGTTGGCAGCGACCAAGGAGGGGCCGCAAACGGCGGTCTGCCTGTCCTGCTCGGAGGCGGGTATGACGCTCAGTTGGGCGCCGGTGTCACAAAGGAAGCGCCGCCCGGACGCTTTGTCCTTGATAAAAAGCAAGTTGCCCGAGTGGCCGGCGCTCATGGCCAGTAATGAATGCCGGCCCGGCCGTTTCCCGACTTGCCGAAAGTGCACGGGGGTCGGCATGTCCGTGCCTTGTGTCCGAACCTGGCGTGGTAATAACACCACGCCTGGTCAGGTGGCGGCTCCGGCCGTCGTGTTGGGAGCGGTCGGCGCGCCATGGCGGCCGCCAGTTGCACTGGCAGTTCGACCTCCAACCGCACCGGGCGCTCGGGCGCCATGGGCGTCACCTCGGACGGCGGCGGGCTCCAGGTAGCCGCCCCGATGTGCTGGCCTGCCGAGGAGATCTTGTCGGCTTCCCTGGCGAGGGCGCGGGGATCCGTGATCTGCGTGCCTGCCAGGGCGAGGCATACCTGGCTAGGCAGCTGGCGGAGGAACAGCCCTCAGAAAAGAAAATCCGGGGAGTGCTCACCGAGCAGCGAGAGCATGTAGTCCATTCACTCGGACGGGCGCGTGTCGCCGAGCTCGGGCAGGTCGAGCAGGCGTCGTGCGCGTTCTGCCGGTGAGAGGGCGAATGCGTCGAGGAGGAGCGTCTTGATCGCGCCATACTTGTCAGTGGCTGGCGGGTGCTGGAGGAGGCCCAGGGCGCGGGCCGCGGTGGCGGAGCCGAGTGCCGCTACCACATGGTGGAAGCGGGTGTCGTCGGCGGTAATGCCTCGCAGGGCAAACTGGGAGTCCGCCTGGGCGAACCAAACTGCCGCGTGAGCCTCCCAGAAGGTAGGCAGTTTAAGGGCAACTGCCGTGTCCATGTCGGGGGTCACCAATGAAGGAGCTGTGCTTCTACGCGAGTTAAAAGGATTGACGTGACAAAAGACGGGAATTCATCCGAGTTTCTTTATTCGGCAAAACCAAACTCGGGTACTCTGAAAAGTCTGTTTATCCGGCAGCAATACATATATACAATCAAACGCGGCGAGAGTGGGCGTGCCCGGGCGGCCCGGGCGAGCCTGGGAAAGGCAAGTCTGGACATGCCCGGGAAAGGCGAGACTGGGCGTCTCCGGGCGATCTGGGAGAGCCCGGCACAGCGATCGCTTCGTGGTTGCGTCCTCGGCAGGTGTAAGGCGATTGTGTATGTTCAGCGGCAACCGCTACAGGATGGACGTGAGGGCAACAGGTCCATAATCATTGAGCTGCCTTCACTGATCTCTACAACCACTGGATAGCGCATTGGCTGATCGATCTGACGCCAAACGTACGAACCGGCCGCCATCTTAACCACTCGCATTGATTCTCCAAGAAAGCTCGCGTTAACACTCCTGCCAATACATATATAATTTTGATTCGTTATCTATCTATAATTCCAGTAATCTCTGTGTGTATGTTTGTATGTTTGTATGTTTGTATGTTTGTCTGTGACCGCTGTTTCTCGACAACCACGGGTCCGATATACTTTAAACTTGCCAGGTATATTGCTGGGGACCCGAGGATGTGCCTTTTCAAGGTTTCATATTAATCGGAGAAGTAGTTACCGAGCTATGTCCAAAAAACGATTCAACCAATCAGAGAGCAGCGAGCTATCACGTGTGCCGAACGTGGTGAACAGACTCTGCCTCGGACGGCACATTTGAGAGCGTATTCATTTATTTCCCGTCGGCAAACTATGTTGGCGCTATGTTGGCGTTAAACTATGTTTTAAAACTAATTAAAACTAATTTGCGATTCTTTCGCTTTGCGATGCGATTTGCGATTGCGTTAAACTCGCTCGGGCGTTAAACTATGTTTTAAAACTAATTAAAACTAATTTGCGATTCATTCGCTTTCCTGCGCATTTGTGCACGCGATGGCGATTTCTTTACCAAACTCCGCAAGCCGTTAGCTTTGGACCAAACCATTTCATGTAAATAGAGGGGGGGGATTGTCACCGTACTCGCAAGCCGTTCGCTTTGGACCAAACCATTTCATGTAAATAGAGGGGGGGGATTGTCACCGTACTCGCAAGCCGTTCGCTTTGGACCAAACCATTGCATGTAAATAGAGGGGGGGGATATACTTTTAGATATATATATAGTACGGGCATGCCCTAGTTACTATAAATGGACTCAAGATGCCTTCATGTGCTGCGGTCAACTGTACAAATAGGCAGTTGAAGGGTTGCAATCCAACATTTCATCTGTAAGTATAATAAAGTTACTGTAAATGAGACTGTTTAGAGTTAATAGCGTGCAACACATGAACGAGTTAGATGTTTGTACAGACCCATGTGTAGATTCCCTTGTTATTTGCCGTGTAAAAAAGTTCTATATTTTAGATTTACATTACAATCTAACTTTTAGTTAGGCTACTTTAAAACAAATAGCTTGCAAAACCACAGATTCGTGTGGAGCTAAATATGAATTATTACTTAATTGTAAGTGAAGAATAAAAATCTGTAAAAAAAATGCACAAAATTACGGTGTAAAACTGTAATCAGATCTAGATCTGATTACAGTTTTACACAAATGACAATGTGACGAGATCTGGAGTCTACACTCTAGATCTAGTCACATTGTCATTGAAGAGTCTTGACTCGGAGCTCAAGCAATACTGCCACTACAAGGGAATGGGAGGTAATTGCATCGCGCAAGACAAGACACCGATCCTTCATGTGTCCAGTGTACCTGTCAGCCATGACAGAGAAGGCCGCATCACCGATGAGAGCGACATGTTTCTTATCAGGAAATACGACTTGGAAGATCGGCAGCCATGTAATGAAGACCATGATTACATTGATGCACCTAACATCCCTCCCTTGTCTCCAGTGCTACATGATGCTATAGGATACATAGCAGGCTACGTTGTACGTGTGGTAAAGAGACGCACACCTTGCCTTGAATGTCAACAGGTTCTGACTTCAAATGGGATGGATGCTGGTGGACGCCTCTTGAAGAGAAAGAATCGGGGTGGCCTTATCAAATCTTCTGATGATGTGGTGAAGGTGTGCAAATCTTCTGATGATGTGGTGAAGGTGTGCAAATCTTCTGATGATGTGGCGAAGGTGTGCAAATCTTCTGATGATGTGGTGAAGGTGTGCAAATCTACTGAGCGATGCCTCCAGAGACTGCTCCGTACAACAGCCGGTGCTCTACCTCGGTCCGAAGGGATTGCATCTGCCCTATCGACGGCTGTTCTGCATGATGTCGGATCTCAATGTTTGTCTGCACAGCTGAACGATCACATGTTCGACTGTCGGCCAGACCACGATCACGTTTTTGTGCTTATCAAGTGCATTGCAGCATGTTACATCAAGATCTGGATGCATCACCTTGCCAAGTGCTTCACCGAGAAGATAACAGGACCCAAACTACGCAAACAATTGTCAAAGCTCATGATATTTAGGCATGAGTAGTTCGAACTATTAGCGGCTTTCATGAACAAGGAAACTACCCGCATCCTATTACCATGGATGGACGTACAGGATAACTGTTTAGATATTTTATCTAAATCACTCCATCTATTGACTTTGTCAATGCAAACCAAAAGCTTGCAAGTCAAAGACCCACAGCAAATGTAGGCATATTAAATGGAACCCGAGTCCCCCTGTGGCAAGTCGCTGTAATGAGAATAGCCTCAGTTGATAGCTCATTGTACCAGTACGATTGTACTCCTTTAAATACCAACGTTGCCAAAGGACAATCAATTACAAATTGCCTTTCATTGCCACAACTGTACTTTTTGCCTTACATATTGCCTTTCATTGCCACAACTGTACTTTTTGCCTTACATATTGCCTTTCATTGCCACAACTGTACTTTTTGCCTTACATATTGCCTTTCATTGCTACAACTGTACTTTTTGCCTTACATATTGCCTTTCATTGCCACAACTGTACTTTTTGCCTTACATATTGCCTTTCATTGCCACAACTGTACTTTTTGCCTTACATATTGCCTTTCATTGCCACAACTGTACTTTTTGCCTTACATATTGCCTTTCATTGCCACAACTGTACTTTTTGCCTTACAAATTGCCTTTCATTGCCACAACTGTACTTTTTTGCCTTATAAATTGCCTTTCATTGCCGAAACTGTACTTTTTGCCTTACAAATTGCCTTTCATTGCCAGAAACTGTACTTTTGCCTTACAAATTGCCTTTCATTGCCACAACTGTACTTTTTGCCTTACAAATTGCCTTTCATTGCCACAACTGTACTTTTTGCCTTACATATTGCCTTTTATTGCCATAACTGTACTTTTTGCTTTACATATTGCCTTTCATTGCCACAACTGTACTTTTTGCTTTACATATTGCCTTTCATTGCCACAACTGTACTTTTTGCCTTACATATTGCCTTTCATTGCCACAACTGTACTTTTTGCCTTACATATTGCCTTTCATTGCCACAACTGTACTTTTTGCCTTACATATTGCCTTTCATTGCCACAACTGTACTTTTTGCCTTACAAATTGCCTTTCATTGCCATAACTGTACTTTTTGCCTTACATATTGCCTTTCATTGCCATAACAGTACTTTTTGCTTACAAATTGCCTTTCATTGCCATAACAGTACTTTTTGCTTACAAATTGCCTTTTATTGCCACAACAGTACTTTTTGCCTTACAAATTGCCTTTTATTGCCACAACAGTACTTTTTGCCTTACATATTGCCTTTCATTGCCACAACAGTACTTTTTGCCTTACATATTGCCTTTCATTGCCATAACAGTACTTTTTGCCTTACATATTGCCTTTCATTGCCATAACAGTACTTTTTGCCTTACATATTGCCTTTTATTGCCATAACTGTACTTTTTGCCTTACATATTGCCTTTCATTGCCATAACTGTACTTTTTGCCTTACATATTGCCTTTAATTGCCACAACTGTACTTTTTGCCTTACATATTGCCTTTCATTGCCACAACTGTACTTTTTGCCTGACATATTGCCTTTCATTGCCACAACTGTACTTTTTGCCTTACATATAGCCTTTCATTGCCACAACTGTACTTTTTGCCTTATATATTGCCTTTCATTGCCACAACTGTACTTTTTGCCTTACATATTGCCTTTCATTGCCATAACTGTACTTTTTGCCTTACAAATTGCCTTTTGTTGCCACAACTGTACTTTTTGCCTTACATATTGCCTTTCATTGCCATAACTGTACTTTTTGCCTTACATATTGCCTTTTATTGCCACAACTGTACTTTTTGCCTTACATATTGCCTTTTATTGCCACAACTGTACTTTTTGCCTTACAAATTGCCTTTCATTGCCACAACTGTACTTTTTGCCTTACAAATTGCCTTTCATTGCCACAACTGTACTTTTTGCCTTACAAATTGCCTTTCATTGCCATAACTGTACTTTTTGCCTTACAAATTGCCTTTCATTGCCAGAAACTGTACTTTTTGCCTTACAAATGGCCTTTCATTGCCACAACTGTACTTTTTGCCTTACAAATTGCCTTTCATTGCCATAACTGTACTTTTTGCCTTACATATTGCCTTTCATTGCCACAACTGTACTTTTTGCCTTACATATTGCCTTTTATTGCCACAACTGTACTTTTTGCCTTACATATTGCCTTTCATTGCCATAACTGTACTTTTTGCTTTACATATTGCCTTTCATTGCCACAACTGTACTTTTTGCCTTACATATTGCCTTTCATTGCCACAACTGTACTTTTTGCCTTACATATTGCCTTTCATTGCCACAACTGTACTTTTTGCCTTACATATTGCCTTTCATTGCCACAACTGTACTTTTTGCCTTACAAATTGCCTTTCATTGCCATAACTGTACTTTTTGCCTTACATATTGCCTTTCATTGCCATAACAGTACTTTTTGCCTTACAAATTGCCTTTCATTGCCATAACAGTACTTTTTGCTTACAAATTGCCTTTTATTGCCATAACAGTACTTTTTGCTTACAAATTGCCTTTTATTGCCACAACAGTACTTTTTGCCTTACATATTGCCTTTCATTGCCACAACAGTACTTTTTGCCTTACATATTGCCTTTCATTGCCATAACAGTACTTTTTGCCTTACATATTGCCTTTCATTGCCATAACAGTACTTTTTGCCTTACATATTGCCTTTTATTGCCATAACTGTACTTTTTGCCTTACATATTGCCTTTCATTGCCATAACTGTACTTTTTGCCTTACATATTGCCTTTTATTGCCATAACTGTACTTTTTGCCTTACATATTGCCTTTCATTGCCACAACTGTACTTTTTGCCTTACATATTGCCTTTCATTGCCACAACTGTACTTTTTGCCATATTGCCTTTTATTGCCACAACTTTACTTTTTGCCTTACATATTGCCTTTTATTGCCATAACTGTACTTTTTGCCTGACATATTGCCTTTCATTGCCACAACTGTACTTTTTGCCTTACAAATTGCCTTTCATTGCCACAACTGTACTTTTTGCCTTACCTATTGCCTTTAATTGTCACAACTGTACTTTTTGACTTACATATTGCCTTTCATTGCCACAACTGTACTTTTTGCCTTACATATTGCCTTTTATTGCCATAACTGTACTTTTTGCCTTACATATAGCCTTTCATTGCCATAGCAGTACTTTTTGCCTTACATATTGCCTTTCATTGTCACAACTGTACTTTTTGCCTTACATATTGCCTTTCATTGCCACAACTGTACTTTTTGCCTTACATATTGCCTTTTATTGCCATAGCAGTACTTTTTGCCTTACATATTGCCTTTTATTGCCACAACTGTACTTTTTGCCTTACATATTGCCTTTCATTGCCACAACTGTACTTTTTGCCTTACATATTGCCTTTTATTGCCATAGCAGTACTTTTTGCCTTACATATTGCCTTTCATTGTCACAACTATACTTTTTGCCTTACATATTGCCTTTCATTGCCACAACTGTACTTTTTGCCTTACATATTGCCTTTTATTGCCATAGCAGTACTTTTTGCCTTACATATTGCCTTTTATTGCCACAACTGTACTTTTTGCCTTACATATTGCCTTTCATTGCCATAGCAGTACTTTTTGCCTTACATATTGCCTTTCATTGTCACAACTGTACTTTTTGCCTTACATATTGCCTTTTATTGCCATAACAGTACTTTTTGCCTTACAAATTGCCTTTCATTGCCATAACTGTACTTTTTGCCTTACATATTGCCTTTCATTGCCACAACTGTACTTTTTGCCTTACATATTGCCTTTTATTGCCATAGCAGTACTTTTTGCCTTACATATTGCCTTTTATTGCCATAGCAGTACTTTTTGCATTACATATTGCCGTTCATTGCCACAACTGTACTTTTTGCCTTACATATTGCCTTTCATTGCCATAACTGTACTTTTTGCTTTACATATTGCCTTTCATTGCCACAACTTTACTTTTTGCCTTACATATTGCCTTTCATTCCCACAACTGTACTTTTTGCCTTACAAATTGCCTTTCATTGCCATAACTGTACTTTTTGCCTTACATATTGCCTTTTATTGCCATAGCAGTACATGTATTCTTTAAATGATTTTTAAGATTCCTTCATGCCCCCCCCCCCCCCCCCATTTACTACTGAAAAGAGTTTACTTCTGACAAGAAATAAGAATGGAAATAAATCACTAGACAGTAATTACCTTTTTTTAATTACTTTTATTCAGCAAAGAAAACAAATGACCATTCAATAAGAACTGTTAGTGGATGCCATTACTGATCTCGTCTGCAAAATGCTGCAACATTAACAGCATTGTTTTGTTTTGAAGAAGGAAGCAAACGATTGGGACTTGGTGTAGTGGGGGACATCTTTTTGATGATTAAACAAGTTGATGTTGATGTAGGCCTCTATAACGAGAATACAATTTGAAACTATAGTATAAGGGATTTGATATAAAGTCCACATCTGAAGGAAAGTAGCGAGCTCGGTTGGGAATTGCATACAAATTACGTGTTGTTCACTCCCTGACTCCTGACGCGTCCGCAGACGATGCGAGTGGTTAAGGTGGCCGACCTGTGTGCGCGGCAGCGTCAGTTGTGTGGGCACGTTCAGTGGGCGATGCGCTAACCAGTGGTTGTAGAGATCAGTGAACCTTTTTTGGCACGGGAATAATAATGGACTTTTTCCAACAAATAGGAACAGTGTGAGTCGCCAAAAGTAACTGAAACAATCGAGTAAAAACATTAGTAAGTTCTAAACAGATCTCTTTCAGAATACAACACTTAATGCCATCTGGACCACAAGCCTTTTACTCAACCCCTGAAACACCTCACGACATCAGGTTCACAAATTACAGGTGTGGGACACGCTCGAGTATCGAGATCCTCACAGAGAGCTTTACATTTTACTCGGTTTCCCGGAACATCAAATCTCGCGTAAAAGTCAATTCATCCACAAATTTGGAATCTGGAACATTAGTGGGCAATGTACCATCCTTGAGCCTCTCACTCATTCCCATCATATGCCTGAGTCCCCTCCAAGCGTTACGAGCATCACCATCGTGTAGTTGTTCTTCAATCTTGTCCTTGTACGACCGTTTACACTTGCCGATGACAGAGCGCAATTCTTTCTTCGCCACCCTGAGGGCGGAGTCATCCTTCTTCAGGAATGCACGCTTCTTCTTCCTCTTCTTCTTCTGCTTCTTCTTCTTCAAACAAGCCTTCACTTCAGCGGTAACCCAAGGTTTGTTATTGGGAAACATGCGAATGGTTCTCTTTGTGGTCACGAGATCCTCACAGAACTTCACATAATCTGTGATCGTCTCAGTAAGTTCATCAGGGTCGTCACAAGAGTCAAAAAATACATCCCAGTCTGTGCACAGGAAACAGTCCTTCAAACGTTCGTTATCCTCCACCGTTCTGGTGTTAACGTCTTGCAAGGAACCGGCATTCGTTTCACCTTTGGTCTGTACGAAGGTAAGAGATGGACCACCTTATGGTCTGATCGTCCGATCGCAGGAGCACATTTCGCCACATAAGCATGTTCAATGTTACCGTAACATTTGTCCAACGTCCTGTTACCACGGGTAGCAACATCCACATCCTGATCGAGGTGAGGGAGTTCCTGATCGAGGTCACATCGATTGAGATCCCCAAGAATCAGGATCGATTGATCCGTTGAACAGGAGGTCGCTCCATTGTAACTTTCTGCGATTCGTTCCGATGCGCATTTAAAGTCCAGCCCCGGTGCGTACACCAGAATAATAGTGCATTGACCAAATTCCCGTGGCAGGTAGTAGGGTCGGAAAGACACCGTCAGTATCTCCACCTCCTTGGAACAGGATCGTTCACGTACCGTAAAATGTTTGGCCCAATTCAAATTCACCAGCATCCACAAACCGCCACCTTTGGCCTTGCCTGATGACGCGACTCTATCGGCCCTGATCATCTCAAATCCATCGAAGGACACGTCATCGCCTTCACCAAGCCATGTCTCGGTGAAACACACAACCCCTTCGGTGCCCCGCAATGACGTTTTGCAATGCCTGGAGATGGCATAGGAAAGGTGCGGTGTACAATAGCATAACTAAACCAGGAGTGCTTCATCCGAAGATGTATCTTTTCGAAATGTAATTAAATAAGTCATTAATAAAAAATTAAATAATTAATTGATTAATCAATAAATAATTAATTAATTAATCAATAAATAATTAATCGATTAAATGATTAATCAAAAATATCCTTGATAGCCACATCACTTGGTCACTGTCATATCCAAATATTAGCTTCCCAGCTCAAAAGGTTGAGAAATGAGAAAGAAAATAAATAAATGATTAATAATGAAAATAAATAAATAATAATCATTTAAAAATTAAATTATTAATCAATTCGGTCACAGAACACATAAACCACCACCATTTCATCAGAATATGTAACTGAAATGTTTTTTTAGTAATTAATCGAATAGTTAAATAATTAATCGATTAATTGATTAATTGATTAATCAATAACTAAAGCTGAATGCCTCAACTCTGTATTTGCCTCTAAATCTTGTGTCCCAAACCCATCCCTCTCTGTACCCACCATACCCAGTCGTACCCAGCTGCTCCTGGACTCTGTGTCCTTTCCTCCTGACAAGGTGGAAAAGTTTCTGTCAACCCTCGACTCTGATTCTGCAACTGGTCCTGACGGCATCAGCCCACGGGTCCTAAAATCATGTTCTTCCGCTCTTTCACTCCCTCTATCTGTTCTCTTCACCCTCTCTTTTGCTCAAGGTCATCTGCCATCTGCTTGGAAATCAGCCAACATCACCGCTTTGCACAAAAAAGGTGCAAAAACAGATCCTAGCAACTACAGACCAATCAGCCTTCTCCCAATTATCAGCAAAGTCATGGAATCCATCATTGCTTCAGATATGAAATCTTTCCTCTTCTCCAATGGCTTGATCTCTGACCATCAATTTGGTTTCAGACCTGGTCACTCTACTCTGGACATGCTGCTTCTGCTTTCTCAACAATGGATGGAGGTCCTCAATGCCAAACAGGAAATTAGAGCTGTCTCCCTTGACATATCACGTGCCTTCGATACAGTCTGGTACCCCGCACTGCTCACCAAACTCTCCGCCTTTGGTATCCATGGAAATCTCCACGCATGGCTGGCGGACTTCCTCTCTAGTTGTAGTCAACGTGTGGCCCTGAATGGGTTTCTCTCATCTCCTCTTCCCGTTCAGGCTGGAGTTCCCCAAGGCAGTGTCCTGGGCCCTGTGCTTTTTCTGGTCTTCATCAATGATCTCTCTGACTCTCTTGAAAATCCTCTCTATCTCTTTGCTGACGACTCTACTCTCTGTTGCTCCATTCCTCTTCCCTCAGATCGGCAGTCTGCTGCCTCCTCGCTCTCTGCAGACCTGGTCAAAATCACAGACTGGGCAAACAAGTGGAACATGTCTTTCAATCCTGACAAATCTCACACTCTTACGATGTCTCTCCGAAAAGACCGACTGGACAACCCTCCCATCCACTTTCTGAATAATCCTCTCCAAGAAGTTCTGTCACTCAAGCTTTTGGGTCTCACTATCTGCCATGATCTTTCCTGGGAAAACCACATTTCAAATCTGGCCTTCAAAGCCAGTCGCCGACTGGGCATCCTCCGTCGTGCGAAGTCCTTCCTTGGCACACCTGAGCTCCTCACCACATACAAGGCTTTCATCCACAGCTCAATGGAATACTGCTCTCCCCTCTGGGCTGGTGCTCCTGCCTCACACCTAGCTCGTCTTCACGCTGTTGAAACCAAAGCGTTCAGAATCATTGGAATCTCCCACGATGAAGCTAACTCCAAGGGCCTTTCACTCACTCACCGCAGGCAGGTTGGTGGTCTTTCCGTCTTCTACCGACTCCTCTCTGGCCTTGCCCCCACAGCTCTCTCTGGGCTCCGTCCCCCAAATATTCCTACAGGTCGCACAAGATCTGCCTGCAACCCTCTTATGGTTAAACTGCCAAAATCAAGACTCTCTGCTCACCTTCACTCTTTCATTCCTCTTTTGTCCCGCCTCTGAAACAAACTCCCTCACTCTCTTCAATCCCACTCCATCCTCCAGGTCTTTAAAACAGCTGTTCACCACCATCTCTTATCTTCCCCCATCCAAAACCTTGATCTTTTCTACCCCCGCTAATTTCACCCCAAATCCTACACTTTTTTGAAATACCAACTTCTGTCCTGGAAGTCCTTGGTCTCCTTCTGTTTTATACCTTCCCCCCCCCCCCCCCTACCCACGCCTCCTCCCCCCCCCCTTCCCACGCCTCCTCCCCCCAGGCCCTCTCACTCCCGCGCTTCTCCCTGCTCTCAGGTGTTGTGTTTGTGTGCTTCCCTTCCTCTCCCCATCTTGTCTTCCACTCCCTCTTTCTGTATGTTTTGTTTGTCTGGTTGATTTGTTTGTGAAATAAATGTTAGCTGTTTCACGAGCCTCGATTCAGTATACAAAAAAAAAAAAAAAAAAATATCCTTGATCGCCACATCACTTGGTCACTCATGTCCAAATATTATCTTCTCAGCTCAAAAGGTGCCTGAGATATTGGCCAAATAAGAAAGAAAATGAATAAATGATTAATAATGAAAATAAATAAATAATAATCATTAAAAATGTAAATTATTAATCAATTCGGTCACAGAACACATAAACCACCACCATTTCATCAGAATCTGTTACTGATTTTTTTTTTTAGTAATTAATCGAATAATTAAATAATTAATCGATTAATTGATGAATTGATTAATTAATAAATCAACTAGAACGCCACTCAGTGGAGCGCATACTCCCGCCGTGGGTTTAGTTGGAATAATACGTTTTGTTTAACATCCCTTCTTGGACTGGTCGGAAATCTGATAAATGTGCTTCTATAAAATCCGAGAAGCATTTTTGGGGAAAAGTTGACAGACCACTTTTTTATCATAATTTGGGTGTGCTGAGTCCATTCTTGCTGTCTGTCACCCTCTCAAATGAAGGCAAAAGCTTCCAAAATGGTCGAAAACAAAATGGCTGCCAAAGATTCAAGTTTACTGTATTTTATTAATACCTCTCTTAATTAAATACAAAGTTGAGTACTCTCCTCATTTCAAAAGCATCATTATGTACAAAATTATTCTCAAATATGCAAAATACTGTTATTAGTTTCTTAACATAGGTTGATGGTGTCCATATTGAATTTCAAGATGGCTGTCATTGTTAATCGGTATGTTGCCAATATAGGAAATATGAAGGCGACACGAGAGGCTATTTGTAGGCACATTCATATGATGACAAACAGTGAATTAGATAAGGTACAAGCATTTAAGCAGTACATAATGCTACTTTATATGTATTCAAATAAATTTAGCCATATATAATACAATGTACATGTGATGTTCTGATAGAATGTGCATCTCCCTCCAATGTCTCACATGAAAATGATCGAATTTTCTGCAATTGTGTCACACAGTCATTCATATACAGTTCTACTCATTGTGACAGTTGTTGTTATCCTTGCATTTGCATTGTGATGTACACAACAGACGAGACTTTCTGCACTTGCACCGTAAATTCATACAGCCAGTGTTGCAGCTACAGGAAATCAGTTCCAGACACGACTGGGGTACAGGTGGAAATGACATCAAAATGGGCACCAGTTTGTCCTCGCTCTGTTTCCAACCCATGGACTCGGGTGGAGGCAGATCTGGGTAGTTCAGATGTGCTCGTCTCCACACTAATGCCTGATAATGTGAACGTTTCACATGGAAGAATAGTGCATCACTTGTTGGGGGAAGTGACTCTGGAGCGCGGGACTTAATGAAGAGTACTGGTCGAGCCTTGTCAACTGTGTCACCGTGTTGCATCTTGTACATTTTGCAGACAAACAGCTCCGCATCTTTAGCAGTTCCTTCTGTAAGATCTCCATTTCCAAGATTTTGCACTAGTCCGTGATGCTCTGTAAAGACTTTCCATGCAGTGGATTTGCTGTGGCCCGAGAAGAAGGATGTCACATCACTTCCAGTCAAAGCATGGAAGGCTGGAATAGTTTCCAGCACAGTCGGACCAAACGACATCTGTTCTGCTATTGTGTGAATAGGTATATGTTTTCTTTTCTTAGCTGTGCCCGCTTTGAGCCAGAGTTTTATGCAAGACATTCGAGGGAAGTGAGCCAGAAGAAGAACCAGAATGTCAGTATCCCTGGCTTGAACCATTATTCTGTCAGCTTGGTTTTTAACACAATGTAAAATAATACGGGTATCAGCCTCTTCATGCCGAGCTTCAAGCAGGGATGTGTCCACATCCGGGTTGTTTGATTCAACCCTCTCTTCATCAGTGAATCCACCAGCCACAAGGATGGTTTTGTCATGCTGATCATGCCTTACCATATGTTCAGAAAGAAATCGTGCCAGGTCTGCCTTGTTTTCCCCGAAGGCCAGGAAATTACTCCAGTCAGCTGGCAAGGGCACCTCATGGCTGTCAATGACTCTTCGAATGGGTCTGATGCCCTTGGCACGCCTCTTCCTCGTCCCGGATTTAATGGACACCTTATAATATCTGTCGAATGCAACATCAATGCGGTCAAACAAATATCCGATCTGAAGGACAGTGTTTTTGAAGACATCAGCCAGATCTCCAAATGTAGAAAGTCCGTGTGGCTTCCCAATGGCAATCACCAAGGCTTGTCCATCAAAAATAATGGTTGCATTGCCACCGAGCTCATCTGGTGCCAGCATCGGTGGGCATGGTGTTTCTGCTGTCAGAACTTGAGACAGAATGGCTTTGGATCCTGTACGAATGTCACCATTCATTTCTGGCAGTGCAATCACATTATAATTGTGATTATAATGAATTGCTAAGAAAAGACAACATTATAATTTGATAGGACAACAAATTTATAGAATATAGATGGTGATACATCATATCTATGGATGACACTTCTAAACTGTGCATTTGACCTCAGGAAGACCGGATATAATAGGTAAAAGAACATTTTGGCGGCCATTTTGGCAGCTTTGATGCAGTAAAACAGAAAAAATCTTTCCCAAAAATTTTTACAAAAAAAATTCCTGCATCCGGAATTATATCCTGAGCTCCACCAAAAACTAATCAATTCTTCCTTCACCGAAGGGCAATCATCCCACCAACTTTCATCCAAATCCGTTCAGAACTTTTCCAGATATCTTGTTCACAAACACACGAACACACGAACACACGAACATACGAACACACACACACACGGACGGACACGATCGAATGCGTTACTCCTTGTCGGGAGTAATAAACCTGAAAATCACAGAGCCAGAAACAGAATTATTTATTTGGTCTGGGAAGCCCATGCGAGGTTTCTTCTTCTTCAGCCTCTCACAACCCTGGGTGAAGATGCAATCTTTTCAAAAAAAAGTTGGAATTTTGCCATATCTGTTTTATTTGTTTGTTAATATACCTCAGCCATTGACAAATCTGGAACTAAGTCTTTATAAGTTCATCAAACACTGACACCACGAATGACATTCGCTGAGCTAAATGTTGATATCTCTTCTGAGGTAAAAAACAAAAAACAAAAAAAAAACAGTTTTAAAGCATTATACGTATCAAACGATACATTTTATGAAACGTGGAAACCTAATACACACGTTGGTGGTTTTAAAATGACAGACTATGTCTTTATTAGAAAAAAAAAAGAACATTGAAGAAGACGTTGCTAAAATAAATACACCGCTCTAACGCATCACCACGAGTTTAAACTACATTTACAACAAATATGAAAACTATTTTCATACCACAATGTTAAATATAGAATAAATAGAAGATAATGTTAAAAAAAATGAGCCTTAATATCTTCCAATGGTAAAAAAAAATCCTTTAAAAAATTCCTGGATCGGGAATAATATCCTGAGCTTCACCAAAAACTAATCAATTCTTCCTTATCCCAAGGGCATTCATCCCACCAACTTTCATCCAAATCCGTTCAGAACTTTTCCAGATATCTTGTTCACCAACACACGAACACACACACACACACGGACACGAGTGAATGCATTACTCCCTGGCGTGAGTAAAAATAGCCTTCGCAGCCAAATCACCTGGTCATTGGCATGTCCAAATATCAGCTTGTTACTTGCTCCTCCCCAAACCCCGTTCACGGTGTACCTCCGAGCCCCGAGAGGAGTCACGGCAGAAAGATGTGATATTCTGTGTGTCAAAGATCAATGGTGAAACCACACCAATTGTTACCAACAAACAAGTATTGTATTAAGGTCACACAAGAATAACAGCAACAACAATATTAATCAATTGTACAACCAATATATCATTCCTATGATGGTACCATCAGTTTCGTACAATGTAACTCACTGTGCTCCAAGTGAGCGAAAAGAACATTCCCAATGTCTCTATCCCGCATCCTGGCATCAAGCCAAAGTCGATGTTGAAGCGATCGTCAGAACGATGTTGTATCGAGACCAGAATCCCACTCGGTTGACAGTCACACTGCCAAAGATAGGCAAAAGTGTCCTCAAGAGGCGACTGGGAAATCACTCCTTCGGGTATGGATGTTCGCTGGCCATCGGGTTGCTCCAGACCTCCAAACAGCTCGGCTCCTTCTCCGACCTCACTCGCTCTGCCTCTTTCTCCTCTTCTTCCTCCTCGTCTGGTTACCGATCCGGTTTCCGGTTTCTTTTAAAACACTAACTTTTTTTTACCTTTTGAAAACAGTTATTTCTATCTCACTTAAACAATAACAATAATAGTACATGCAACCAAAAATGTTTACAGTGGATGAGAGCCACAACAACGGAAGTGACGAATCCGTAACACTTCCCCTCCCCCCCCCCCCCCCCCCTCATGAAAGAAAGTTGGAACAGAGTGAAAACTTTGTTTGCATGCAAAAACTCTTTTAACAAACAAAAGTAAAACTCACCCCCAAATGATCAATTCACGTGAGCAACAATAATTAATATTCCCCACAATAAAGCAACAAAACTTCCAAACAACCTACAGGAATTTCTAAAGTTAGTTCACTCTGGATAAAGCATCAGCAACGACATTGTCCCTGCCCTTTACATGCTCAATTTCCAAGTTGAACTCCTGCAAAGCCAAACTCCATCTCATCAACCTCTGATTTTTATTTTTCAGTTTTTGAATGAAGGTTAAGGGGTTGTGATCAGTGAAGACTTTTATTGGAAAAGTAGTAGTTCCGAGATACACCTCATAATGCTGAAGCGCTAGCAGGAGAGCAAGGGTCTCTTTTTCCACGGTGGCATAATTTGCCTGGTATTTGTTAAACTTTTTGGAATAGTAGCACACCGGATGATCCACTCCATCCTCATCTTCCTGTTATAGAACTGCCCCAGCCCCCACATCACTTGCATCAATGGCCAACTTGAAAGGTGCTTGAAAATCCGGGGCTGCTCGGACAGGAGAGCTCATTAATATTGCTTTGACGTGGGCAAAGGCAGCTTGACATTTGTCATTCCAAATAAACTTGGTCTCTTTCCTCAGCAAATTCGTTAAAGGGGCTACCACATCAGAAAAATTCCTGCAGAACCGCCGGTACCAACCAGCCATACCCAAGAATCTCATAAGCTCCTTCTTCCCTTTTGGAACTTGGAAGCGATCAATGGCTTCTATCTTGGCTGTCACTGGTTGCACCTGACCCTGACCTACTACATGGCCTAGGAACACCACCTGTGCCTTTACAAACTCACTCTTAGATAAGTTGATGGTCAACCCTGCCTCGGTCAGTTTCTTGAAAAATGCATGAATTTGTTTAATATGACCTTCCATGGTCATAGTGTGGATGATGACATCATCCAGATAAGCCTCCACCCCCTCAAGGTCTGCAATAAGCTTATTAATCAGCCGTTGAAATGTATCAGGCCCGTTTTTCAATCCAAAGGGAAGAACCTTGTACTGATACAACCCATTTGGTGCGACTAAAGCCGAGATTTCCTTGGCTCTATCAGTAAGAGGAATCTGCCAATGCCCTTTCAGCAAGTCAAATTTAGTTACAAATTTAGCTGGGCCTATTCTATCAATACAGTCATCAATCCTCGGGATGGGATATGAGTCGGTCTTGGTCACTCCATTAACCCGTTTTAAATCCGTACAACAATGAAAACTGCTGTCGGGTTTTGGAACCAACACACATGGTGAGCTCCATTCACTGCTGCTTGGTTCGATGATGTCATTCTCCAACATATACTGAACCTCCTTCCGAAGATACTCCATCTTCACAGGGTTCATCCGATAGGGGTGTTGTTTCACAGGAGTGGCTTCCCCCACCTCAATATCATGATATACCAAGTCAGTACGACCAGGTACATCTGTGAACAAATGTGCAAACTCAAAAATTAGGCTGGATAGTTGTCCTTGTTGTTCCCCAGTCAAATGACCTAATTTCTCATCTAAATGACTCAACACTTCCGTGTTCGTCAATCTGGGACAAGCCTGGTCATCAAAGTTATCAAACTTCAAACTGGCCTCAACCTCTGGATTCTCTTGCACCCCGACTACAGGCACGACAGGTGAGACAGGAACCATTTTTCCCACAGGCTTCCTCTCATAATATTTCTTCAGTCGGTTGACATGACCCAGCTGCCGCTTTTTCCGTCGGTCGGGAGTTGTCACCACGTAATCTGTTTCATTAACCCTCCTTTCGATTGCATCGGGACCAAAATATCTAGCCTGTTGTGGCTGACCTGGAACAGGAAGCAACACTAACACTCGGTCCTCAGGACTGAAATTTCTTACCTGAGATTTCTTGTCATGTCTCACTTTCATTTTATCCTGTGTCACTTTCAAGTTTCTTCTTGCAACTTCACAAGCCTTTGCCAATCTGTGCCCAACCGTTGACACATACTCTACCACTGTTGACTGTGACTCCTCCTGTAGCCACTGTTCTTTCACTAATTTCAATGGTCCTCGCACTGCATGTCCAAACACAAGTTCAAAAGGACTGAATCCCAATGACTCCTGAACAGATTCCCTCGTAGCAAACAACAATAAGGGTATTCCTTCATCCCAATCCTTGTCACATTCAAAACAATACCTTCTGATCAAATTCTTCAATGTCTTGTGAAACCTTTCCAAGGCCCCTTGGCTCTCGGGATGGTAAGTACTTGATCTTACTTGCTCCACTCCCAACAGGTGTACCACTTGCTGAAAAAGCGTTGACATCAAATTGGAACCCTGATCAGACTGGATGACCTAAGGTAGGCCAACCAAAGTGAAAACTTTAATCAAGGCCTTCGCAATAACTGCCGCAGTAATTTTTCTAAGAGGCACTGCCTCTGGGAACCTTGTGGAAGTGCACATGATGGTCAGCAAATACTGATGTCCAGCCTTAGTTTTAGGTAAAGGGCCGACACAGTCAATAATGACTCGGCTGAATGGCTCTTCAAAAGCTGGAATTGGTTTTAAAGGTGCGGATGGGACTTTCTGATTAGGTTTTCCCACCAGCTGTCAAGAGTGGCAAGATTTAAGGAACTCCGCCACATCACGTCGCAATCCTGGCCAGAAAAAATGTACCAATATTCTGTCACAGGTCTTGTTCACTCCAAGGTGCCCGGCCAAAGGTGTCTCATGCGCCAAACTCAATATCTCCTTCTGGTACGGCGGTGGCACCACAATTTGGTAATGAACTTTCCAATCATCGTTTGCTGGCACCTCCGGTGGTCTCCATTTTCTCATGAGTATTTCCCCTTTCATGAAGTAACCAACAGGTATCTTCATAGCCTCTTCCTCTGTAACGGCTTTAACAATTAAACTCCGGATCTCCGAATCTCCGTGTTGTTCTTCAACAAGTCTCTTTCGGACCAGCACTGTTTGTTCAACCTCGTTCCCAGATGTCTCCGACGGACACTCCATTTCCTCTTTTGTTCCAGATGCCACCTTTTCCTTCGGTTCCTTGATGTCACTCCCTTTCCTATTACCTCTTTCAGAATTTTCCTCCAATACCTCAAAGGAACCCAAATCCACATCGCCCTCCTTTTCCTTCTCTTCAGAGCGCTTCCTACCCATAGCACGAGTCACTGCACAGGATGGAAAGATACCCGGAATCTCCTGTTCTAACTGTGCGGTGTTATTTTCCATACTGGGCTTTTCAACCAACATCGGATTAGCAGAAACTCGACCACTGGCCAAATCATTCCCGATAATAAAAGAGATTCCCTCGACAGGAAGAGTGGCTTGTAACCCCACAGTGACCGGTCCCGACACCAAATCAGACTTCAAATGGATGACATGAAGAGGAGCTTTAACATAGCCACCAACGACCTGTAAAAGAACACTAACACCAGTTGCCGTCTTCTCTGACAATGACAAAATGCCTTCAAGCATCAAAGATTGATGTGCTCCTGTGTCCCTCAATACCCTAACAGGTCTCTGGTTCGTTAAGTCTCCATCCAGTGACACAAACCACCCCTGAAATAAAAGGTTTGTAACCCTCTTGAACAAGGTCGTTCTGTGATGCCGTAACTTTGGTCTGGGAACCTTCACAAGGCACTGTCCTCCAAGGACGATTTCTAGCATTGGCCAATGCATTCGGAGTTGCACTAGTTTGACTCAGCTCCTGATTTTTCCTTTTCAGGGCGTAACATTGGGACATCAAATGCCCAGGTTTCTTGCAAAAAGCGCAAGTCGGCCCGGAGGAAAAACTCGTGGTCTGCCTCGGGCCCCCCGGAAGATAAGTCTGTCTTGGAACTGTAGTCTTCTGACCCCTAAAAGTCGCGGTATCAGATTTGTCCCCATAGTCCTCTCTAGGCCGCCTCCATGAAAATCTGTTCTCCGAATCTGATTTACTATATCTCCCCTGTAAAACTCTAGGTGGGAAGTTAGGTTTGTGGAACCCCATCCTGTGTGTCATGGCATAATCATCTGCCACGGTTGCTGCCTCATACAACTCTGGTACTTTCTTCTCATCCAGATGTACTTTAATGTCCACGTGGACACACTGTTTGAATTCCTCCACCAAGATCAATTGTCGTAACAGGTTGAAGTCTTTCCCAATCTCCTTCGAGTCACACCACCTATCAAACATGGTTTCCTTCATTCTGGCAAACTCCACATGGGTCTCACTCTCCCTCTTCCTGGCATTCCTGAATTTTTGCCGGTAAGGTTCAGGGACCAATTCATAGGCTTTGAGAATGGCTTTCTTCACTATCTCATAATCTGCATATTGATCAATCGGTAAAGCCGAATAGATATCTTGAGCTTTACCCACCAGAACACTTTGCACTAACATAGTCCAGGACCTCACAGGCCATTTTAGCATTTGAGCCACTTTCTCAAAATGTAAAAATGACTTGGCCACCTCCTTTTCATTGAAGGGTGTAACCAGCCTCACATGCCTACCAACATACCAAGAGTTCTCAGTAGTTGTCGAACTAGCCGGCATGGATACTACTTCTCTCGGTTCTCCCAGTAATTCCAGCTCCTTGAGTTTAAGTTCCTTCTGATACTCCATGTCACGTTCCTTTAACTCCCTTTCGGCTCTCCTTTCCTCTGCTCTTCTTTCCTCGAGTTCTCGTTCCTGTTCTGCTCTTTCCTTTGCTCTTCTTTCCTCGGCTTTCCATTCCAATTTCCAATTTCGATTTCACCAAACCCTCCTCCTTTGGTATCCATGGAAATCTCCACGCATGGCTGGCGGACTTCCTCTCTAGTCGTAGTCAACGTGTGGCCCTGAATGGGTTTCTCTCATCTCCTCTTCCTGTTCAGGCTGGAGAGTTCAGGCTCTTCCCATGTTCCATGTCCCACTAGAGACTCCACCACCAATGTCTGCATCTCTGCTTTCTTCATACTAACTCGGACCTCCAAGTTAAAATATTTGGCCAATATCATGAGTTCCGATCTTTTTGATGACTGGAACTGTGCCTCATTAGGGGACGCCGCAAACTTTTCTGCGTCAAACACCATGGTGACTATCAGTTAGCACCTATTAACCTTCACACAAAAATTTTCAATTTTTTAGAAAAATTTGGGAATGTTAGAAAATTCCAAATTTGGGAATTTTGCGGAATTCTATCCCAGACGAGCCCTAAATTTCTGTTACGTGCTCCTCCCCAAACACCGGTCACGGTGTACCTCCGAGCCCCGAGAGGAGTCACCGCAGAAAGATGTGTTATTCTGTGTGTCAAAGATCAATGGTGAAACCACACCAATTGTTACCAACAAACAAGTATTGTATTAAGGTCACACAAGAATAACAGTACAATAACAATATTAATCAATTGTACAACCAATATATCATTCCTATGATGGTACCATCAGTTTCGCATAATAGAACTCACTGTGCTCCAAGTGAGTGAAAAAAAACATTCCCAATGTCTCTGTCCCAGCTTCAAACGAAAGTCGATCCACGCTCCAGTGATCGTCAGAACGATGTTGTATCGAGACCAGAATCCCACTCGGTTGACAGTCACACTGCCAAAGATAGGCAAAAGTGTCCTCAAGAGGCGGCTGGGAAATCACACCTTCGGGTATGGACGTTCAACGGCTCCCAATCAGCGAACCGCAAATTCCCACTCAAAATCCACATTACACACACACACCAGATTAACGTCTGGATGGTTGTGAAAATGGTTGAAGCGAGGTGAAGAACCTGGAGCGATGCGAAATCAGGCGCGAGGGAAAATGGCCAACAGTCCGTTCTCGGAACGTAACGGCACTCCAATGATTCTCTTCGGAATCAACTGCAAAACCTGTCACACAGGTTTAACTGTCACAGCGATAACAACTCTGTCGCAGGAATCCCTTTCCCAGGAAACCCAAAGTTCACTTGAGACCCCCGTTCGCCAGCGTTTGCTCAAAACCTCAACGCAGCTCGGCTCCTTCTCCTACCTCACTCACTGCGCCTCCCTTTTCTCCTCTTCCTCCTCTGCTTCTTCCTCTTCTTCTTCATCCGGTTCCCGATCCGGTTTCTGGTTTCTTTTTAAAACATTAATTTTTTTTACCTTTTGAAAACAGTTATTTCCAATTCACTTAAACGATAACAATAATAGTACATGCAACCAAAAATGTTTACAGTGGATGATAACCACAACAACGGACATGACGAATCCGGAACACATCCACCAAACAGTGATGACTCCATCTACATCTCGCTGTCTGATAACATGGACCAACTTCTATCCAATCATTCCAACTCTCTTTTCCTCATATGTGGTGATTTAATTGTCATCATGCCAGCTGGCTGGGTGTGGGTATCTCTCTCACCAGCCACGGCTCCTCAGCAAAGGACTTCTGCAACTCATTGGGACTGACACAATCTGTCAATTTCCCGACCTGGATCTCAGTCAACGGAGAATCTTCTCTTATGTACTTGGTTATGACTAACTTCCATGCAAATGTCTGCTGCTCTTCTTCTGCTCCAATCGGTTCATCTGACCATATGCTTGTTTAAGTGGACATCTCTCTGGCCATTCCCAGAGAGCCTCCTCAGCGTCGACGAGTCTGGCATTTAACTCGGGCCGACTGGCACAGTCTTAAAGCAACCATCAATCATCTGGATTGGTCTCCTATCTCTACTGCCTCTGACACCAACTCATCCTGGGAATTCTTCCAAAGTAAACTGCTCTCTCTCATGCACAGATTTATCCCATCTCGTCTTCAGTTGTCATACCCTTCCTCCTGTCCATGGTACACGGAATCTTGTGGTGAGGCAGTTGCCCTGAAAGAACTTGACTTCGCCTCCTGTAAGACAAATGCAACGGAAGGAAATCTAATTTCCTTTCACAAATCCCGGAACAAGTGTGTGTCCACTCTCAGGAGAGCAAGGAAACAATATCTCTCCACTCTCAAGACTGAACTCTCAAACCTGTCTCCCTCTTCCAAATGCTGGTGGCGTCTGGTCAAATCTGTTTCTGGTGTTTGTTCCCCTTCCATCCCCTCCCTTACCTCAAACGGATACACAGCTGACTCCGCACGTGAAAAAGCTGAATGCCTCAACTCTGTGTTTGCCTCAAAATATTGTGTCCCGGACCCATTTTGCCTCTGTACCTACCTTTCCCAGTCAAACCCAGCTGCTTCTGGACTCTGTGTCCTTCTCTCCTGACAAGGTGGATAAGTTTCTGTCAATCCTCGACAATGATTCTGCAACTGGACCAGACGGCATCAGCCCAAGGGTCCTAAAATCCTGCTCTGCCGCTCTTTCACAGCCTCTGTCTGTTCTCTTCACCCTCTATTTTGCTCAAGGTCATCTGCCATCAGCTTGGAAATCAGCCAACATTACCTCTTCACACAAAAAAGGTGCAAAAACAGATCCTTGCAACTACAGACCAATCAGCCTGCTCCCAATAATCAGCAAGGTCATGGAATCAATTATCGCTTCTGACATCAAATCCTTCCTCTTCTCCAATGGCTTGATCTCGGATCATCAACTTGGTTTCAGACCAGGTCACTCCACTCTGGACATGCTGCTTCTGCTGTCTCAACAATGGATGGAGGTCCTCAATGTCAAACAGGAAATTAGAGCTGTCGCCTTTGACATATCTCGTGCCTTCCATACGGTCTGGCACCCCGCTCTGCTCACCAAACTCTCCTCCAATGGAATCCATGGAAATCTCCAAAAATGGCTTGCGGACTTCCTTTCTGGTCGTAGTCAACGTGTGGCCCTGAAAGGGTTTCTCTCATCTCCCCTTCCTGTTCAGGCTGGAGTTCCCCAAGGCAGTGTTCTGGGCCCTGTGCTTTTTCTGGTCTTCATCAATGATCTCTCCGAGTCTCTGGAAAATCCTCTCTATCTCTTTGCTGATGACTCCACTCTCTGCCGGTCAATTCCTCATCCCTCAGATCGGCAGTCTGCAGCCTCCTCACTCTCTGCAGACCTAGACAAAATCAGACTGTTCAAACAAGTGGAACATGTCTTGCAAACCTGACAAATCTCACACTCTCACTATGTCTCTCCGAAAAGACCGACTGGACAACCCTCCCATCTACTTTCTGAACAATCCTCTCCAAGAAGTTCTGTCACTCAAGCGTTTGGGTCTCACTATCTGCCCTGATCTTTCCTGAAAAAACCACATTTCCAAGCTGGCCTCCAAAGCCAGTTGCCGGCTAGGCATCCTCCGTCGTGCGAAGTCCTTCCTTGGCACACCTGAGCTCCTCACCACATGCAAGGCTTTCATCCGCAGCTCAATGGAATACTGTTCTCCCCTCTGGGCTGGTGTTCCTGCCTCACACCCAGCTCGTCTTTACACTGTTAAAACCAAAGCTTTCAGAATTATTGGAATCTCCCGTGATGAAGCTAACTCTGAGGTCCTTTCACTCACTCACCGCATGCAGGTAGGTGGTCTTTCTGTGTTTTCCAACTCCTATCCGGCCTAGCTCCCCCAGCTCTGTCCGTGCTCTGTCCCCAAAATATTCCGACATGTCGCACAAGATCTGCCAGCAACCCTCTTCTCGTGAAACTGCCAAAATCAAGACTCTCTACTCACCTTCACTCCTTCATTCGTCTCCTCCCACCACTGGAATAAACTCCCTCACTCTCGTCAATCCCACTCCTCCCTCCAGGTCTTTAAAACAGCTGTTCACCACCATCTCTTATCTTCCCCCATCCAAAACCTTGATCTTTTCTACCCCTGTTAATTCACCCCAGACCCACTTTTTTGAAATACCGACTTCTTTCCTGGAAGCCCTAGCAGTGTCCATGTGTTTTTTTTACGTCTCCCACCCCCTCTCCCACCCCCTCCTCCACCCCCTTCCCATGCCTCCTCCCCCCAAGCCCTCACCCTCCCACAGATCTCCCGATATCCCTGCTCTCCATGTTGTGTCCTGCTCCCTTTATCACACGTTTTATGTGTCAGTTTGTCTTTTTGTGATGAATGTTATCTCTTACACGAACCTCGATCTTGTATACAAAAAAAATAAAGAAAATAAACAGTCAGGTGGAGGTATGTGTGCTCTACCTTGTGACGGTCTCGTTTATTATTGTGATTTCATGACTGTTCGGATGAAGATTCATCAGAAATGAATATTTGCTACATCATTGAACAGGCAATTGATTTAACCTTTCAAATGATATGCAACAATTAACGAAAGGTTTATTCAAATTGAGGCAGGAGGTTGCTGAGCAGCCATATTCCCGAAATTTCAGAGTATGAAGTTCACTTCACGTGACTATGGGCACCTATCAACAAGGTACCTGAAGTACAAATATCCAACCCAATATATTTTATGTTAACATCGTGTTACTCACGCAGGACATCCAAAGGAATAAAAAGATGCCAACCAGGTATGGTTCTAGGGGTGGGGGTGCACGACCAGCCGGCGGACCACGTGGGCCTCAATTCCCAGGGTGTTCCGTTTCCAAGCAGCTCGCTTACCGCTCGCCAAGCGGCTCGCTTGATTCAAAGCGCTCAAGTAAGCACTCCAAGGTAACAGAGCGGAGTGTTCGACACCTGTTATCATCGATATTACAAGCGGCCTGCTGATGGAACACACCCCTGCTGCTCACCTCCTCTTTTATCCTTCGCTCTTCTCCCTCATTACTTCGAAGATCTGTCTCAAAACACCGTTGCTCGGCAACGGAAGAGGCGGAAGTGGAGGGCAAACGATCAGGGGTGAAAGTGCAACTTGGTCAAAGAAGAAATGTGAATATTTCCGCAGACAGAGTGCAGAATGGCTGAATTATAAATAAAACATTGTTAAAACCAGGACGACTTTACTTCTCTACAACACAATAATTCACCTTTTGGGCGTGGTCAGCACTCCAAGCACCTGTGGATCGCATGAAATGCTCGTCCTGGCTTCTTCCTCAGCTGAGGTAAATGTTATTTTAAAATCAGTGGAAGATAATAACAAGAGATCATTTGAGGATTACTCACCGGAGCTTTCAGATTAAATCATTTCAATTAATTTAACTCCTGCTTGGTCAAAAGACACGACCAGCGGCGGGAGAAGTTCAAGAGAAAACACACAACGGGCGGGAAATCTAAACGGTGTTTCCTACGACGTCCGCGTTTAGTTGTTAAATGTTGTACATTTCGCTTTTCACATCAGAATATAAGAATCTAGTTCAAGTGAACGGTCGCAGGCAGAGATGTCGCGTTTGTGTCAAGGACGAAGTGATTCGATTTTGGTGAATATCTGGATTCGGCGACTAGAATTTTTAATTGATTCTTCACCATTGGGAGATGGGGCCAAAACGATACATGGCAGGATATCTCAAAAAGTTGTGGACGGATTTGGACGAAACTTCGGGGACCGGTTGGGTGTCCGACAAGGTCAAATAGATTCGAAGTTAAGCCTTGACTGATTATTCAGTTGAGGATTCTGTGTTTGGGGTTCACAGATCTGCGAACGTCCCCCATTACATGGATTGTTTATTTATTATTTTTAATACCGAGGCAGATGCCCCCTACTATACACCCTGAACTTGGCCCTCGAGTGTCCATAGCTGTGTATAGAAGAGGATTGTGAAGCGCCAACCCATTGCTTTCAAGGGCATTATCTGCTTATTTGGGTCTTTTGTAATTCTTGTCAATAAAATGAACCCCAATATTTCTTCCCCATTCAAATCATATAATTTACAGGTCCAAGGGACGGTATTCATTCATTCATTTCGGTTTTTTGAAATATTTAAACACTGGGCAAGGCAGTTCGAAGACTGAAATTTGTCAAATTTACAATAATAAAACTGTTTCAAAAAACTTACAAATGTACATAAAAATAATATTAATCAGATAAAATTACATTCATAAATTTAATAAATATAAAATTACATCAATCAAAATATCAAAATAAGTATATGGCATAAATAAACATGTGTTATGTTGGTTGGGTCGGGCTTTTCTAGATCCAGGTAGATCTGCATAGGTCGGTGCTTCGTCTGTCGGGAAAGGGAATCTCGATGTAATAAGTTCTGTAGCCGGAATGTCGGATTAAGTGTGCAGCTGTGATCATGCGAGGATGATCGGGTGATAGGTAGAAGAGGGATTAGGCTAACTCCCCGGTATGTCAAACCTCTGTGATCATTCGGTGTCCCTTATGGCAACACATCACATGTGTTGTTAGATTCATTAGTGCACACACTAATTAAATTCCTCTCCGGCACAAGACGATAAAACTGACCGGAAGAGCAGACAGCAACACATCACATGCATTAGTTAGATCCATTCGTGCACACACGAATTAAATTCCCCTCCGGCACAAGACGATAAAACTGACTGGAAGAGCAGACAGCAACACATCACATACATTAGCTAGATCCATTAGTGCCCACACTAATTGAATTCCCCTCCGACACAAGACGATAAAACTGACCGGAAGAGCAGACAGCAACACATCACATACATTAGTTAGATCCATTAGTGCACACACTAATTAAATTCCCCTCCGACACAAGACGATAAAACTGACCGGAAGAGCAGACAGCAACACATCACATACATTAGTTAGATCCATTAGTGCACACACTAATTAAATTCCCCTCCGCCACAAGACGATAAAACTGACCGGAAGAGCCTACAGCAAACGACCGCACACTACGGCGCCACAACAAGCAGACATCGCACAGGCTGGCCAAAGAGTCATGCCTCGGAGAACTCGTGATTGACAGGAGGGGGAGGGGCGAGCAACAACCTGAGCACCGGTTGGAGAGAAGAGAGGATGAAGGATGTGCAACACTGATTGGACACCACAAGGATGTGCGACCGTTGCACGGTCGGAAGAGCTTCCAACAAACGACATGCTGATTGGAGGAAAAAGACCAGGACGTGAGGAAGGCGCAAAAAGCCGCAAGGAAACGACGCACTGATTGGCAGAGATAGAGAGCTGACATCAGAAGACGTCTGAAAGAGGTAAACGGAGATGGACATTTTTTCCTCTTCTCGCTTCCCTCTTCGCCTCTGCCTCTTCCTACCTTCCCGCGATGGAGACCGTTCCTTTCTTATTTTGTTGCCCTTTGCGCGTTCCTGTGCTGGCGGACCTCTCATCTTGGTTCCGGACAAGGGGGCGATTCCGCTAGACGAGTCCGGGCACAGCCGGAGGAGCGAGCTGCACTCCACTCGTTCTAGTCATTGGGAGGGCCAGTGGAACACCAGCAGACGAGCCGAGCGATTCGTGCCGACCGGAGCCACGTCGGATGGAGCATGATCGTCCTGAGACACAGACCGAGATAAGCCCAACACAAACACGGACACAACGTTTTATTTTATTCTTTATTCCCCTGTGCTGTATTTGAAGTCTGTGAGTGGGATCCCAATCAAGGTTTTAGTTCTTCCATCGCGAAATAAATATTTATATTTGTGCATTTTACATCCGCGTTGGGTTAATAATAATAATAATAATGCATTTATTTTATATAGCGCTTTTCAGGAAGCCCAAAGACGCTTTGACAGAGTGCAAAACATAACGCATAGCAAAACATAAAGACAATTGCAAAAAAAGAAGAATCAATAGGGAAATATTCAAAGCACAAAGGAGGGAGAAGGAGAGGAGATAGTCAGGGGTTAGATGCTGTGGGTTAAATGTTGAATGCAGTGTTGAACAGGTGGGTCTTGAGTGATGTTTTGAATGTGGTGAGTGAGGAGGAGTCTCTGATGGTGTGAGGTAGCGAGTTCCAGAGGGTGGGAGCAGCGATGGAGAAGGCCCTGTCCCCCCAGGATCTAAATTTGGTCCGGATGGGGGGGGGTCAGGAGGTTGGTACCAGCAGAGCGGAGGTTGCGGGTGGGAGTGTGTCTGGAGAGGAGGTCAGCCAGGTAGGATGGGGCCAGGTTATGGAGGGCTTTGTAGGTCAAGAGGAGGATTTTGTACTGGATTCTCTGGGAGATGGGGAGCCAGTGAAGCTTGTAAAGGACGGGGGTGATGTGGTCACGGGTCCGGGAATGGGTGAGTAGACAGGCAGCGGAGTTCTGAATGTATTGGAGTTTATTGGTGATTGTTGAGGGTGAACCATAAAGGAGGCTATTGCAGTAGTCCAGACGGGAAGTGATGAAGGCGTGGATGAGGGTTTCTGCAGCCACAGAGGAGAGGGATGGACGGAGACGGGCGATGTTTTTCAGGTGGAAGAAGGCTGTCTTTGTGATCTGTTTAGTGTATTTGTCGAAGGAGAGGGTTTGGTCAAAGATGATGCCAAGATTCCGGATGTGAGGGGAGGTGGACACTGGGAAACCGTCGATGTTGAGGGCAAAGTTATGGGTGGACTTGGTGAGCGTTTTTGGGCCAATGATGATTATTTCAGATTTATCACAGTTAAGTTTGAGGAAGTTGATTTGAAGCCAGGATTTTATTTCAGTGATGCAGTTTGTCAGGATAGAGTGGGTGGCGGTGGAGATGGACTTGGTGGAGATGAAAAGCTGGATGTCATCGGCGAAGCAGTGGAATTGGAGACCATGACGGCGGATTAAGTGACCGAGGGGGGACAGGTAAAGGATAAAGAGGAGGGGGCCAAGAACTGAACCTTGGGGGACACCTTGGGGGAGGGGAGCAGTGGGGGATTTGCAGTTATTGATGGAGATGAACTGACGTCTGTCAGAGAGGTATGATTTAATCCAAGAGAGGGCAGTGCCGGTAATGTTAAAGGTGGTTTCAAGTCGGGTGAGGAGGATGGTGTGATCGATGGTGTCAAAGGCAGCGCTGAGGTCGAGGAGGATGAGAATGTTGAGGTTGCCAGCATCAGAGGAGAGGAGAAGGTCGTTGGTGATTTTGAGGAGAGCAGTTTCAGTACTGTGGTTGGACCGGAATCCGGATTGGAATGTTTCATACAGGTTATTGGCAGAGAGGTGATGCTTGAGTTGAGTGGCTACAGCGCGTTCCAAAACCTTTGACAGAAAGGGTAGGTTGGAGATGGGTCTGAAGTTATTTAGGGTGTCAGGGTTTAGTCCAGGTTTTTTCAGAATGGGGGTAACAGCAGCAATTTTGAGGGATGGTGGGACGATGCCTGTAGACAGGGAGGAGTTTATTGTTGCAATGATAAGTGGAGAGAGAGCAGGAAGGGAGGCCTTGACAAAGCTGGAGGGGATGGGGTCAAGAGTGCAGGTGGCAGTTTTCATTCCGATGAGGAGTTCAGAGAGGTCAGTAGGGGAGACTGGGGAGAATTGAGACAGGGGATGGCAGGATAAGGGGGGGCAGGTGGTTTGAGGGGGAGCGGGTGCGGCGGTGGTCAAGCTGTTGTAGATGTTTTCAATTTTGCGTTGGAAGAATGAAAGGAAGGAGATGCAGTTGTCTATTGTGAATGACTGGGTGGTGGTGTTCAGGGGGCTGAGGAGTTTGTTTATTGTAGAGAAGAGTGCTTTTGGGTTTCCGGAGCCAGAGTGGATAATTTGAGAGTAGTAGGCGGAGCGGGCGCGGGAGAGGGCATCTTTATAGTGTTGTATGTGGTCCTTGTAGGCCTGGGAGTGAACTGTGAGACCTGTTTTATTGCGGAGTCTTTCAAGTTGGCGAGCACGAGTTTTCATTAGGCGGAGCTCAGGGGTAAACCAGGGAGCAGAATGGGTGAAAGAAACTGTTTTGGTTTTTATAGGCGCAATTTGGTCAAGGCAGGAAGAGAGAGTGTGGTTGTAGTAGTCAGTGAGGTCAGAAGGGGTGTGGAGGTCAACGAAGGGAGAAGTGGACATTTTTTCAGAGAGGGTCGATGAGAATGAGGCAGGTGAAAAAGCGTTTAGCTTACGGAAGTTGATAGTGCGATAATGCCTTGGTGCTGGGGTGGGGATGTTGATGGTCAGAGTGATGGCTAGGTGGTCAGAGAGAGTGAGGTCGGAGCCAGAGAGATGGTGCAAAATTAGTCCAGTAGAGCAGACAAGGTCCAAAATGTGACCACGGTTATGGGTAGGAAAGTTGACATGTTGAGTGAGGTTAAAGCAGGTGAGTAAATCAGTGAAGTCAGTGGTTAGCGTGGAGTCAGTGGAGTCCATGTGGATATTGAAATCACCAAGGAGGAGGATTGAGGGGGAGAGGGAACATAGCTGGGTCAGAAAGTAGGAGAAGTCAGACAGGAATGATGGGTGTGGTTTGGGAGGGCGGTAGACAACAGCCATGACTGACTGTGTGTGACCAGAGAGTTTAAAAGCCAGGTGTTCAAATGATGGAGCAGATGAGATGGAGATGAGGTTGGTCTTGATGTCTTGTCGGTGAATAACGGCAATTCCACCACCTCGGCCCTCCGAGCGTGGTTTATTGATGTAAGAATATCCATTGGGTGTGGTGAGGTTGAGCGTGTAGTAGTCCAGTGGTTGTTGCCAGGTCTCAGTGAGACAGAGAAAGTCCAGTTTATTTTCCAGGATGTAGTCGTTCAGGATGAGGCATTTGTTGTTGAGGGACCGGGTATTGAACAGGGTGAGCTTGATGTTGTTTTGTACGGCGGGTATGAATCCAGGTGATTTGGCCAGGGTTCGCAGACAGGAGGTGCGATTTTGTGCGTTGTTGTGACCAGGTGTGTTGGGACGATGAGTGGGAGTGCGCTGAGCCGACCAGAGGATGGGGATGGAGTGACCTGATTGTAAATAAACAAACTTACGACCGGAGCCACGGTGAATGTACCTGGGTCGACGCAGGAGTCCATTCGATCTGATTGCAGAGATGCATGATGGGGTGGAGCGGGTTTTAAGCAGGAGAAGCCTTGCGGCAGAGTACCGCAGAGCCATGCCAGCAGGAGCGAAGGCAAAGCGAGCACGCGGCCAAGGGTGAGGAGGCGAAACAATCGACACAACCAACGGGAGTGGGCCCGAGGAAACAGCGATGGAGCCGAGCAGGTGAAGCCCGGAGCAGCAGAGCAGAGCCGGGACCGCGCAGAGGAAGACTCAATGGCCATAAATCCGCCACGACCACCAGGAAAGCAAGACACGGACAATGGTCCAGTCAGAGAAGCGGCGAGCAAACGACGCCAGCGTCCTCTCACGACCGGACCGGAAAAACCGGTTGAGTTGAATAGGGTTGAGTTGATTTTCAGGGTGAAGACACCGTCAGACCGACAGGTAAGCCGCAGCATTCTCCCCCAAACCCCCCTCCCCCCCCATAACCCCCCACCAACCCCCGCTCGTGTTTGATCTGCCACTGCATTGGAAACGCCTCATCTTACTATAATTCACCAAATGTCCGTCTGTCTGTTCGAAGGTACCGCAAAAACTGCTGAACCGATCGCAAAGATATTGTTATAGATCGCGGTTAGATGTTATAGACCGAGCGGTGGTTTAGAACCGCGACCTAACAAAACTCACCCGATTCACCCAGACTTTGGCCGTATCGCACCCCAGCTGCTCAATGAGGGAAAAGACGAAAACGACGCAATGCAAAGAGGAAAATGAAGACAAACAGGTTGGAAATACTACTAAATTTATTCCTACTATTTACACACAAGCAACAAAAAGCAATTCAGTTTATTTACAAGTACAAGACGCATGTGACACAGTGCAAATTTAGCTTATCTACAGACTTAACTTATTACCCAGGACAGAACAAACAAAGACGACTCACACGGGGAATGCCAGGGATGGCAGAAGGTGGATGGCTGGCGGGAGAGGAAAGGTCCAAGGGGGGTCTTGCAGCACAACCGGCGCGTTCAGCAGCCGCCGTTCCGTTTCGGCCCTGCTCCGAACCGCCGTTCAGGCCCCCTTTGGCGGTCGGGTGTCGCGGCTGCGGTGGCCTCCGTCCGCTGCGTTCCCAGGACTTGTCTCACTGGTCTGGTCCCTCAACCCTCAACTCTTTCTTGCTTCTCTCACTCCTCACCACCGACTTCTCTCTCTGGCAACCGACTGTGACCAACTCCTTGCAACTCTCTTTCTTCTTCTCTTCTCTTCTCATCTCATGCTCATCTCCAAGGCCTCTCTCTTAAAGCAGTCCCTTACAGTCGCTTTTATCACCTCCAGCGAAATCAAGCCGCCGACTCCGAGGGCACACCTACCGGGTCACTCACCGCGACCCTCGGGCTCCGCCCCGGACGACGACGGGCGGGCGCGCCCCTCCCCTCCTCTGACGAGGTGGAGACACGCCTTTCTTCCCTGACTCGAGCCTCGTGGTCAATGGCGGTTATTGGAGGGGAGGTGATTGGGAATCGAGGCTCAGCAATGACGAGAGGGGATGTAATATGGCAATCGAGGGTCGGCAATCACGAAAGGGGGGATGTGAAGGAAATGGGGATTTTTGGGGATGGGAATGGAAGGGGATCTATTCTCTTTCACTGGTGCAATGGAGTATTTCAATTAATGGGAGACACAGCCTTATCTTAAAACACAGAATAAGATATAACTATCGAACATGAATATCCTATGATTGGCTGACGTGTATGCTTGTGGACTATGGGACGCCCTTTTGATCTTACACAGCTCCGGAGGCAGGAGGCACAGCACAACAACAATAATAATAATCATACAGCACACAATAAAAAAATATATATGCAGTCCTCATATCCACAACACTGCACTCTCCTCCTCTTAGGCACGTCCCGGGCCTACAACTTTTAGCTTTAGCGTGACACGTAGGTGTAGTTCCCTCTATTTTTAACCTGACCCTGAGTGCGACAGTTTAAACATAAATAAATGTGTCCCGCTGCTCCATTGCACCCTGCCTAACAGACTTTCGCCCACAGTTAACCGAATTGCGGAATGGTCTTCAAACTATACACTGACGGTGGGGAGCATTATTTACAATGACTCTGCTTTTATTTACAAAACTAACCCAGGACCTGTAATTGTTCTTTCTGGGGGGAGGACAGTCTGCTCTGCATCAATGCACCATTAAAGCACCCAAAAACGCACCAATACACACCCAAGCACCAATCGGTGCAGTCCCCATTGTTCAATGAATAAAATAAAACCAACAAACCCAACCCTGCAGGTGTCTCTTGCTCTTCGGCTCCCTCTGCTGGTTATCATTATTTCTTCCAGTTGTTGTCATTTTCTTTGCTTTGCTTACTGGCGGCCTATTTTCAATAAAACTTGCACCCAATGTGTCCTTTTTATTTATTTATGGCCCACCAGGCCGACTATGTGTATGGTTCACCTGTGGGGCATTGGTGCCCTGTGGCCAAGGTCCGCTAGCAAGATTTCGGGCCCTCATGGCCGGTTCCAGCAGAGGGGCCATGCCCCAACCCATGGGGTCCATAAGTGGTGCTCGGCCACTGACATGTGGTCCATAATGTGGTGCATCGATGCAGACAGCTGGTTCTGGGAATTTCGGGCGCACAATGGCCGACCCACGCACGCTCCCCTCGGCGCCCAACGGCGCTCAGGTCCTCATGTGGGAGACAAAAAAAGGGGGGACAAGACAGATGAGCGAGGGGTAAGGTCTCAAGGGTACACATCAAAAAGGCAATGCAAGGCGAAATGCGTACGGAGGGCGAAGTGAGAAAGCTCGTCCCTACCGTACGTCACCCCCCTGTTACCTAGCCCACCCTTGCCCTTACCCCATATGTACAAAACCTACACATTACCAATTCGTCACTACTGTCACGTCTTCCCCATATTTCCCCTATATCAAATTCGTCTCCACAATCCCTCTACTTCAAAATTTGCCATCATCAATTCATCATCAATCCTCATAAGGAGGCAGAGATGGAACATCAAAGCACAATGTCACACCCACGTCATGATGCGTCTCACATTCCAAACATTTGCACAATAAAAAAATAATAAAACCTGGCATGGTGTGGAGTTACCTGTCACCTCCGGTGAGTGGGTGCAGATGGTGCGAGGAGATCCTCCATCCTAACTATCCTCTAAATGACTTTAACACACTTTACACTACCTGGGGTCTTTCTCCGGCCAAACCATTGGCCCTCTTACACTATGGGTTCTAAAAACCAATTCCCATTGGCCAAACTGTGGTGCTTTTCAATTTGGGGTCTCACTCCCCCGATTCATCTCCCGGTGCCCTCGCACAATTTCTGGGCCGCGACGTGTAGCTCTCCCAACAGGTCTACCCACCTGCACACCTCCACCACTGTAGTTGCCACCCGAGCTTACCTAGCTCCTCACCCTAACCTATCTAACTGGGGGCAGCCCCTCTCCTGGCTCTGTCACCCCATGGTGCCCTCTGGCACTGGGCTACCCGGGTCCGTCCTCCGGATCCTCGGGCCCCATCCACAACAACTACTACCGGCTCCCAGAGCCCACCTGCGGCCTCACCTGGCCGACATCCTCACAGTGGTGGAGTGCTCAAACAACTACACACACTAACAGGCTACACGCCCAGCCATTTCCACAACACTAATGCACCCATCCACAGACCATTCTTTCACCCGCACCACAGATGCCAATATCCAACCACAATTTACCTGTACCCTCTACCTAACACTTACACTACCCGCCCCGGGTATCCGTGATGGGGGTCCACTCTTCCCCCATTCACACCTTCGCACCATCCACTCCACTCCACAATTTCCACCATACTCACTCCACGACCATCCATTCCAATACTCCATACCATTTATTCCATACACCTGTCTTTCATTCACCTGTCGTTGCACACCTGTGCAATCTCACCTGGTGCCACCTGCACCCTCCTCCTCTTTCTGGACCAGTTGGTCAACGCAACACACATCACCATCACTCATTCATACACTGCTCCACACACCTGTTCAGTTGCACACCTGTGCAATCACACCTGTTCCATTCTCACCTGTTCAATCCTCACACACACGGCATCATCTCAGCTAACTTCTCCCCTCTGAAACTTGCGCTTCCCAGTCGTCCCTTTAAACTATTGCGCTCCCACGTCATTATCATCCATACTAATCTACCTGCGTCCCCACTACAGGTATCAGTCACTAACTAAACTTAACGTTACCTAATGTCAATCTTCGCTAGATCCCTACACACCATATCCTAACCCACCCGGGCTAGTTTTCACTGCCATACACCCCATAATCTAGTGCTCCTTTGCCCCCATCTGTGAGGGATGGTGGATTTGCCATCCCATCACATCGGGGGTCTCTCACTACCAATTTCGCTCGTCCAAATCCAACAATTCAAAAATTTTCCATTTACTGCCAATTCCATTCACTTTTCTAAATTTCGTTTTAAATCACTATCACTATCACCATCACCCGTCTACTTATTACATCCTCTCGGTGCGCCAATTCACATCACCCGTCTACTTATTACATCCTCTCGGTGCGCCAATTCACATCTACAGCCCGGCTTCGTACAGCCGAGCAATGAACGCGGGTCGTTTTGTGCCAGCGGCTGGATACGTCCCGCATTCGGGGCAGGGACGGAGGCTTACCCGGGCCGAGATCCCATGCACCACTTCGGCGTGGAGCCATCCAATGTCCCGATCTCGACCTGCCGGCACGTCTCAATAGAAAGTGGTCGCCATGACGACCCTTCCTATCGAGCTGCCCGCTCCGCCTTGTGGAGCCCGGACGCGGCCGCTCCACGCGAGGCCCAGCGTGGATCGCGCACGGCGGTCCTTTCGAACCCGCCGTGGCTCGGATCTCCGCTGGTTCTCGCGGCACGCGAAGCCCGGCACGCACCGAGGGCCCGATCCGGCTAAAAGTCGACCTAACCTTTAACCCGGTTACCGTCGACGCTTCACCTGCAGGCCTACATGCATACGCTACCTCTTTCTTGCTCATACATGCAGCCGTTCCCATTCTCCTCGTACCTTTTCTTTCACACCTCGGTACACTCATTCCGCTCACCGACTTGGTCACACACCTGACCACCGAACACTTTGGCACACATTCGTTGCTCGCACACCTCACCAATACACCTCTTCGCGCCCCTTTCTCGGTCACCTCCTTTGTGACAATCACAGGTGTGCTCTCACCCGCACACCCAACCACGTGTCTCACTACCAATTCCAGCGTGCATTCCCACTCACGCTCTACCATTCCAGGTGTGCATCCTTCTATTCCAGGTGTACATCCTCGCTCACCTGCCACAACCAACTCACGCTCCGTTTCACTCTCACTACTCTCACCTCCACTCTCGGTCGCGCACTCACCCTTACTCTTGACAGCATGCGCTTTCCCCATGCACCCGTCCGTTACACACCTTTCTCGCGCATCCTCCCGCGCACACTTCTTCGTTACTTCCTCCGTAACACTCACCACAGGCATGCATTCTCCCTTACTCTTGACAGCATGCGCTTTCCCCATGCACCCGTCCGTTACACACCTTTCTCGCGCATCCTCCCGCGCACACTTCTTCGTTACTTCCTCCGTAACACTCACCACAGGCATGCATTCTCCCTTACTCTTGACAGCATGCACTTTCCCCATGCACCCGTCCGTTACACACCTTTCTCGCGCATCCTCCCGCGCACACTTTTTCGTTACTTCCTCCGTAACACTCACCACACCGCGCTTCCCTGTGCTCCCTCGCACACGCGCTACGACCGGCTCACTCCTGACGGTACACTCACTCCTCGGCGTGCACTTTTTCCTCACACACCCCATGGTCGGACATTCTCGCACACCTCTTTTTTCGCACACCAGACCTGTCGCACACTTCACCAACGGCCTCTCACGAACACCCGGATCCAAACCAATCCCCAAGCCAACTGAAGCTTTCCTCACATCATATACATTGCCACTCACCTCCGTACCTTGTCTCCGCACCTCCTTTGCCACCTGCAAACTTTTTATTTGGTTAGTGAGCATCACATCATGATTTGAACACAGACCTTGTACATATTCCATGACTTCCTCCTTTATCTCCCTCTTAGTTTCTGTCCGTCCCTTCTTAATTTCACTCACCTCTTCTCCCACTTCCTCTAGTTTTTGTTTAACCTCTTTTATTTCTCGGTGCGTCCCCTCAAGTTCGTCCTCTAAGGCTACCGTGACCGTCTCTATGTGCATCCTCACCTGCCGGTCCTTTGTCTCCATTATCTCTGTCACCTCCTCCACCCTCATTGTCAGTTCCTCCCGTACCATCTGACATTGCCTCTGCGTCGCTATTAATTCGTTTTTAATTTCTTTTTGTGTCGCCTTTAACCCTCCTAGTACCGCAGTGTTCTTTTGAACCTGCTCCACTAACTTAGTTTGTCCCTCTGTCAGCTGCTCCACCTCCTCCGTCAGATCTTCTATTCCCCCCTGTAACTTTGCCGTATTATTTCTCACCTCTTTCTCTATACGCTTTTCGCCTCGCTTTACCTCCTCGCGCAGCCCCGAGACCTCCTCACTCACCCCTCGTCGTATTTCCTCCATCTGGTTCCCCATCTGTTCGATTTCCCGAGCGGATTGTTCCCCTATTTCCCGCAATTTGTCCTCCATCCTATTTTCTAACCCCATTAACCCATTTTTCACTCCCTCTATCTGATTCTCCTGGGCAGCCATTCTATTTTCTACCCCCTCTAACCCATGTCTCACCTCTTTTATCCCATTGTCTAACCCCTCAAAATTTTTGTCTACCTTCTCACCAGTACCCCTCGCTTCGTCCCTCATTACCCCCATCTTGCCCTCCAATCGCTCACCCTGAGCATCCATCCGGTTCCCCATTACCCCCAATTGGTTCCCCATTACCCCCAATTGCTCACTCTGAGCATCCATCCGGTTCCCCATTACCCCCAATTGCTCACTATTCTGGGCCATAAGGGCCTTCATTTGTATAAAAAAAAGGTTCAAATCCATTGGCATCTCCGGTTCGCCTACCGCGACCATGGGCGTGGCTAAATGTGGCGCCGCTGTAATCACGTGCGCTAGAGCGCCATTTTGTGCACCTGAAATTCCCGCAACCACATTGCCATTTTCCTCCTCCCTTTCTTCCCCGAAGTCCTGGGTTACTTCTAACCCCTCTATCTCTCCCACCGGCATCCCGTCGCCTTGGACAGCCATGGCGCGATTTCAAAATTCGGGCTCTTCCTTTAAAACAAAACAAAGTTCGGCAGCTCGTAATTTTGACCAAAATTTTTTTTCTAGATGTTTTAAAAATTTGGTTCGGGCCCCGAATCTCACTCCCAGACACCAATTGTTATAGATCGCGGTTAGATGTTATAGACCGAGCGGTGGTTTAGAACCGCGACCTAACAAAACTCACCCGATTCACCCAGACTTTGGCCGTATCGCACCCCAGCTGCTCAATGAGGGAAAAGACGAAAACGACGCAATGCAAAGAGGAAAATGAAGACAAACAGGTTGGAAATACTACTAAATTTATTCCTACTATTTACACACAAGCAACAAAAAGCAATTCAGTTTATTTACAAGTACAAGACGCATGTGACACAGTGCAAATTTAGCTTATCTACAGACTTAACTTATTACCCAGGACAGAACAAACAAAGACGACTCACACGGGGAATGCCAGGGATGGCAGAAGGTGGATGGCTGGCGGGAGAGGAAAGGTCCAAGGGGGGGTCTTGCAGCACAACCGGCGCGTTCAGCAGCCGCCGTTCCGTTTCGGCCCTGCTCCGAACCGCCGTTCAGGCCCCCTTTGGCGGTCGGGTGTCGCGGCTGCGGCGGCCTCCGTCCGCTGCGTTCCCAGGACTTGTCTCACTGGTCTGGTCCCTCAACCCTCAACTCTTTCTTGCTTCTCTCACTCCTCACCACCGACTTCTCTCTCTGGCAACCGACTGTGACCAACTCCTTGCAACTCTCTTTCTTCTTCTCTTCTCTTCTCATCTCATGCTCATCTCCAAGGCCTCTCTCTTAAAGCAGTCCCTTACAGTCGCTTTTATCACCTCCAGCGAAATCAAGCCGCCGACTCCGAGGGCACACCTACCGGGTCACTCACCGCGGCCCTGGTTGGTCGCGCGACCCTCGGGCTCCGCCCCGGACGACGACGGGCGGGCGCGCCCCTCCCCTCCTCTGACGAGGTGGAGACACGCCTTTCTTCCCTGACTCGAGCCTCGTGGTCAATGGCGGTTATTGGAGGGGAGGTGATTGGGAATCGAGGCTCAGCAATGACGAGAGGGGATGTAATATGGCAATCGAGGGTCGGCAATCACGAAAGGGGGGATGTGAAGGAAATGGGGATTTTTGGGGATGGGAATGGAAGGGGATCTATTCTCTTTCACTGGTGCAATGGAGTATTTCAATTAATGGGAGACACAGCCTTATCTTAAAACACAGAATAAGATATAACTATCGAACATGAATATCCTATGATTGGCTGACGTGTATGCTTGTGGAATATGGGACGCCCTTTTGATCTTACACAGCTCCGGAGGCAGGAGGCACAGCACAACAACAATAATAATAATCATACAGCACACAATAAAAAAATATATATGCAGTCCTCATATCCACAACAATATTTTGGGTGGGTAATCCTGGGACCCCTGGGAGTAAAGTAGACCATTTAGTTTTCCCAATTTCAGCTTTGGTCTCCAGCATTCTCAGGTTTGGACTCCCGGATAACATTCGCATAACGTTCGTTGTGTCGATGTTCTCATTGTGACGATGTTGTGGCGATGTATGTGTTCACGGTCGTGTTTGACGTGATGGTGTGAACGTAATTTCATAATGTTTTTCGTTTCGTAATCCTTTAATGAACGTTTAATGTTTAACGAACGTTTAATGCCCTTCGGTGTCCGGGGCCACACGCGCGCTACACTGGATGGGCCAGCGTGTACCTTGCTCTCGGGTAAACCGCTGAGCCCCATCCGTGATGGGGACTGGGGCTTGAGACAGTGTCCCATGAACGAGGAATTCCCAGTAAGCGCGAGTCATCAGCTCGCGTTGATTAAGTCCCTGCCCCTTGAACACACCGCCCGTCGCCGCACAAACATCACAATGAAACAATCACAATTCACATATTCGTGCAATTCGAGAAAAGGAACTTTTATCAGCAATGTCGTCTATCCTGAAGTTCTAAGCTGAAGAAGAGGTACAAAATCATTCAATTATTTTCCCTAAAGAAAAGCGTACAGTTGATATCACGATTTGAAACACGATGGAATAATATTTACCGATATGAACAGTGATGTGGCTTTTAATGAAATTCTAAATATACTGTTTTGATTTTGATGATTTACGTGTGATATGATTTGACGGATGTTTATATGAACTGGCAACGGTACCCGCCCTATGGGCGGGGCTTCAATTGGGAAGGCCAAATGAAAAGGAAAAAAAATATCGGAAATTGAAGGTTTTTTTTATTTTAAACGATTCATGTAAACATCCGTTGAATCATATCACACGCAAATCATCACAATCTAAACAGTATCTTTAGAATTTCAATAAAAGCCACATCACTGTTCATATCGGTAAATATTATTCCATAGTGTTTCAAATCGTGATCGACACACTATGATCGTGATGATCGTGATCGTGAATCGTGATCGATAATAGTGTTCACAATCGCTGTGTCATATGTACTCCCGATACGTGTACCAAATTCCCGATACGTGTAACTGTACCAAATCAACAGTTAAAAGGATTTTGAGCCGATAGCTGTTCCGGCCTTGGCAAGATCGATGGAGACTGCGTTTATTGTCCTCCGTCGCACCACGGAGCGAAAGGGGTACTATGGTTTTCCCCTCCTTCCGTGTGTCCGTCCGTGCGTGCGTATGTACATGCGTGCGTGCGTAGGCGAAGGACCGAATTCTAATTTGGTGTGTGGGTGCAACCCACGTCAAAATCCAAGATGGCCGCCGCCATTTATGTCTGACTCCATGTATGTCTGAACCTTGTGAGCGGAATATCTTGAAAAATAAGCGAAGTACCAACTTCTAATCTGGTGTGTGGGTGTATCTTGGCATAAGGAAGAACGCTATTGAAAATTGGGTGACCACGTCAAAATCCAAGATGGCCGCCGCCATGTATGTCTGAACCTTGTGAGCGGAATATCTTGAAAAATAAGCGAAGTACCAACTTCTAATCTGATGTGTGGGTGTATCTACACATAAGGGAGAACGCTATTAAAAATTGGGTCGCCACGTCAAAATCCAGGATGGCCGCCTTGTTATACTTTTAATGAAGTATACTGTCTCAAGCCCCAGTCCCCATCACAGATGGGGCTCAGCGGTTTACCCGAGCCTGACGGCGAAGGGCATGGTACACGCTGGCAAGTCCACTGTAGCGCGCGTGCGGCCCTCGACATCGAAGGGCATTAAACGTTCATTAAACATGAAACGTTCATTAAACATTAAACGTTCATTAAAGGATTACAAAATGAAAAACATTACGAAATTACGTTCACACCTTCACGTCAAACACTACCGTGAACACATACATCGTCACAACATCGTCACAATGAGAACATCATCACAATGAACATTACGCGAACGCGAATGTTATGTGGGAGTCCAAACCTGAGAATGCTGGAGACGAAAGCTGAAATTGGGAAAACTAAATACCCTATTTTACTCCCAGGGGTCCCAGGATTACGCACCCAAAATATCTTTGCGATCGGTTCAGCAGTTTTTACGGTTCCCTCCGAACAGACAGATGGACATTTGGTGAATTATAGTAAGATGCACCGACATAACAGAATTAAGCATTTCAATCAAAAAAGGAATTGTTGAATTCTTGTATCTCTGAGTCTCACACCGAGGTAGGTCAAGATGTTGAGCATTCCTGAGTTGCATATTATATCGAGACACGGATTGTCGGGTCGGAGGAAGAATGTCACGGTGACGATCACATTTTAAAAGACCAAGACCAAAACGCAAGAGAAGACAATTCCTGCGTTTGCTCAACAACTGGAAACCAGAATGACGAAGTTGTTGAGCATAGGACTGAATAGATGGGGACGCAATAAAACGATTGGGTTGAGCACAAACGCAATCCTCTCCATCTCTTTGCTGATGACTCCACTCTCTGCCGCTCCATTCCTCATCCCTCAGATTGGCAGTCTGCAGTCTGCAGCCTCCTCACTCTCTGCAGACCTGGACAAAATCACAGACTGTTCAAACAAGTGGAACATGTCTTACAAACCTGACAAATCTCACACTTTTTTTTTTTTTTTTTTTTTGTATACTGAATCGAGGCGCGTGAAAGAGCTAACATTTACTTCACAAACAAATCAACCAGACAAACAAAATATATAAAAAGAGGGAGCGGAAGACAAGATGGGGAGAGAAGGGGAAGCACACAAACACAACATTTGAGAGCATGGAGATGTGTGGAAGGGAGAGGGCTTGGGGGGAGGAGGCGTGGGAAGGGGGGGGGGGGGGAGGGAGAAGTATAAAACACAAGGACACCAAGGACTTCCAGGACAGAAGTTGGTATTTCAAAAAAGTGGAATTGGGGTGAAATTAGCGGGGGTAGAAAAGATCAAGGTTTTGGATGGGGGAAGATAAGAGATGGTGGTGAACAGCTGTTTTAAAGACCTGGAGGGTGGAGTGGGATTGAAGAGAGTGAGGGAGTTTGTTCCAGAGGCGGGAGAAAAGAGGAATGAAGGAGTGAAGGTGAGCAGAGAGTCTTGATTTTGGCAGTTTGACCATAAGAGGGTTGCAGGCAGATCTTGTGCGACCTGTAGGAATATTTGCGGGACACAGCCCAGAGAGAGCTGGGGGGGCAAGGCCAGAGAGGAGTCGGTAGAAGACGGAAAGACCACCAACCTGCCTGCGGTGAGTGAGTGAGAGGCCCTTGGAATTAGCTTCATCGCGGGAGATTCCAATGATTCTGAATGCTTTGGTTTCAACAGCGTGAAGATGAGCGAGATGTGAGGCAGGAGCACCAGCCCAGAGGGGAGAGCAGAATTCCATTGAGCTGCGGATGAAAGCCTTGTATGTGTCGAGGAGCTCAGGTGGGCCAAGGAAGGTCTTCGCACGACGGAGGATGCCCAGTCGGCGACTGGCTTTGGAGGCCAGATTTGAAATGTGGTTTTCCCAGGAAAGATCATGGCAGATAGTGAGACCCAAAAGCGTGAGTGACAGAAGTTCTTGGAGAGGATTATTCAGAAAGTGGATGGGAGGGTTGTCCAGTCGGTCTTTTCGGAGAGACATCGTAAGACTGTGAGATTTGTCAGGATTGAAAGACATGTTCCACTTGTTTGCCCAGTCTGTGATTTTGTCCAGGTCTGCAGAGAGTGAGGAGGCTGCAGACTGCCGATCTGAGGGATGAAGAATGGAGCGACAGAGAGTAGAGTCATCAGCAAAGAGATACAGAGGATTTTCAAGAGAGTCAGAGAGATCATTGATGAAGACCAGAAAAAGCACAGGGCCCAGAACACTGCCTTGTGGAGCTCCAGCCTGAACAGGAAGAGGAGATGAGAGAAACCCATTCAGGGCCACACGTTGACTACGACTAGAGAGGAAGTCCGCCAGCCATGCGTGGAGATTTCCATGGATACCAAAAGAGGAGAGTTTGGTGAGCAGAGCGGGGTGCCAGACCGTATCGAAGGCACGTGATATGTCAAGGGAGACTGCTCTAAATTCCTGTTTGGCATTGAGGACCTCCATCCATTGTTGAGAAAGCAGAAGCAGCATGTCCAGAGTAAAGTGTCCAGGTCTGAAACCAAATTGATGATCAGAGATCAAGCCATTGGAGAAGAGGAAAGATTTCATATCTGAAGCAATGATGGATTCTATGACTTTGCTGATAATTGGGAGAAGGCTGATTGGTCTGTAGTTGCTGGGATCTGTTTTTGCACCTTTTTTGTGCAAAGCGGTGATGTTGGCAGATTTCCAAGCAGATGGCAGATGACCTTGAGCAAAAGAGAGGGTGAAGAGAACAGAGAGAGGGAGTGAAAGAGCGGAAGAACAGGATTTTAGGACCCGTGGGCTGATGCCGTCAGGTCCAGTTGCAGAATCCGAGTCGAGGGTTGACAGAAACTTTTCCACCTTGTCAGGAGGAAAGGACACAGAGTCCAGGAGCAGCTGGGTACGACTAGGTACGGTGGGTACAGAGAGGGATGGGTTTGGGACACAAGATTTAGAGGCAAACACCGAATTGAGGCATTCAGCTTTTTCACGTGCGGAGTCAGCCGTGTGGCCATTTGAGGTGAGCGAGGGGATGGAGGGGGAACAAACACCAGAAACAGATTTGACCAGACGCCACCAGGATTTGGAAGAGGGAGACAGATAAGAGAGTTCGGTCCTGAGAACTCTGCTCTTACTATGTCTTTCCGAAAAGACCGACTGGACAACCCTCCCATCTACTTTCTGAAGAATCCTCTACAAGAAGTTCTGTCACTCAAGCTTTTGGGTCTCACTATCTGCCATGATCTTTCCTGAGAAAACCACATTTCCAAGCTGGCCTCCAAAGCCAGTCGCCGACTAGGCATCCTCCGTCGTGCGAAGTCCTTCCTTGGCACACTTGAGTTCCTCACCACTTACAAGGCTTTCATCCGCAGCTCAATGGAATACTGTTCTCCCCTCTGGGTCGGTGCTCCTGCCTCACACCTAGCTCGTCTTCACACTGTTGAAACCAAAGCTTTCAGAATTATTGGAATCTCCTGCGATGAAGCGAACTCCAAGGTCCTCTCACTTACTCACCACAGGCAGGTTGGTGGCCTTTCTGTGTTCTACCAACTCCTATCCGGCCTTGCTCCCCCAGCTCTGTCTGTGCTCTGTCCCCAAAATATTCCGACATGTCGCACAAGATCTACCAGCAACCCTCTTCTCATGAAACTGCCAAAATCAAGACTGAATCAAGACAAAATCAGGACTCTCTACTCACCTTCACTCATCTCCTCCCACCTCTGGAATAAACTCCCTCACTCTCGTCAATCCCACTCCTTCCTCCAGGTCTTTAAAACAGCTGTTCACCACCATCTCTTATCTTCCCCCATCCAAAACCTTGATCTTTACTACCCTCGTTAGGCCCCCCCCCAAAAAAACATGTTTAGCGTCCTGCCTTTTTGAAAAAAAAGGAGGAGGAGGCACCTTTTTTTTTTTTTTTAAATGGCCGCCAGGCTCATTTTTCCCAAGATGGTCGCCTGCTTTTTTGTTTCTTTGGATTTGAAATACATGTAGAATGTTTGGGTCTTGACGATCTGTGTTGACAAAATACAACATGTACTGAGTAACATCTATCTATAATTCCAGTAATCTCTGTGTGAATGTCTGTGTGTCTGTGTGTTTGTCTGTGACCGCTGTTTCTCGACAACTACCGGTCCGATATACTTGAAACTTGCCAGGTATATTGCTGGGGACCCGAGGATGTGCCTTTTCAAGGTTTCATATTAATCGGAGAAGTAGTTACCGAGCTATGGCGATTTCTTTACCAAACTCCGCAAGCCGTTCGCTTTGGACCAAACCATTTCATGTAAATAGAGGGGGGGGGGGATTGTCACCGTACTCGCAAGCCGTTCGCTTTGGCTTTGCGAATGAACCAAACCATTTCATGTAAATAGAGGGGGGGGGGATATAATTTTAGATATATATATAGTACGGGCATGCCCTAGTATTAATAAAAGACGAGTAAAAGAGACCATTTCATATATTTGCATACTGAAGGAGCTGTGCTCCAACTCGAATCGAAAGAATGGACGCGACAAAAAGCTGGAATTCGTCCGAGTTTCTTTATTGCATCAAATCAACTCGGGTACTCTGAAAAGCCCGTTTATCGGGCAGCATTATATACAAGCACTCGAATATCTCATGCCGGAGCGTTTGCCCTTAAAAGGCGTGACTGGGCGTGTCCGGGAGACCTGGGCGAGTCTGGACATGCCCTGGAATGGCGAGACTGGGTGTCGCCGGACGGGCCGGGCGTGCCTGGACATGCCCGGGAACGGCGAGACTGGGTGTCGCCGGACGGGCCGGGCGAGCCCGGGAAAGGCGAGTCCGGGCATGCCCGGGAAAGGCGAGACTGAGCGTCTCCGGGCGGTCTGGGCGAGCCCGGCACAGCGATCGCTCCGTGGTTGTGTCCTCGGCAGGTGTAAGGCGATTGTGTATGTTCAGCGGCAACCGCTACACACGCCCCCCCAGAATCGACTTGCACCGGCAGGGTCAATTTAAGGGGGGTCCTGATGACCTGGCCGAAGCGACCCCTGGATGGTCGTGGGGGGGGGGGGGGTCCGGTGTGGGGGTGGGTGGTCGAGCGGGAGGCACCGTGGACGGGGGGCGGCCTTGCCGCGGAGGAAGGGCCAACCGAGGTGGTTGGTCGATGTCCACGTGCGCCGGCTTGAGGCGGTCCACCGAAATCCGGTCCGACCTGCCGCCGACGTCGATGATGAAGGACTTGTCGTCCCGTCGCAGGACCCGAAAGGGTCCGTCGTACGGCGACCTGAGTGGCCCCCAGTGGACGCACAAAAACGTACTCCGCTGTGTGAAGCGCTGGGGGGACGTAGGCCTGGGGGTCACCATGGTGGGACGTTGGCACGGGGGCAAACCGTCGGGCGGTCTCCTGGAGGTCCGAGCGCTGTCGAGCTGCGGACCAGGGACTGGTAGCGTCGGGCACGAATTCGCCCAGGACGCGTAGCGGCTGGCCGTAGACCAGCTCGGCGGTGGACGCCCGGAGGTCCTCCTTGGGGGCCGTGTGGAGGCCCAAAAGGACCCACGGTAGCCGGTCGATCCAACCGCAGTCCTGAAGGCCGGCCATGAGCGCGGCCTTCATGGAATGGTGGAACCGCTCGCACAACCCGTTGGCATGGGGGTGGTAGGCCGTGGTACGGTGGAGCCTGACCCCCAGGTTGCGGGCGACCGCGCCCCACAGCTCGGAGGTGAACTGCGGCCCGCGATCCGTCCGCCGGTGCGCCGAAACAGGCGACCCAGGTGGCGAAGAAAGCCTGCGCCACGTCGGCGGTGGTGGTGGAGACGAGGGGAACGGCCTCCGGCCACCGGGTGGTCCTGTCCACCATGGTGAGCAGGTGTGTGAAACCCCTGATGGGGGGAGGGGGCCCACCAGGTCCACGTTGACGTGGTCGAAACGCCGTTCGGGCATGGTGAAAGGTGCCAGCGGGGCCTGGTTGTGTCTGTGGATCTCGGCCTGTTGGCAGGCCGTGCAGGTGCTGGTCCAATCGCGGACATCCCGTCGAAGGCCGTGCCAGACAAATCGCGCCGACACCAGCTTCTGGGAACCTTTCCGGCCCGGGTGGGAAAGGCCGTGGAGGGAGGCGAAGATGCGGCGTTGCCAAGTAACGGGCACGATGGGGCGAGGCTGGCCTTGGGAGACGTCGCAGAGCAGGACAGTGTCCGCGAAGGGGACGTTGGCCAGGCGGAGGCCCGTGTCCGCCGCCAAGAGGGCTTGCACCATGGTGTCGGTGGTCTGGTCAGCCGCCATAAGCGTGAAGTCCACGCCGAGGTGGACCGCGTTCGCGCTGGCCCGAGAAAGACAGTCGGCCACGGCGTTGTCTTTGCCGGCGACGTGCTGGATGTCCGTGGTAAACTCCGACATAGCGGAGAGGTGGCGCTGCTGGCGGGCCGACCACGGCTCCGTGACTTTGGCCATTGCGTAAACCAACGGCTTGTGGTCGACGAAAGCCGTGAAGGGTCGGCCCTCCAGGAGGTGGCGGAAATGGCGAACGGCCAAGTGTAGACCGAGGAGCTTGCGGTCAAACGTGCTATATTTGAGCTCGTTCGGCGGAGTTGCCGGCTGAAAAAAGCGAGTGGCTGCCAAACCCCGTTCACCCATTGCTCATGTACGGCACCCACCGCGTAGTCGGAGGCATCCGTGGTGAGGGCGATGGGAGCGTTGAGCACCTGGTGAGCGAGCAGTGTTGTGTCGGCGAGGGCCAGCTTTGAGCTTGTAAATGCCGCGTCCATGGCTGCGGACCAGACGACGTCGTGTTTGGCCGGCTTGCCCCGGAGGGCTTCGTAGAGGGGCCGCATGAGCTGAGCAGCGCGGGGCACGAAGCGGTGATAGAAATTCACCATTCCGAGGAAGTCCTGCAGGGCCTTGATGGAGCGGGGACGCGGAAACGCGGTGATGGCCTCGACCTTGGTAGGCAGCGGCATGGCCCCGTTCTTGGTGATGTGGTGGCCCAAAAAATCAACGGCCGTCGTGCCGAAGTGGCATTTGGCCGGGTTGACAATTTGGCCGTGCTCGCTGAGGCGCCCGAACAGTGTTCGGAGGTGGAGGAGGTGCTCGGCCTGGGACGCGCTGGCGACGAGGATGTCGTCCAGGTAGACGAAGAGGAACGGCAGGTCGCGCAGCATGCCGTCCATCAAGCGCTGGAACGCCTGAGCCGCGTTCTTGAGGCCAAATGGCATTCAAAGGAATTCGAATAAGCCGAACGGCGTGATGACGGCCGTTTTTGGGACGTCGGCCGGCCTGACAGGTACCTGGTGGTATCCCCGTATCAAATCGATCTTCGAAAAAATGACCCATCCTGCCAAACGAGCGGAGAAGTCTTGAATGTGCGGGATCGGATACCTGTCGGGGGTGGTAACGTCGTTAAGGCGGTGGTAGTCACCACATGGGTACCAGCCGCCCCCCGGCTTCGGTACGATGTGTAGTGGCGAAGCCCACGCACTATCGGAGCGCCGCATGATGCCGAGGTGTTCCAAAGCATCGAACTCGGCTTTGGCCATGGCGAGCTTGGCTGGGTCGAGGCGGCGGGCTCTGGCGTAGACCGGCAGGCCCGTAGTTGGTATGTGGTGCTCGATACCATGTCGTACCGCGACAGCCGAAAACGTCGGCCGCGTGAGGGCCGGGAACTCCGCGAGCAGGCAAGCAAACTCGTTCGCCGCCGGGAGGGCGCATGCTAGCTCGGTCGGCGCGGAGCTGCTCAACGTGCATGCGAGGGAGCTGAAGGTCTCGGCGTTGACGAGGCCACGCCGTTTGACGTCAACCAGCAGCCCGTGTGCGCAGAGGAATTCGGCGCCCAACAGAGCCATGGGCACGCTTGCGGTCACAAAAGTCCAATGAAAGCGCTGGCTGCCGAAGCAGAGGGTGACGTTGCGCGGGCCGAAGGTGCAGATGGCCGATCCATTGGCCGCCACCAAGGAGGGGCCACAAACCGCGGACTGCCTGTCCTGATCGGAGGTGGGTATGATGCTCAGTTGGGCGCCGGTGTCACACAGGAAGCACCGTCCGGACGCTTTGTCCCTGATAAAAAGTAAGTTGCCCGTGTGACTGGCACTCATGGCTGGTAATGAACGCCGGCCCGGCCGTTTCCCGACTTGCCGAAAGTGCACGGGGGTCGGCATGTCCGGGCCTTTTGTCCGAACCTGGCATGGTAGTAACACCACGCCTGGTCAGGTGTAGGCCCCGGTCGTCGTGTTGGAGGCGGTCGGCGCGGCGTAGCGGCCGCCAATTGCGCCGGCAGTTCGGCCGCCGACCGTGCTGGGTGCTCGGGCGCCATGGGCGTTGCTTCAGACGGCGGCGGGCTCCAGGTCGCTGCCCCGATGCGTTGGCCTGCCGAGGAGATCTTGTCGGCTTCCCTGGCGAGGGCGCGGGGATCCGTGATCTGCGTGCTTGCCAGGGCGAGGCGTACCTGGCTAGGCAGCTGACGGAGGAACAGCTCTTGAAAAAGAAAATCCGGGGCGTGCTCCCCGAGCAACGAGAGCATGTAATCCATTCGCTCGGACAGGCGCGTGTCGCCGAGCTCGGGCAGGTCGAGCAGGCGTCGTGCGCGTTCCACCAATGAGAGGGCGAAAGCATTATATACAAGCACTCGAATATCTCATGCCGGAGCGTTTGCCCTTAAAAGGCGCGACTGGGCGTGTCCGGGAGACCTGGGCGAGTCTGGACATGCCCGGGAACGGTGAGACTGGGTGTCGCCGGATGGGCCAGGCGTGCCTGGACATGCCCGGGAACGGCGAGACTGGGTGTCGCCGGACAGGCCGGGCGGGCCCGGGAAAGGCGAGTCCGGGCATGCCCGGGAAAGGCGAGACTGAGCGTCTCCGGGTGGTCTGGGCGAGCCCGGCACAGCGATCGCTCCATGGTTGCGTCCTCGGCAGGTGTAAGGCGATTGTGTATGTTCAGCGGCAACCGCTACACAACTGTACTTTGTTTTCTTTTGTGTCTTTATACAGGTATACAGAAAAATTCAAGATGAGATTTGCAAACAATATCTTACCTATTTTATTATTACAATACAATAATGTATCTAAATGCATTTTACATTATATTTCATTATTTCTCAACCATATCTTCTTCCTAACATGGTAAAGCTACGTGTACTCTACTTTGCAAATAAACTACAGCACGCCAGCGCTAGCGAACATTCTATAGCACGCTCACACGTTTTGCTAGTCTACAACAACCAGCCGCATATTACTGCTGGACCTGCATGTACATGTATCACAGACGGGATTATTTTGTGTGAGCGGCCATGAAACAATTATGATGGAGACTATCAAATCGAGAGAGTGAGAAAATTGATTGCTCGCGATCAGTCGAACGATGTTTAAAAAAAAAAAGAAAAAGAAAAGAAAAAAGGAAGCGGGCGCGGCCGCTAAACATGAATATTTTTTTGTTTGGCCTTAATTCACCCCAGACCCACTTTTTTGAAATACCGACTTCTTTCCTGGAAGCCCTAGCAGTGTCCATGTGTTTTTTTACGTCTCCCACCCCCTCCCCAAACCCCTTCCCATGCCTCCTCCCCCCAAGCCCTCACCCTCCCACAGATCTCCCGATATCCCTGCTCTCCATGTTGTCTCCTGCTCCCTTTATCATACGTTTTATGTGTCAGTTTGTCTTTTTGTGATCAATGTTAGCTCTTACACGAACCTCGAACTTGTATACAAAAAAAATAACAATAAATAAACAGTCAGGTGGAGGTATGTGTGCTCCTCCTTGTGACGGTCTCGTTTATTATTGTGATTTCATGACTGTTCGGATAAATATTCATCAGAAATGAATATTTGCTACATCCTTGAACAGACAATGGATTTAACCTTTCAAATGATATGCAACAATCAACGAAAGGTTTATTCAAATTGAGGCAGGAGGTTGCTGAGCAACCACATTCCCGAAATTTCAGAGTATGAAGTTCACTTCACGTGACTATGGGCACCTATCAACAAGGTACCTGAAGTACAAATTTCCAACCCAAGATATTTTATGTTAACATCGTATTACTCACGCAGGACATCCAAAGGAATCAAAAGATGCCACCCAGGTATGGTACTAGGGGTGGGGGTGCACGACCAGCCGGCGGACCATGTGGGCCTCAATTCCCAGGGTGTTCCGTGAGCAAGCAGCTCGCTTATCGCTAGCCAAGCGGCTCGCTTGATTCAAAGCGCTTAAGTAAGCACTCCAAGGTAACAGAGCGGAGTGTTCGACACCTGTTATTATCGATATTACAAGCGGCTTGCTGATGGAACACACCCCTGCTGCTCACCTCCTTCTTTCAGCCTTCACTCTTCTCCCTCATTCCTTCGAAGATCTGTCTCAAAACCCGTTGCTCGGCAACGGAAGAGGCGGAATTAGGAGGGCAAACGATCAGGGGTGAAAGTGCAACTTGGTCAAAGAAGAAATGTGAATATTTCCGCAGACAGAGTGCAGAATGGCTGAATTATAAATAAAACATTGTTAAAACCAGGACGACTTTACTTCTCTACAACACAATAATTCACCTGTTGGGCGTGGTCAGCACTCCAAGCACCTGTGGATCGCATGAAATGCTCGTCCTGGCTTCTTCCTCAGCTGAGGTAAATGTTATTTTAAAATCAGTGGAAGATAATAACAAGAGATCGTTTGAGGATTACTCACCGGAGCTTTCAGATTAAATCATTTCAATTAATTTAACTCCTGCTTGGTCAAAAGACACGACCAGCGGCTGGGAGAAGTTCAAGAGAAAACACACAACGGGCGGGAAATCTAAACGGTGTTTCCTATGACGTCCGCGTTTAGTTGTTAAATGTTGTACATTTCGCTTTTCACATCAGAATAGAAGAATCTAGTTCAAGTGAACGGTCGCAGGCAGAGATGTCGCGTTTGTGACAAGGACGAAATGATTAGATTTTGATGAAGATCTGGATTCGGCGACTAGAATTTTTCAGTGATTCTTCACCATTGGGAGATGGGGCCAAAAACGATACATAGCAGGATATCTCAAAAAGTTGTGGACGGATTTGGACGAAACTTCGGGGACCGGTTGGGTGTCCGGCAAGGTCAAATAGATTCGAAGTTAAGCCTTGACTGGTTATTCAGTTGAGGATTCTGTGTTTGGGGTTCACAGATCTGCGAACGTCCCCCATTACATGGATTGTTTATTTATTATTTTTAATACCTCAGCAGATGCCCCCTACTATACGCCCTGAACTTGGCCCTCGAGTGTCCATAGCGGTGTATAGTAGAGGATTGTGAAGCGCCAACCCATTGCTTTCAAGGGCATTATCTGCTTATTTGGGGCTTTTGTAATTCTTGTCAATAAAATGAACCCAAGATTTCTTCCCCATTCAAATCATGTAATTTATAGGTCCAAGGGACGGTATTCATTACATCAACGATTTTAAAAGTTAATTAGTCCATTCATTCATTCATTTCGGTTTATTGAAATATTTAAACACTGGACAAGGCAGTTTGAAGACTGAAATTTGTCAAGTTTACAATAATAAAACTGTTTCATAAAACTTACAAATGTACATAAAAATAATATGAATCATATAAAATTACATTAATAAATTTAATAAATATAAAATTACATCAATCAAAATAAGTATATGGAATAAATAAACATGTGTTATGTTGGTTGGGTCGGGCAATATAGATCCAGGTAGATCTGCATAGGTCGGTGCTTCATCTGTCGGGAAAGGGAATCTCGCTGTAATAAGTTCTGTAGCCCGAATGTCGGATTAAGTGTGCAGCTGTGATCATGCGAGGATGATCGGGTGATAGGTAGAAGAGGGATTAGGCTAACTCCCCGGTATGTCAAACCTCTGTGATCATTCGGTGTCCCTTATGGCAACACATCACATGTGTTGTTCGATCCATGAGTGCACACACTAATTAAATTCCCCTCCGGCACAAGACGATAAAACTGACCGGAAGAGCAGACAGCAATACATCACATGCATTAGTTAGATCCATTAGTGCACACACTAATTAAATTCCCCTCTGGCACAAGACGATAAAACTGACCGGAAGAGCAGACAGCAACACATCACATACATTAGTTAGATCCATTCGTGCACACACTAATTAAATTCCCCTCCGACACAAGATGATAAAATTGACCGGAAGAGCAGACAGCAACACATCACATACATTAGTTAGTGTTACGGGGTCCCACCCCCCCCCTTACCCCTGGTCTCAGTGGACCTCCGAACCCCGAGAGGGTCCCCGGCAGAAAGATGTTATCCTTGGTTGAAACCCAGCAAATAATGTCCCTCAATGGAACCAGCAAATGAAACAGTCGAATCAATAATGCAACCACACCAGGTAATAAACAAACCATAATATATTATAGATCACACCCAAAGAGCCATACAACAATGGGGGCAATCACCCCTACTTTCAAATCTTACGATAATATCCTTGTCAAGCCCCTTAACCCCACACTCACGGCACCTCCCCCAATGTCTCTGCGCCCCTCCAAGGCGAATTCCCAATGTCTCTGTGCGCTCCCTCGATTGGGGAGTCAAGGCCCGATGGTCAATTGAGGCGTAGACGAGTGAGACGACCCCGAGGTCACGGGCTCAGCCCCCAGCAACACAGCGGTGGAGAGGAACCTCACAAAGACGCCCTCTGACGTACACGTTGCGGTTCAATCCGTGAGCCTCCGTATAATTCTCACGTGCCCCTTTCTTGCACAGCCGTCCCCAGCAAACCACCAGGGAATAATGCCCAGCCGACACGACAAAAGCCTGTCCACTGCAGGTTGCTCATGTGGCGAAGATGGCGGACGGCTTTCGCTCCAACCCGGACTTTGAGGCCCGGATCCTCCGGAACCTCAATGAGAATACCCGACGACACAGGCTCCACGCACTCCGGCGATATTTCTCATCGCCCGAACTTCCCTTCAAGGACGCAAAGTTCACTCGCACTGTACGTCGAACGCTCGGGCCGGAGCTTCAACAAACACGTCTCTTTTCGATGTACTCATGCCTCTTTTTTCCTCGCTCCACCTCTTCCGGACACGATCCGGATTTCCGGCCACATTTTACCAGGAGCGCTTTTAAATCTTTTAACCACAACAACCCTTTCCCTTAAGTCACAATAAGCATAATATCTAGAACCAACAATGATAACAACAACCATAATGAGGGCCTAATCCATAACAGTTAGATCCATTAGTGCACGCACTAATTAAATTCCCCTCCGGCACAAGACGATAAAACTGACTGGAAGAGCAGACAGCAACACATCACATGCATTAGTTAGATCCATGAGTGCACACACTAATTAAATTCCCCTCCGAAACAAGACGATAAAACTGACCGGAAGAGCAGACAGCAACACATCACATACATTAGTTAGATCCATTAGTGCACACACTAATTAAATTTCCCTCCGCCACAAGACGATAAAACTGACCGGAAGAGCAGACAGCAAGCGACCGCACACTACGGCGCCATGGCAAGCAGACATCGCACAGGCTTGCCGAGAGTCACGCCTCGGAGAACTCGTGATTGACAGGAGGGGGAGGGGCGAGCAACAACCTGAGCACCGGTTGGAGCGTAGGAAGGATGAAGGACGCGCAACACTGATTGGACACCACAAGGACGTGCGACCGTTGCACGGTCGGACGAGCTTCCAACAAACGACGCGCTGATTGGAGGAAAAAGACCAGGACGTGAGGAAGGTGCAAAAAGCCGCAAGGAAACGACGCACTGATTGGCAGAGATAGAGAGCTGACATCAGAAGACGTCTGATAGAGGTAAAGGGAGACGGACATTTTTTCCTCTTCTCGCTTCCCTCTTCGCCTCTGCCTCTTCCTGCCTTCCACTCGATGGAGACCGTTCCTTTCTTATTTTGTTGCCCTTTGCGCATTCCTGTGCTGGCGGACCTCTCATTTTGGTTCCGGACAAGGGGGCGACTCCGCGAGACGGGTCCGGGCACAGCCGGAGGAGTGAGCTGCGCTCAACTCGTTCTAGTCTTTGGGAGGGCCGGTGGAACACCAGCAGACGAGCCGAGCGATTCGTGCCAACCGGAGCCACGTCGGATGGAGTATGATCGACCCGAGACACAGACTGAGATAAGCCCAACACAAACACGGACACAACGTTTTATTTTATTCTTCATTCCCCTGTGCTGTATATGAAGTCTGTGAGTGGGATCCCAATCAAGGTTTTAGATCTTCCGTCGCGTAATAAATATTTATATTTGTACATTTTACATCCGCGTCGGGTTGAGTTGATTTTCAGGGTGAAGACACCGTCAGACCGACAGGTAAGCCGCGGCATTCTCCCCCAAACCCCCCTCCCCCCCCCCCCACATAACCCTCCCTACCCCCGCTCGTGTTTGATCTGCCATTGCATTGGAAACGCCTCATCTTACTATCATTCACCAAATGTCCGTCTGTCTGTTCGAAGGTACCGCAAAAACTGCTGAAGCGATCGCAAAGATATTTTGGGTGGGTAATCCTGGGACCCCTGGGAGTAAAATAGACCATTTAGTTTTCCCAATTTCAGCTTTTAGACTGGTTCAATTTCCAGCAAATGTGATTGCATGAGGCATTTTTGAGGAAAAGCAAACAAATAGGTTTTTCTTAAAGGGAATTTTGTGCTGAATATGAATATCTTGTTTGTGTTTCCCAAAATTGCCTAATTAGGTCATTAATTAAGGTCAAAGGTCAATAAGTGCAAAATTCAAGTTTTCACAAATTGTTTTATTTTTTATATTCAATACAGTGGTAAAAAAGATTTTCCAATATCTATCATATTAAGCCATACATTGCATGTCAAAGATTTGAATTTAATGGAAAATGTGAAAGAAATTTTCACTTCTATGGAGAATATCTCCGTAACGGTTGACCTTTCTACGGAGTGCCATGTCAGTCGATTTCCCTTTGATGTTTCATGTCAAAATGCACCAGTGAAAAGAGTATATGGCATAGCATCATTGTCTAGGTTCAGGGGAATGAGACTTTGTTGTTTGTTTTGCGAAATTTGCATAATTAGCCACCAATTAGGGTCAGGGGTTAATTAGTACAAAATGCGAATTTTTATGAAATTTTCGTAAGGTCCTATTTGACGTCCCCTAGATGAATTTACAAGAATTTTCTACATATCATTCAAATTAAACGTCATATTATGTGCCGAATATTCAAATTAAATGAAAAATGTGATCGGAATTCTTGATTCTATCGCCAATATCTCAATAACGGTTCAATTGCCAATATCTCAATAACAGTTCAATTTTGGTCGCATGGATTTGTCTTTTTTCCAACGTAGGCCACCAAAACTGATTTTGGTTTCCTCTCTATATATGACAACAATATATCTAACAATATATTAGAAAGGAATATGTCACCTTTTTTATATTTCTATATTTTATATTTATATTTCACCCCCTTAAACCAACACTGATGAAGTGTCAAATAACCGTATTGTGGCAATATCCTAGCATTGGCGTTATTTAGTCTTGTTTTTGCATGTTACGGTCTCCGAGTCACTGCATTTGCATGCGTCCGTACACTTCAAATCCCATTTCTTGCACGAACACCTATCACTGGTGCAATCCTTGGTACAGCCACACTGTACAATGCCCTTGCATGCTTTTGGGATAGGGGGTAAAGATGTGAGCACCGGTGAGAGAAGACCATCAGCCAGCTTCCATCCAGCAGAGTCCATTGGGGAAGGAATTACTGGGTTTGGATTGCACGCTTCTCTCCATATGAAGCTCTGGTAATTTGCACGCTGTATATGGTGATGTGCAGCATCACTGGATGGTGGCATTGATTCTGGTGCCTGACATTTACTGAACAGCTTTACTGAACAGCGAACATATCACATGTTCTTGTGATATCACATCTCACGAGATGATACATCATCTCACGTTCTTGTGATATCACATCTCACGAACATATCACATGTGAACATATCACATGTCCCTATCACATGTACCACAATTCTTACCATGAACAGCGAACAGCGAACTTCTCACATTTTCCATTAAATTCAAATCTTTGACATACGATATATGGCTTAATATGATAGATACTCGATAAACTTTTTCGCCACTGTATTGGATATTAAAAATAAAATAATTTCTGTGAAAACCTGAATTTTGCACTTATTGAACTTTGACCTTAATTAATGACTTAATTAGGCAATTTTGGGAAACACAAACAAGATATTCATATTCAGCACGAAAATCCCTTTTAGAAAAACCTATTTGTTTGCTTTTCCTCAAAAATGCCTCATGCAGCTTAAATAAGCACATTTTTGAATTTCTTGCCTAGACGACTTCATCTCCCCCAACCTTCTGCCTCGCTCTTCCCCCTCCTCAAATAACACCTCACTGTGCCTCACCCAATCTCCATCAAACCTTTTGTCCGCCCCATTCTTCCCTTTCTCCAAGCTATTCTGAAATCTCTGAAATCTCTGACACACCTTCAACAGCTCTCCCTACCTCTTCCTCCTCTTCCACATCTTACCCTACCCCTCCCCCCCCCCCCTGTTCTGGACCCGATGCTCCCCCTTCCTCTTCATTAACGGTATGGACCTCAAACATCCAGGGCCTTCGCTCAAACTTGACTGATCTCTCCATACAGGTTGCTTCTGACAAACCAGATGTGATCTGCTTAACAGAAACTTTCCTCCTTCATGATGTCTCTGATGCCTTGGTATCTCTCCCAGGTTACTCCCTCCTCCGGTATGATAGACCTGAGCCTCATCCTGGAGGTGGGGTTGCTATCTTTATAAAAAACTCTCTTCCTCACTCGCCCTCCACTGCCCTCTCTCCACCTCACCCCCAGGAATACATTTGGCTACGGCTTCCCCTTCGCTCCCACCTTTTGTTCATATGTGTGTTGTACCGTCCACCAAACAGCGATGACTCCATCTACATCTCGCTGTCTGATAATATGGACCAACTTCTATCGACCCATCCCAACTCTCTCTTCCTCATATGTGGTGATTTCAATTGTCACCATGCCAGTTGGCTGGGTGTGGGTACCTCTCTCACCAGACATTGCTCTTCAGCAAAGGACTTCTGCGACTCACTGGGACTGACACAATCTGTCAATTTCCCGACCCGGATCTCAGTCAACGGAGCATCTTCTCTTCTGGATTTGGTTATGACAAACTTCCCTGAAAATGTCTGCTGCTCTTCTTCTGCTCCAATCGGCTCATCTGATCATGTGCTTGTCAAAGTGGACATCTCTCTGACCATTCTCAGAGAGCCTCCTCAGCGTCGACGAGTCTGACATTTCACTCAGGCCAACTGGCCCCTTCTTCAAGCAGCCATCAATCATCTGGACTGGTCTCCCATCTCTACCGCCTCTGACATCAACTCATCCTGGGAATTCTTTCAAAGTAAATTGCTCTCTCTCATGCACAGATTTATCCCATCTCGTCTTCAGTTGTCATACCCTTCCTCCCGTCCATGGTACACGGAATCTTGTGGTGAGGCTGTTGCCCTGAAACAACTTGCTTTCGTCTCCTGGAAAGCAAATCCAACGGAAGGAAATCTCATTTCCTTTCACAAAGCCCGAAACAAGTGTGTGTCCACCCTCAGGAGAGCCAGGAAACAATATCTCACCATTCTCAAGACCGAACTCTCTTATCTGTCTCCCTCTTCCAAATCCTGGTGGCGTCTGGTCAAATCTGTTTCTGGTGTTTGTTCCCCCTCCATCCCCTCCCTCACCTCAAACGGCTTAATGGCCGACTCTGCACATGAAAAAGCTGAATGCCTCAACTCTGTGTTTGCCTCTAAATCTTGTGTCCCAAACCCATCCCTCTCTGTACCCACCGTACCCAGTCGTACCCAGCTGCTCCTGGACTCTGTGTCCTTTCCTCCTGACAAGGTGGAAAAGTTTCTGTCAACCCTCGACTCTAATTCTGCAACTGGTCCTGACGGCATCAGCCCACGGGTCCTAAAATCATGTTCTTCCACTCTTTCACTCCCTCTTTCTGTTCTCTTCACCCTCTCTTTTGCTCAAGGTCATCTGCCATCTGCTTGGAAATCAGCCAACATCACCGCTTTGCACAAAAAAGGTGCAAAAACAGATCCCAGCAACTACAGACCAATCAGCCTTCTCCCAATTATCAGCAAAGTCAAGGAATCCATCATTGCTTCAGATATGAAATCTTTCCTCTTCTCCAATGGCTTGATCTCTGATCATCAATTTGGTTTCAGACCTGGTCACTCTACTCTGGACATGCTGCTTCTGCTTTCTCAACAATGGATGGAGGTCCTCAACGCCAAACAGGAAATTAGAGCTGTCTCCCTTGACATTTCACGTGCCTTCGATACGGTCTGGCACCCTGCTCTGCTCACCAAACTCTCCTCCTTTGGTATCCATGGAAATCTCCACGCATGGCTGGCGGACTTCCTCTCTGGTCGTAGTCAACGTGTGGCCCTGAATGGGTTTCTCTCATCTCCTCTTCCCGTTCAGGCTGGAGTTCCCCAAGGTAGTGTTCTGGGCCCTGTGCTTTTTCTGGTCTTCATCAATGATCTCTCTGACTCTCTTGAAAATCCTCTCTATCTCTTTGCTGACGACTCTACTCTCTGTCGCTCCATTCCTCATCCCTCAGATCGGCAGTCTGCAGCCTCCTCACTCTCTGCAGACCTGGACAAAATCACAGACTGGGCAAACAAATGGAACATGTCTTTCAATCCTGATAAATCTCACACTCTTACGATGTCTCTCCGAAAGGACCGACTGGAAAACCCTCCCATCCACTTTCTGAATAATCCTCTCCAAGAAGTTCTGTCACTCAAGTTTTTGGGTCTCACTATTTGCCATGATCTTTCCTGGGAAAACCACATTTCAAATCTGGCCTCCAAAGCCAGTCGCCGACTGGGCATCCTCCGTCGTGCTAAGGCCTTCCTTGGCACACCTGAGCTCCTCACCACATACAAGGCTTTCATCCGCAGCTCTATGGAATACTGCCCTCCCCTCTGGTCTGGTGCTCCTGCCTCACACCTAGCCCGTCTTCACGCTGTTGAAACCAAAGCGTTCAGAATCATTGGAATCTCCCGCGATGAAGCTAACTCCAAGGGCCTTTCACTCACTCACCGCAGGCAGGTTGGTGGTCTTTCCGTCTTCTACCGACTCCTCTCTGGCCTTGCCCCCCCAGCCCTCTCTGGGCTCTGTCCCCAAAATATTCCTACAGGTCGCACAAGATTTGCCTGCAACCCTCTTATGGTTAAACTGCCAAAATCAAGACTTTCTGCTCACCTTCACTCCTTCATTCCTCTTTTCTCCCGCCTCTGAAACAAACTCCCTCACTCTCTTCAATCCCACTCCACCCTCCAGGTCTTTAAAACAGCTGTTCACCACCATCTCTTATCCTCCCCCATCCAAAACCTTGATCTTTTCTACCCCCGCTAATTTCGGTCCCCTTGTGTTTTATACCTCTCCCCCCCCCCCCCTCCCCTTCCCACGCCTCCTGCCCCCAAGCCCTCTACCTCCCACACTTCTCCCTGCTCTCAAATGTTGTGGTTGTGTGCTTCCCCTTCTCTCCCCATCTTGTCTTCCGCTCCCTCTTTTTGTATATTTTGTTTGTCTGGTTGATTTGTTTGTGAAATAAATGTTAGCTCTTTCACGAGCCTCGATTCAGTATACAAAAAAAAAAATCAAAAAAATCATCGTTTGCTGGCACCTCTGGTGGTCTCCATTTTCTCATGAGTATTTCCCCTTTCATGAAGTAACCAACAGGTAACTTCATAGCCTCTTCCTCTGTAACGGCTTTAAAATTTTAACTCCGGATCTCCGAATCTCCGTGTTGTTCTTCAACAAGTCTCTTTCGGACCAGCACTGTTTGTTCAACCTCGTTCCCAGATGTCTCCGACGCACACTCCATTTCCTCTTTTGTTCCAGATGCTACCTTTTCCTTCGGTTCCTTGAGGTCACTCCCTTTCCTATTACCCATTTCAGAATTTTCAACCTATCCCTCTAACGAACCCAAATCCACATCGCCTTCCTTTTCCTTCTCTTCAGAGCGCTTCCCACCCATAGCACGAGTCACTGCACAGGATGGAAAGACACCCGGAATCTCCTGCTCTAACTGTGCGGTGTTATTTTCCATACTGGGCTTTTCAACCAACATCGGATTACCAGAAACTCGACCACCGGCCAAATCATTCCCGATAATAAAAGAGCTTCCCTCTACAGGAAGAGTGGCTCGTAACCCCACAGTGACCGGTACTGACACCAAATCAGACTTCAAATGGATGACATGAAGACGAGCTTTAACATAGCCCCCAACCCCCTGTAAAAGAACACGAACACCAGTTGCCGTCTTCTCTGACAATAGCAAAATGCCTTCATGCATCAAAGATTGATGTGCTCTTGTGTCCCTCAATACCCTAACAGGTCTCTGGTTCGTTAAGTCTCCATCCAGTGACACAAACCCCTCTGAAATAAAAGGTTTGTAACCCTCTTGAACAAGGTCGTTCTGTGATGCCGTAACTTTGGCATGGGAACCTTCACAAGGCACTGTCCTCCAAAGACGATTTCTCGCATTGGCCAATGCATTCGGCGTTGCACTAGTTTGACTCCGCTCCTGATTTTTCCTTTTCCGGGCGTAACATTGGGTCATCAAATGCCCAGGTTTCTTGCAAAAAGCGCAAGTCGGCCGGGAGGAAAAACTCGTGGTCTGCCTCGGGCCCCCCGGAAGATAAGTCTGTCTTGGAACTGTAGTCTTCTGACCCCTAAAAGTCGTGGTATCTGATTTGTCCCCATAGTCCTCTCGAGGCCGCCTCCATGAAAATCTGTTCTCTGAACATGATTTACTATAACTCCCCTGTAAAACTCTAGGCGGGAAGTTAGGTTTGTGGAACCCCATCCTGTGTGTCAAGGCATAGTTATCTGCCACGGTTGCTGCCTCATACAACTCTGGTACTTTCTTCTCATCCAGATGTACTTTAATGTCCACGTGGACACACTGTTTGAATTCCTCCACCAAGATCAATTGTCGTAACAGGTTGAAGTCTTTCCCAATCTCCTTCGAGTCACACCTCCTATCAAACATGGTTTCCTTCATTCTGGCAAACTCCACATGGGTCTCACTCTCCCGATTCCTAGCATTCCTGAATTTCTGCCGGTAAGCTTCAGGGATCAATTCATAGGCTTTGAGAATGGCTTTCTTCACTATCTCATAATCTGCACATTGGTCAATCGGTAGAGCCGAATATATATCTTGAGCTTTACACACCAGAACACTTTGCACTTACATAGTCCAGGACCCCACAGGCCATTTTAGCATTTGAGCCACTTTCTCAAAATGTAAAAATAACTTGGCCACCTCCTTTTCATTGAAGGGTGTAACCAGCCTCACATGCTTACCAACATACCAAGAGTTCTCACTAGTTGTCGCATGGATACTACTTCTCTCCGCTCTCCCAGTAATTCCAGCTCCTTGAGTTTAAGTTCCTTCTGATACTCCATGTCACGTTTCTTTAACTCCCTTTCGGCTCTCCTTTCCTCTGCTCTTTCCTCTGCTCTTCTTTCCTCGAGTTCTCGTTCCACTTCTGCTCTTTCCTTTGCTCTTCTTTCCTCGGCTTTCCATTCCAATTTCCAAATTCGATTTCACCAAACTCTCCTCCTTTGGTATCCATGGAAATCTCCACGCACGGCTGGCAGACTTCCTCTCTAGTCGTAGTCAACGTGTGGCCCTGAATGGGTTTCTCTCATCTCCTCTTCCTGTTCAGGCTGGATTCCCCAGGGCAGTGCTCTAGGCCCTGTGCTTTTTCTGGTCTTCATCAATGATCTCTCCGACTCTCTTGAAAATCCTCTCTCTCTCTTTGCTGATGACTCCACTCTCTGCCGCTCCATTCCTCATCCCTCAGATCGGCAGTCTGCAGCCTCCTCACTCCCTGCAGACCTGGACAAAATCACTGACTGGGCAAACAAGTGGAACATGTCTTTCAATCCTGACAAATGTCACTCTCTTACGATGTCTCTCCGAAAAAGACCGACTGGACAACCCTCCCATCCACTTTCTGAATAATCCCCTCCAAGAAGTTCTGTCACTCAAGCTTTTGGGTCTCACTATCTGCCATGATCTTTCCTGGGAAAACCACATTTCAAATCTGGCCTCCAAAGCCAGTCACCGACTGGGCATCCTCCGTCGTGTGAAGTCCTTCCTTGGCACACCTGAGCTCCTCACCACATACAAGGCTTTCATCCGCAGCTCAATGGAATACTGCTCTCCCCTCTGGGCTGGTGCTCCTGCCTCACACCTAGCTCGTCTTCACGCTGTTGAAACCACAGCATTCAGAATCATTGGAATCTCCCGTGATGAAGCTACCTCCGAGGGCCTTTCACTCACTCACTGCAGGCAGGTTGGTGGTCTTTCTGTCTTCTACCGACTCCTCTCCAGCCTTGCTCCTCCAGCTCTCTCTGGGCTCTGTCCCCCAAATATTCCTAAAGGTCACACAAGATCTGCCTGCAACCCTCTTATGGTTAAACTGCCAAAATCAAGACTCTCTGCTCACCTTCACTCTTTCATTCCACTTTTCTCCCACCTCTGGAACAAACTCCCCCACTCCCTTCAGTCCCACTCCTCCCTCCAGGTCTTTAAAACAGCTGTTCACCACCATCTCTTATCTTCCCCCATCCAAGACCTTGATCTGTTCTACCCCCGCTAATTTCACCCCAAATCCTCTTTTTTGAAATGCCAACTTCTTTCCTGGAAGTCCTTGGTGTCCTTGTGTTTCTACTTCTCCCACCCCCCCCCCCTTCCCACGCCGCCTCCCCCCAAGGCCTCTCTCTCCCACACATTCCCAATGTTCCTCACAAATGTTGTGTTTATGTGCATCCCCTTCTCTCCCCATCTTGTCTGTCGCTCCCCTTTTTATACACTTTGTTTGTTTGTCTGTTTGATTTGTTTGTGTGATAAATGTTAGCTCTTTCACGAGCCTCGATTCTGTATACAACAAAAAAAACCAAAAAAAAAACCCAACTCTTTTAACCTTTCCTGGCTCTGCAGTTGCATCTCCATTATCCGGGGCTCCACATTTCCTTTTTCCTCGGGTATCCAATCCAAGGCTACCTCTTCCCATGTTCCTTGTCCCACGAGAGACTCCACCACCAATGTCTGCATCTCTGCTTTCTTCATACTAACTCGGACCTCCAAGTTAAAATATTTGGCCAATGTCATGAGTTCCGATCTTTTTAACGCCTGGAACTGTGCCTCATTAGGGGACGCCGCAAACTTTTCTGCGTCAAACACCATGGTGACTATCAGTTAGCACCTGTTAACCTTCACACAAAAATTTTCAAATTTTTAGAAAAATTTGGGAATGCTAGAAAATTCCAAATTTGGGAATTTGGGGAATGTTAGGGAATTCTATCCCGGACGAGCCCCCAATTTCTGTTACGTGCTCCTCCCCAAACCCCGGTCACGTTGTACCTCCGAGCCCCGAGAGGAGCAACGGCAGAAAGATGTGTTATTCTGTTTGTCAAAGATCAATGGTGAAACCACACCAATTGTAACCAACAAACAAGTATTGTATTGAGGTCACACAAGAATAACAGTACAATAACAATATTAATCAATTGAACAACCAATATATCATTCCTATGATGGTACCATCAGTTTCGCACAATATAACTCACTGTGCTCCAAGTGAGTGAAAATAACATTCCCAATGTCTCTATCCTGGCATCAAGCCAAAGTCGATCCACGCTCCAGTGATCGTCAGAACGATGTTGTATCGAGACCAGAATCCCGCTCGGTGCCAAACACTGCCAAAGATAGGCAAAAGTGTCCTCAAGAGGCGGCTGGGAAATCACACCTTCGGGTATGGACGTTCAACGGCTCCCAATCGGCGAACTGCAAATTCCCACTCGAAATCCACGTTATACACACACACCAGGTTACGTCTGGATGTGGTGAAATGGTTGAAGCGAGGTGAAAAACCTCGAGCGATGCGAAATCCGGCGCGAGGCAAAATGGCCAACGGTCCGTTCTTGAGACGTAACGGCACTCCAATGATTCTCTTCGGAATCAACCGCAAAACCGGTGACGCAGGTTTAACTGTCACAGCGATAACAACTCTGCCGCAGGAAACCCTTTCCCAGGAACCTCAAAGTTCACTTGTGACTCCCGTTCGCCAGCGTCTGCTCAAAACCTCAACGCAGCTCGGCTCCTTCACTGACCTCACTCCGCCTCCTTTTTCTCCTCTTCCTCCTCCTCTTCTTCCTCTTCATCTTTGTCCGGTTCCCGATCCGGTTTCCGGTTTCTTTTTAAAACATTAATTTTTTTTACCTTTTGAAAACAGTTATTTCCAATTCACTTAAATGATAACAATAATAGTACATGCAACCAAAAATGTTTACAGTGGATGAGAACCACAACAACGGAAGTGACTAATCCGTAACACATCCACCAAACAGTGATGACTCCATCTACATCTCGCTGTCTGATAACATGGACCAACTTCTATCCACTCATCCCAACTCTCTTTTCCTCATATGTGGTGATTTAATTGTCATCATGCCAGCTGGCTGGGTGTGGGTATCTCTCTCACCGGCCACGGCTCCTCAGCAAAGGACTTCTGCAACTCATTGGGACTGACACAATCTGTCAATTTTCCGACCTGGATCTCAGTCAACGGAAAATCTTCTCTGATGTACTTGGTTATGACAAACTTCCCTGCAAATGTCTGCTGCTCTTCTTCTGCTCCAATCAGTTCATCTGACCATATGCTTGTTAAAGTGGACATCTCTCTGGACATTCCCAGAGAGCCTCCTCAGCGTCGACTAGTCTGGCATTTCACTCGGGCCGACCAGCACAGTCTTAAAGCAACCATCAATCATCTGGATTGGTCTCCTATCTCTACTGCCTCTGACATCAACTCATCCTGGGAATTCTTCCAAAGTAAATTGCTCTCTCTCATGCACAGATTTATCCCATCTCGCCTTCAGTTGTCATACCCTTCCTCCCGTCCATGGTACATGGAATCTTGTGGTGAGGCAGTCGCCCTGAAACAACTTATCTTCGCCTCCTGAAAGACAAATCCAACGGAAGGAAATCTCATTTCCTTTCACAAATCCCGGAACAAGTGTGTGGCCAACCTCAGGAGAGCAAGGAAACAACATCTCTCCATTCTCAAGACTGAACTCTCAAACCTGTCTCCCTCTTCCAAATGCTGGTGGCGTCTGGTCAAATCTGTTTCTGGTGTTTGTTCCCCTTCCATCCCCTCCCTTACCTCAAACGGATACACAGCTGACTCCGCACGTGAAAAAGCTGAATGCCTCAACTCTGTGTTTGCCTCAAAATATTGTGTCCCAAACCCATCTCTCTCTGTACCTACCTTTCCCAGTCAAACCCAGCTGCTGCTGGACTCTGTGTCCTTCTCTCCTGACAAGGTGGATAAGTTTCTGTCAATCCTCGACGATGATTCTGCAACTGGACCAGACGGCATCAGCCCAAGGTTCCGAAAATCCTGCTCTGCCGCTCTTTCACAGCCTCTGTCTGTTCTCTTCACCCTCTCTTTTGCTCAAGGTAATCTGCCATCAGCTTGGAAATCAGCCAACATTACCTCTTCACACAAAAAAGGTGCAAAAACAGATCCTTGCAACTACAGACCAATCAGCCGGCTCCCAATAATCAGCAAGGTCATGGAATCAATTATCGCTTCTGACATCAAATCCTTCCTCTTCTCCAATGGCTTGATTTCGGATCATTAACTTGGTTTCAGACCAGGTCACTCCACTCTGGACATGCTGCTTCTGCTGTCTCAACAATGGATGGAGGTCCTCAATGTCAAACAGGAAATTAGAGCTGTCTCCTTTGACATATCTCGTGCCTTCCATACGGGCTGGCACCCCGCTCTGCTCACCAAACTCTCCTCCAATGGAATCCATGGAAATCTCCAAAAATGGCTTGCGGACTTCCTTTCTGGTCATAGTCAACGTGTGGCCCTGAAAGGGTTTCTCTCATCTCCCCTTCCTGTTCAGGCTGGAGTTCCCCAAGGCAGTGTTCTGGGCCCTGTGCTTTTTCTGGTCTTCATCAATGACCTCTCCGACTCTCTGGAAAATCCTCTCTGTCTCTTTGCTGATGACTCCACTCTCTGCCGCTCCATTCCTCATCCCTCAGATCGGCAGTCTGCAGCCTCCTCACTCTCTGCAGACCTAGACAAAATCACAGACAGTTCAAACAAGTGGAACATGTCTTGCAAACCTGACATATCTCACACTCTCACTATGTCTCTCCGAAAAGACCGACTGGACAACCCTCCCATCTACTTTCTGAACAATCCTCTCCAAGAAGTTCTGTCACTCAAGCGTTTGGGTCTCACTATATGCCTTGATCTTTCCTGAGAAAACCACATTTCCAAGCTGGCCTCCAAAGTCAGTCGCCGACTTGGCATCCTCCGTCGTGTGAAGTCCTTCCTTGGCACACCTGAGCTCCTCACCACATACAAGGCTTTCATCCGCAGCTCAATGGAATACTGTTCTCCCTCCTGGGCTGGTGCTCCTGCCTCACACCCAGCTCGTCTTTACACTGTTGAAACCAAAGCTTTCAGAATTATTGGAATCTCCCATGATGAAGCTAACTCTGAGGGCCTTTCACTCACCCACCGCATGCAGGTAGGTGGTCTTTCTGTGTTCTACCAACTCCTATCCGGCCTAGCTCCCCCAGCTCTGTCTGTGCTCTGTCCCCAAAATATTCCGACATGTCGCACAAGATCTGCCAGCAACCCTCTTCTCGTGAAACTGCCATAATCAAGACTCTCTGCTCTCCTTCACTCCTTCATTCCTCTTTCCTCCCACTTCTGGAATAAACCCCCTCACTCTCTTCAATCCCACTCCTCCCTCCAGGTCTTTAAAACAGCTGTTCACCACCATCTCTTATCTTCCCCCATCCAAAACCTTGATATTTTCTACCCCCGTTAATTCACCCCAGACCCACTTTTTTGAAATACCGACTTCTTTCCTGGAAGACCCAGCAGTGTCCATGGGTTTTTTAATCCTCTCCCACCCCCCTCCCCCACCCCTTCCCATGCCTCCTCCCCCCAAGCCCTCACCCTCCGACAGATCTCCTGATATCCCTGCTCTCTATGTTGTCTCTTGCTCCCTTTATCATACGTTTTATGTGTCAGTTTGTCTTTTTGTGATCAATGTTAGCTCTCACACGAGCCTCGATCTTGTATACAAAAATAATAACAATAAATAAACAGTCAGGTGGAGGTATGTGTGCTCTTCCTTGTGATGATCTCGTTTATTATTGTGATTTCATGACTGTTCGGATGAATATTCATCAGAAATGAATATTTGCTACATCATTGAACACCTTCAATGCAGATGGAGGAAATGTTGAGTTGGATCTTGGAGACGGCGTGAAGCTGGAAGGTGTGAAAACATTTTGCTACCTCGGAGACATGCTGAATGGAGAAGGTGGATCAGACTCGGCAACGGTAGCTCGAGTGAGATGTGCATGGAAGAAGTTTCGGGAATTGAGTGGCGTGCTGATGATGAGGGGAGTGTCGTTGAAGCTGAAGGGAAAGGTGTATGCTGCATGTGTGAGAAGTGTTATGATTTATGGGAGCGAGACATGGGTAATGAACGTAGAGCAGCAACGAAGGCTGGAAAGGGTGGAAATGCGAATGGTTCGGTGGATGTGTGGAGTATCGTTGAGAGAGAGGAAGACAAATGATGAATTGCGAAAGGTGATGGGAATAGAGCCTGTGATTGATGCTGTGAAGAGGAACAGGTTGAGATGGTTTGGTCATGTGTTGAGGAAGGATGAAAGTGACTGGTTGAGAAGAGTGATGGAAATGAATGTAGGAGGAAGTAGAAGACGGGGAAGACCGAGAAAGACTTGGCTAAAGATGGTGGAAGAAGAAATGCGGGCAAGGGGGTTAACAAGGAGAGATGCAGAAAATAGGGCAAAATGGAGAAGATTGTCATGGGGACCGCAAGGCTAACCCCGCTCTAGCAGGGAAAATGGCCTTTAAAATGCATGTTGTTGTTGTTGTTGTTGTATTGAACAGACAATTGATTTAACCTTTCAAATGATATGCAACAATCAACGAAAGGTTTATTCAAATTGAGCAGGAGGTTGCTGAGCAACCATATTCCCGAAATTTCAGAGTATGAAGTTCACTTCACGTGACTATGGGCACCGATCACCAAGGTACCTGAAGTACAAATTTCCAACCCAAGATATTTTATGTTAACATCGTATTACTCACGCAGGACATCCAAAGGAATAAAAAGATGCCAACCAGGTATGGTATTGGGGGTGGGGGTGCACGACCAGCCGGCGGACCATGTGGGCCTCAATTCCCAGTGTGTTCCGTGAGCAAGCAGCTCGCTTACCGCTCGCCAAGCGGCTCGCTTGATTCAAAGCGCTCAAGTGAGCACTCCAAGGTATCAGAGCGGAGTGTTCGACACCTGTTATTATCGACATTACAAGCGGCTTGCTGATGGAACACACCCCTGCTGCTCACCTCCTTCTTTCATCCTTCGCACTTCTCCCTCATTCCTTCGAAGATCTGTCTCAAAACACCGTTGCTCGGCAACGGAAGAGGCGGAAGTGGCAGGGAAACGATCAGGGGTGAAGGTGCAACTTGGTCAAAGAAGAAATGTGAATATTTCCGCAGACAGAGTGCAGAATGGCTGAATTATAAAGAAAACATTGTTAAAACCAGGACACTTTACTTCTCTACAACACAATAATTCACCTTTTGGGCGTGGTCAGCACTCCAAGCACCTGCGGATCGCATGAAATGCTCGTCCTGGCTTCTTCCTCAACTGAGGTAAATGTTATTTTAAAATCAGTGGAAGATAATAACAAGAGATCGTTTGAGGATTACTCACCGGAGCTTTCAGATTAAATCATTTCAATTAATTTAACTCCTGCTTGGTCAAAAGACACGACCAGTGGCGGGAGACGTTGAAGAGAAAACACACAACGGGCAGGAAATCTAAACGGTGTTTCCTACGACGTCCGCGTTTAGTTGTTAAATGTTGTACATTTCGCTTTTCACATCAGAATTTAAGAGTCTAGTTCAAGTGAACGGTCGCAGGCAGAGATGTCGCATTTGTGTCAAGGACGAAATGATTAGATTTTGGTGAATATCTGGATTCGGCAACTAGAATTTTAAAGTGATTCTTCACCATTGGGAGATGGGGCCAAAACGATACATAGCAGGATATCTCAAAAAGTTGTGGACGGATTTGGACGAAACCTCGGGGCACGGTTGGGTGTCCGACAAGGTCAAATAGATTCGAAGTTAAGCCTTGACTGGTTATTCAGTTGAGGATTCTGTGTTTGGGGTTCACAGATCTGCGAACGTCCCCCATGACATATATTGTTTATTTATTATTTTTAATAACGAGGCAGATGCCCCCTACTATACGCCCTGAACTTGGCCCTCGAGTGTCCATAGCGGTGTATAGTAGAGGATTGTGAAGCGCCAACCCATTGCTTTCAAGGGCATTATCTGCTTATTTGTGTCTTTTGTAATTCTTGTCAATAAAATGAACCCAAGATTTCTTCCCCATTCAAATCATATAATTTATAGGTCCAAAGGACGGTATTCATTACATCAACGATTTTAAAAAGTTCATTAGTCCATTCATTCATTCATTTCGGTTTATTGAAATATTTAAACACTGGACAAGGCAGTTCGAAGACTGAAATTTGTCAAGTTTACAATAATAAAAGTATTTCATAAAACTTACAAATGCATATAAAAATAATAATATTAATCATATAAAATTACATTCATAAATGTAATAAATACAAGTACAGATACATTCAAAGTACACAGCCCCCATGCCAAATAATTAAATATCCGACAGCGCGGCTTTGCCGGGGCGCCTCCAGCGCCCGGCAATACCTCAGTGCAGATCATAGAGGATGCATTGTGAGGGAGAGGTGTACACTAATTGATTGATTAATTGTACAATTAAAATCAATAAAAGATTATCACAAAATATTTTCTTAATCAATTGGCTTATAGCATAACTAAACCACTAGTGCTTCATCCGAAGATGTATCTTTTTGAATTATTATTATTATTATTATTATTTTTTGTATGCAGAGTCGAGGCTCGTGAAAGAGCTAATATTTATCAAACAAACAAATCAAACAAACAAGCAAACAAAGTATATAAAAAGGGGAGCGGTCGACAAGATGGGGAGAGAAGGGGAGGAAGCACACAAACACAACATTTGAGAGCAGGGACATCGGGAGATGTTTTTGGATGGAGAGGCCCTGGGGGGAGGCAGGATAGGTATAAAACGCAAGGACACCAAGGACTTCCAGGAAAGAAGTCAAAAGTCACCTCAAAAAAGTGTATTTGGGGTGAAATTAGCGGGGGTAGAAAAGATCAAGGTTTTGGATTGGGGATAATTAAATAAGTCATTAATAAAAAATTAAATAATTAATTGATTAATCAATAAATAATTAATCAATTAATCAATAAATAATAATTAATCTATTAAATGGTTAATCAATAAATCAAAAATATCCTTGATAGCCACATCACTTGGTCGCCCGGACAAACAAACAAGAAAGAAAACAAACAAGAAAACAAATAACCAGAGTGAAAACTGAGTACTCCCTTTCAGCGTGCGTCACTGCCGAGCCCCCTTCGGTGCCCGGCAATGACGTTTTGCAATGCCTGGGGATGGCATAGGAAAGGTGCGGTGTACAATAGCATAACTAAACCACGAGTGCTTCATCCGAAGATGTATCTTTTAGAAATTTAATTAAATAAGTCATCAATAAAAAATTAAATAATTAATTGATTAATCAATAAATAATTAATCAATTAATCAATAAATATTAATCAATGAAATGATTAATCAAAAATATCCTTGATAGCCACATCACTTGGTCACTGTCATGTCCAAATATTAGCTTCCCAGATCAAAAGGTGCCTGAGATATTGGCGAAATGAGAAAGAAAATAAATAAATGATTAATAATGAAAATAAATAAATAATAATCATTAAAAAATTAAATTATTAATCAATTCGGTCACAGAACACATAAACCACCACCATTTCTTCAGAATCTGTAACTGAATTATTATTTTTATTTTTTAGTAATTAATCGAATAATTAAATAATTAATCGATCAATTGATTAATTGATGAATCAATAAATCAAAAATATCCTTGATCGCCACATCACTTGGTCACTCATGTCCAAATATTAGCTTCCCATCTCAAAAAGTGCCTGAGATATTGGCCAAATAAGAAAGAAAATAAATAAATGATTAATAATGAAAATAAATAAATATATAATAATCATTAAAAAATTAAATTATTAATCAATTCGGTCATAGAACACATAAACCACCACCATTTCATCAGAATCTGTAACTTTAAAAAAAAAGAATTTTTTTTTAGTAATTAATAATAATAATAATAAATAATTATAAATAAATCTTTATTGTCCCATTTTCAGGGAAATTATTGTTTGGTGACACCGTAAGTTTACCATCATTAAAACATAAAACACAAAGGGAATAAGAAAACAATATCAAAAAAGATATAAAATATAAAATAAATATAAAGTATGGAAGATGGACTAAAGAGCAAAATGTCGAGGAATTTGAATTTAGCATTTGAATTGCACATGGTACAAATGACTTTTTGAACATGTTCTTCTTCATCCTCCTTGCACGAAAGCGTCTCCCTGATGGCAGTTTTTCAAAAAGTCCGGTCAAGAAATGACTTTCATCGGTACACACCTGCACCACCTTCCTTTTCAATGCTCGCAAGTACAGAGACTCCAGACTGGTTGAAGGCCCACCTACAGCTTTAAATGCCAGTGTAATGACCTTTCTCAATCGTGACTTATTCCGCACATTAAGATAACTGCACCAGGAAATCAAATTAAATGATAAAACACTGATCAGTAAGGAATTTGTTAACATCCGCATCACACGAGAGCTAACACCAAATGAATTCAACTTCCTGATAAGATACTGTGGCGGACACGATGGCTCGCTGGCGCGGTGACATCATTCCGCGCACCAAGAGGGTGTCGGCCACGCCCGAGGGGTAGGTGTGGCCTCGGGATATACACGGGGCTCGCAGCCCTGAGCAAGTCAGTGCTACAGTTTGAGCTTTACAATAAAGACTCTTTTGACCCTACGCGTTGTGGCTTACCTTCTTTGGCAAACAAGTTGCATGCGTAGCACCACGCTACACTGGTGACCCCTTTTGGTTCAGCCGTCGCTGACCACAGAACGCGCCATGGCCAGCAACGCGGTTGCGGTAAAGCTCCCTGAGTTTTGGGAAGCACAGGCCGAGGTATGGTTCGTGCAGGCCGAAGCACAGTTCCAGCTTCGAGGAATAACGGCGGACGAGACGCGTTACTATCACGTGATTGCCGCCCTCGGGCCCGGCACGGCCGCCCGAGTCGTGTCCATCCTGCGGCACCCACCGGCGGAGCACAAGTACACGACGCTCAAACGTCTCCTCATCGCCACGTTCGGCCTCACGGAGCTCGAACGGGCGGTCCGCCTCCTGGACCTTCCCGAACTCGGCGACACACGACCATCAGTACGGATGGACTACATGCTGTCGTTGCTGGGTGACAAAGCCCCGGATTTTTTATTCCGGGCGCTTTTTCTATGCCAGCTACCGGCACAGGTACGCCTCGCTTTGGGGCCCCGCGTTGCTTGCAGCCAACGGTACACCCATACGCACATTCGGGAAGCGCTGCCTCTCCATGCGGTTCGGAAGGCAGCGCTTTCAATGGTCGTTCGTAACCGCCAGCGTGCCCATGGCATTGCTCGGTGTGGACTTCCTATGTGCAAATGGGTTGTTGGTGGACGGGAAGCACAGAAGGCTCGTCCAGGCCGAAACCTTTAGCTCGCTCGCTTGTTCGCTGAGCAGCTCGTTGAGCGGCTCACTGAGCGGCTCACCGAGCGGCTCACCAAGCGGCTTGCTAAACGGTTCCATCCCGGCGAGTTTGGTTTGTACGCTTCCGGCAGCGGATGACTTTACCCGCCTCCTCGCCAGTTTCCCGGCCCTCACGCGGCCCACCTTCTCGGCGGTGGCCGTCAAGCACGGGGTGGAGCATCACATCCCCACCGTCGGGCCACCGGTCTACGCCCGGGCACGCCGCCTCGAGCCGACGAAGCTCGCGGTGGCGAAAGCGGAGTTCGCTACGCTGGAGCGGCTGGGCATCGTGCGGCACTCCAAGAGTGCTTGGGCATCGCCGCTGCACATCGTGCCGAAGCCCGGCGGGGGATGGCGGCCGTGCGGGGACTACCGCCGCCTCAACAATGCTACCACCCCCGACCGCTACCCGGTCCCTCACATCCAGGACTTTTCCGCCTGGTTGGCGAAAATGTCCCTCTTTTCCAAGGTGGACCTCATCCGCGTCTACCACCAGGTCCCTGTCAGGCCGGAGGACATACCGAAGATGGCCGTCATTACACCATTCGGCCTCTTCGAGTTTCTGCGGATGCCCTTCGGGTTGAAGAATGCGGCTCAGGCGTTCCAGCGGCTGATGGACAGCGTCTTGCGCGACTTGGATTTCGTTTACGTCTACCTGGACGACATCCTCGTCGCAAGCGCGTCCCGTGAGGAGCATCTCCGCCATCTCCGCACGCTCTTCGAACGCCTGGGCCAGCATGGCCTGATCATCAACCCCGCCAAGTGCCGGTTCGGCATCGCCGAAATCGACTTTTTGGGGCACCGCGTCACCAGGCACGGGGCCATCCCCTTACCGGCCAAGGTGGAGGCGGTCAGTGGGTTTCCGCGCCCCCGCACGATCAAGGGGCTCCAGGAGTTCCTGGGCATGGTGAACTTTTATCACCGGTTCCTGCCCCGCATCGCCCAGCTCCTGCGCCCCCTGCACGAGGCCCTCCGGGGGAAGCCAGGCAAAGGTGACGTTGCTTGGACCGAGCCGATGGACGCGGCGTTTGCGGGCGCGAAGCTCGCCTTGACTAACGCCACCATGCTCGCGCACCCGGTGCCCGATGCACCGATCGCCCTCACCACCGACGCATCGGACTACGCGGTGGGCGCGGTGCACGAGCAATGGGTGAAGGGAACTTGGCAGCCGCTGGCGTTTTTCAGCCGGCAGCTCCGCCCACACGAACGGCGGTACAGTACCTTCGACCGTGAGCTTCTCGGGCTTCACCTGGCGGTCCGGCATTTCCGCCATCTGGTCGAGGGCCGTTCGTTCACGGCCTTCATCGACCACAAGCCCCTGGTCTTCGCGATGGCCAAGGTCGCTGAGCCGTGGTCGGCCCGGCAGCAGCGTCACCTCTCGGCCGTGTCCGAGTACACGACGGAGATCCGGCACGTCGCGGGGAAGGACAACCCGGTGGCGGATTGCCTTTCCCGGTCCGTCACCCATGCGGTCCACCTCGGGATCGACTATGCCCTAATGGCGGTGGACCAGACCGCCGACCCCGACGTCCAGGCCTTGCGGACCACCGTCACGGGCCTCCGCGTCACTGAGGTGCCGTTCGACGGCGCGGGCACGGCCCTCTTGTGCGACGTCTCCCTCGGCCGGCCTCGCCCCATCATGCCCGCGGGCTGGCAGCGCCGGGTTTTTGACGCCATCCACGGCCTGTCCCACCCGGGCAGGAAGGCCTCCCAGAGGCTGGTCGCCGACAAGTTCGTCTGGCATGGCCTCCGGAAGACCGTCCGCGATTGGACCAGGACGTGCCTCGCGTGCCAGCGCGCGAAGGTGCACCGCCACACCCAGGCCCCGTTGGCCCCGTTGGCCCTGTTTACTGTGCCCGAACGTCGGTTCGACCACGTTCACGTGGACTTGGTGGGACCTCTGCCCCCCTCGCGGGGTTTCACCCACGTCCTCACCATGGTGGACCGCACCACCCGGTGGCCAGAGGCTGTGCCTTTGGCGGTGATGACGGTGGCGGACGTCGCACAGGCGTTCATCGCCACCTGGGTTGCCCGGTTCGGCGCCCCCTCGGACATCTCGTCCGACCGCGGCCCCCAGTTCACCTCGGAGCTCTGGGGGGCGGACGCGCGGGGCTTGGCGTCCAGCTGCACCGCACCACGGCCTACCACCCCCAGGCCAACGGCCTGTGTGAGCGCTTCCATCGCTCCTTAAAGGCCACGCTCCGGGCCACCCTCCGCGACGGCGGCTGGATCGACAGGCTCCCCTGGGTCCTGCTGGGCCTCAGGACGGCGCCCAAGGACGACCTGCGCGCATCCACGGCAGAGTTGGTCTTCGGACAACCGCTGCGGGTGCCGGGTGAGTTCCTCCCCGACTCCACGGCACCATGGTCCGCGGCGCAGCAGCGCTCCGCACTGCAGGAGACCGCCCAGAGGTTCGCCCCGGTGCCGACGGCGCATCACGGGTGCCCGCCAACGCACCTCGCCCCGGAGCTTCGCACGGCGGAGTACGTGTTCGTCCGCCACGACGCCCACCGGACACCGCTGCGGCCCCCGTACGACGGGCCCTTCCGCGTGCTGGAGACCGGGGTGAAACACTTCACCCTGGACATCGGCGGTACTCCTGACCACGTTTCCGTGGACGGCCTCAAGCCGGCCCACCTCGACATGGACCACCCCCCACCAGTGGCTCGGCCCCCGCGTCGGGGCCGCCCCCCGGCGGCAGACCCCTGGCACCACCCAGCCCCGCCGGCACGCCACCACCCTGTCCTGCACCCATCCCAGATGCCGCCAGCGGCATCCCAGTCGGCAACCCGGCATCCCAGACGCCGCCAGCCGCCAGAGGGCGCTTCGGCCGGGTCATCCGTTTCCCCTCAAACTGACCCTTCAGGTGCGCGGGAATTCTGGGGGGGCGCGTGTGGCGGACACGATGGCTCGCTGGCGCGGTGACATCATTCCGCGCACCAAGAGGGTGTCGGCCACGCCCGAGGGGTAGGCGTGGCCTCGGGATATACACGGGGCTCGCAGCCCCGAGCAAGTCAGTGCTACAGTTTGAGCTTTACAATAAAGACTCTTTTGACCCTACGCGTTGTGGCTTACCTTCTTTGGCAAACAAGTTGCGTGCGTAGCACCACGCTACAATACAATCTTTGCATTGATTTCTTGTACACAGCATCAGTATTTCCATCAAAAGTTAGCTTGTCATCAATAAAGGTGCCCAGGTATTTAAATTTGCTAACAATTTCCACCTTATCACCATTTATGGTTACAGGCTCATGATTGTGACCTTTCCGAAAGTCCAAAATCATCTCTTTTGTTTTGTCCACATTCAGAGTAAGACAAAAGTCCCCACCACTTGTTCAATGTGTCAATCTCGTCGAGGTGAAGATACAAAGGATGATTGATCGGAAAGACAGCCAACAATGGCGATATCGTCTGCATACTTAATTAAGTTACAAACTTCTTAAAGAGCCACGCATCCATTGGTGTACAAACTGAACAGTAGAGGTGACAATACACCGCCTTGTGGAGCACCAGTATTCAAGATTGATAACTTTGATAAGCTACCATTCACCCTCACCCGCTGAGGACGGTCTCGTAAAAAACTTTCCACCCAAAGTATGATATGGGGGTTCAGGCACAGGTCACTCAACACTTTCACAAGGGTAAATGGCTGCATAGTGTTAAAGGCTGACGAGAAATCGATAAATAACACACGGACATAGGTTCCATTCTGGTCAAGGTGACTTGTGATTAGATGAAGTAAGCTGAGCCAGGCATCTTCAACACATCGTCTTGCTTTATATGCAAATTGTAAAGGATCCAGTTTCGGAGTTACATCTGATGCTATAAACTTCACCATCAATTTCTCCATACATTTACACAGGATTGAAGGAGCTGTGCTCCTACGCGAGTTAAAAGGATTGACGCGACAAAAGACGGGAATTCATCCGAGTTTCTTTATTCGGCAAAACCAAACTCGGGTACTCTGAAAAGCCCGTTTATCGGGCAGCAATATATATATACAATCAAACGCGGCGAGAGTGGGCGTGCCCGGGCGGCCCGGGTGAGCCCGGGAAAGGCAAGTCTGGACATGCCCGGGAAAGGCGAGACTGGGCGTCTCCGGGCGGTCTGGGCGAGCCTGGCACAGCGATCGCTCCGTGGTTGCGTCCTCGGCAGGTGTAAGGCGATTGTGTATGTTCAGCGGCAACCGCTACACGCGCCCCCCCCAGAATCGACTTGCACCGGCAGGGTCAATTTAAGGGGGGTCCTGATGACCCGGCCGAAGCGACCCCTGGAGGGTCGTGGGGGGTGGGGGGGGTCCGGTGTGGTGGTGGGTGGCTGAGCGGGGGGAACCGTGGACGGGGGGTGGCCTCGGCACGGAGGAAGGGCCAACCGTGGTGGTTGGTCGACGTCCACGTGCGCCGGCTTGAGGCGGTCCACCGAAATCCGGTCCGACCTGCCGCCGACGTCGATGACGAAAAACTTGTCGTCCCGTCGCAGGACCCAGAAGGGTCCGTCGTACGGCGGCCGGAGTGGCCCCTGGTGTGCGTCATGACGCACAAAAACGTACTCCGCTGTGCGAAGCGCTGGGGGA